>NC_140995.1:195435694-195943194 GCF_052327205.1 Somniosus microcephalus | reverse complement strand
GGGAGGGCGGGCGGGGGGGAAGGGAGGAGGGGGGAAGGAAGGAAGGGGGGGAAGGGAGGGGGGGAAGGGAGGGCGGGGGGGAGGGAGGAAGGGGGTAAAAGGGCGGGGGGAGGGGGGGGCGGGGGGGAGGGAGGGAGGGAGGGGAGGGAGGGTGGGGGGCCCCCCCGAGGGTCGTGGCCCCCCCCGAGGGTCGTGGCCCCCCGAGGGTCGCGGCCACCCCCCCGAGGGTCGCGCCCCCCCCGAGGGTCGCGCACCCCCCGAGGGTCGCGCCCCCCCCCCAAGGGTCGCGGCCACCCCCCCCAGGTGAAGACCGCCGATTGCGCGCGCAGCAGGAGCTGAGACGCGGCGTCTCCCTCTGGCTCGGCCGGCGGGCCCAGTTGCCAGGGTAACCGTGACGCTGACCAAGCCTCGCCCCCCGGCTGAGCCAGAGAGAGAGACGCCGCATCTCAGCTGCTCCTGCTGCGCGCGCGGCCCCCCCCCGAGGGTCGCGGCCCCCCCGAGGGTCGCGGCCCCCCCCGAGGGTCGCCCCCCCCGAGGGTCGCGGCCCCCCCCCCGTGGGTCGCGGCCCCCCCGAGGGTCGCGCCCCCCCCCCGAGGGTCGCGGTCCCCCCCCCACGAGGTGAAGACCGCCGATTGTGGCTGTGCGAGACGGCCGGCAGGGCCGGTTGCCAGGGTAACCGTCGACGCTCAGCAAGCCCCACCCCCCGGCCAAGCCAGAGAGAGACGCCGCATCTCAGCTCTTGCTGCGCGCCACCCTAGCGGTGCTGGGCTGAGGCTCGGCCCTCCAGCCTTCGAGTGGGGCCGGGAGGTGCCTAGCTCGGGCGTGGGTGCGGAGGAGATGCCGAGGCTTCTATGCCTACCTGGAAAAACGGGGAAAGGTAGGAAAATTAATGAGATTAGATAAGTTAATTACTTTCTAAATCGTTTTTTTAAAAAACAATATGTGTTTTAAAAGCAACGCTTTTTTTTAAGACGCAGAAAGCGGGAAAAAGAAAGGAAAAGTTTGGAATCAAGATGGCGGCGACTCACCTCGGTTCAGAACGATAAGGCCCGGCCACACACGCACCGATTGGCCCGGCGGCACACACCAGCAACCCGGCGTACGATTGGTCGAGCTCGAGGTCACTCTGTCGCTAATGAGCGGATAATGAGATGCTAATGAGCGGAATGTTGAAGGTTTTTGGGATACCGCAGGCGCCATTTTAGCCTGGCCAAAACGTAAATATGCTTAAAACCGTCTCGGAAGCGTAAGCTTTCTTTGGAGGTAACGCGCGCGTAGGTACGCCCTGTAACTTTCGAGCGCATAGCCCGACAGACGCACAGGCGATGACAGACAGAATGACAGACAGATAGACAGACAGACAGACAGAAGTACCGATTTATATATATAGATGTATTATTGGGACTTGACCGTTTTCATGTTTCAATCGAGAAAACAATCACCAAAAGTCACGAAGTACATGAGTTCCTGGAGTACAAGTTGACTCTATATACAATTTGTGTCCTCCAGTCTTTTTCTACAATACCAAATTGAGGGGCTGCCCTTTTTGTAGAGATCAAAGTATTATTCATAAATATGAGACTTTTGTGTGACTTAATTCAATAATTTCCATTAAGTTAGATAGGAAACAAGAAAGGTATGTAAAGTATCAGTGTATCACTATTGACATAACCATGAAATCACTAATATTTAATAACCATGATTAAAATGGAAATTATGGGCATTAATAAATTCTATTCAATGATTTTAATGCCACCAAAGCCAGAAATGAATGAATATCTACAGTTAAATGTACATCTTCACAATATTTATTTTGAATTTGATGAGTATTAAATCAAAACTAGTGGAATAAATGGGATTTTTGTGTAGGCTAAGAATGATCTTTTCATCCTTAGACAAATGATTTTCAGCTATTATTGCAAAATACGATGGATATAAAAATCATACATTGCTTGCATGCATTCAAGGACTGTTACAAGAGTGATTGGGAGTGGTTGAGGAGTGGACCAGGGAGTCGCAGAGGGAGCGGCCCCTTTGGAATGCTGAAAGGGGAGGGGAAGATGTGTTTGGTGGTGGGATCACGCTAGAGGTGACGGTGGATGATCCGTTGAACATGGAGGCTGGTGGGGTGAAAGGTGAGGACAAGGGGAACCCTGTCGTGGTTCTGGGAGGGAGGGGAAGGGGTGATAGCAGAAGTGTGGGAAATAGAACAGACACGGTTGAGGGCCATTTCAATCACGGTAGAGGGGAATCCTTGGTTGAGATAAAAGGAAGAAATATCGGAAGCAATAGTATGGAAGGTGGCATCGTCAGAGCAGATGCGACAGAGATGGAGAAACTGGGAGAATGGAATAGAGTCCTTACAGGAAGCGGGGTGAGAGGAAGTGCAGCTCAGGTAGCTGTGGGAGTCAGTGGGCTTATAGTGAATGTTTGTCAATAACTATCCCCAGGAACGGAGACAGAGAAGTCAAGGAAGGGAAGGGAAGAGTCTGAGATGAACCATGTGAAGGTGAGGGAAGGATGGAAATTGGAAGCAAAGTGAATAACATTTTCTAGTTCAGGGCGAGATCAGGAAAAAGGTGAGGGAGGGGACCTGAGTAGGACTGGAATAAAGAATGTTCCACATATCCCATGAAAAGACAGGCATAGCTCAGACCCATGCAGGTTCCCATAACAACACCTTTAATTTGGAGGAAGTATGTGGAGTTAAAGGAGAAGTTGTTCAATGTGAGAACAAGTTCAGCCAGGCAGTGGAGAGTGGTGGTGGATGAGGACTGGTTCAGGATGAGGACAGTTGAGGATGAGGACTGGAAGAGGACTGGTTCCTGTTCAAGGAAGAAGTGGAACACCCTCAGGTCATCCTGGTGGGGGATGGAGGTGTAGAAGGATTGGACGTCCATAGTGCAAAGGAGATGGTTGGGGCCAGGAAACTGGAAACTGTTAAAGTGGCGGAGGGTATTGGAAGAGCCGCAGATGTAAGTGGGAAGAGACTGGACAAGTGGAGAAAAAATAGAGTTGCGATAGGAAGAGATAAGTTCCGTGGGGAAAGATAAAGCTAAAATGATGGGTTTAACAGGGCAGTCCTGTTTCTGGATCTTGGGAAGGAGGTAGAAGCGGGCTGTGCGGAGTTGGGGAACTATGAGGTTGGTAGCCGTGGAGGGAAGATCTCCAGAGGAGATGAGGTCAGTGACAGTCTTGGAAACGGTGGCTTGATGTCCGGTAGTGGGATCATGGTCCAGGGGGACATGACAGCTGTTGATGATTCTGCCATTCCAATTTACACCTCACCTAGACTAACCTTTTGTCCCATTACCATCTCCTTTTGCCTTGCACCATCATCCCTTCTGTCTTTTAATCTCTCCTGCCTTCCATCCTATCACAGGCCTTCCTTTTTGTTCTTTCCTCCCCTTACCCCTCTCCCTGCCCCTACACTTGCTTAACAATCTGTTACATATCTAACTTTTTCCAGTTCTGACGAAGGGTCGGCGACCTGAAATGTTAAATCTGTTTCTCTCTCCACAGATGCTGCCTGTCCTGCTGAGTTTTTCCAGCATTTTCTGTTTTTATTTCAGATTTCCAGCAGTATTTTGCTTTTGTATTAGTGTTTAATATACAAACCTGAAAAGGAAGAACTTAAAAAAAGTGTACTCTTTCAAGACTTTTATCCAAGGTGGCAGATTAATGAATATTTAGATTTTCCTCAGGCAGTATAACCCATTTTGTCATCTTCCATATGCTGACTTCAAAACTGTAGAACAATACAATCTTTAAAAACATGCTGCGGGCATTTCTTGACAAGCTCACACAGTGAGTCTTTCGTTGAACTTAACCATTGGCGCCTGAGGTTTGTTTGGGTTACTTATCATCCTAAAGGGTACATGGATTATAGAACATGACCAACACAATGTGCAGCAGTAGGAACGAAAGCAAACAAGATTCTAATGTGTATATATAGCAAGAGAGGTACAGCATCAATCCTAGGACATAACGATGATTTTTCACAAAGCATTAGTCCAGTTCCACCAGAGTACTATGTGAAATCCTGGTCACCATACCACACTGAAAACAGCCTAGCATTGGATACAGTACAGTGAAGGGAACTAAATAGATACCTTGCACGAGGCACCTGAGTTATGAGAGGCTACAGAAACTGAGAGATCCTATTGAGACCTTCATTGCATGAGCTCATAGGGTAGGTTTTCCACTTTTGGGTACACTTGGAGCAGATATCATAAAACTGTGCAGCCTCAGCCTGATGTTTCTGTCCTGAAGTGGAAAATTTACCCTCCAGATAAATGAAACCTAGATAGTATGTTATAATAGCAAACATTATGATGGGTACAAACTCAAGCTCAGGGAAGAAGTGAAAAGACAGTTTATACTGAACTGCCTAGAAATTGGTTCTGGCCTGTTTTCAGGCGTGAAATAGCCAGCGCGCTCAGAGCGTGCGCCAGTGAATTCTGAGGCTCAACCGAAATTGGATCTCGGGCCTCGGGCTGCGTTGCAGTATTTCCAGCGAGCTGAAGGAGCCTGTTGTACCTCCAGAGGCAACTCCTGTAACTCAAGTTTGGGTCGACTGCCTTGACAGAAGTGTCCCTCAGGTAGGGGTCCTAGGAGGGGATGGAGGAGGAGGAGAGGGGTGTGTGTATGGGTCAGTGATGGCCTACAGTCGTGCTGTGGAGCCAGGAGAAGTAATCCTGCTCTCCCTGACTCCCAATTAAAGTACGTTTAAAAAAATAACTTGGCTTTTTTTTGGCAGCTTCCAACAGTCCCTTTAAGGGCTACTGATTAGGCTGCTGAAGAAACCAAAACACTGCGGACAAGTTTCCCCATAGGGGTCCACCAGGAACGCCTAAATATCGTCTAAGTCATTGGGCCCTTAAATTTGACCTTTTTGCCCTTGTTTCACACCTGATGAATGGGCATAATGAGGTCCAAATTCTACCCCAAGTACTTTGCACAATGGGTAGTGGATAGTGAATACATGGATACCATAGGCAGGTGAAAGCGGGAATCAGATCGATACTTAGGAGTGAACACGTTTGAGAGGTCAGACAGATACAGTAGTGTGTGGCGGTTCCACCGGGTGTCCCTTACACATATAATGTATATAATTCACTTTAACCTAACTGTACGTGTATTACTTACCTGTTTGGGCCATTGCCCCTTTAACTTACCTGTGGGGGCCGTTGCCCCTTTAAGACGCGCCCTAGCACGCTGACGTCACGTCACGCATTGTGCGACGTACGTGCGGCAGCCGCCGGCCCAACTCAGCTTTCCAGGGCGGCCGCCGGCACAGCCCGGCCTACCGCGACTTCGGCCGCATCGGCCGGCAGACATAAGCGACGCGATCCCCCGCTCGGCCTCCAGCTCCCGCTACCGCGGTCGCAACTTCAGCCTCAACGGCCAGCCTACGCACCGGGTGAATGCGCCGATGTATCGGCGCGGGTCACGTGACCGCCCAAGCGCGGGCCAACGCGCTAACATCAGGACACGGTCACGTGACACCCGAAGAGCGGGAAAACGCGACCGAGTGTGATGACGTCATCACGCTCTCCCGAGGACTACGGACTCAGTCCTCGTGGAGTCCCCGTCAGGGTAAGACCTATCTCGCATTGCTCCTGTGTAAAGCCAGCTTACCTGTTGTATTTCGTCAGTTCCAGTTAATAAACAACTTAGTGATTATTCATCCGAACTCGAACTAAATTATTTAGTAGGCATTCGTCCCGAGAGGTCAACATGAATACCTACAAGTGCATGGTATTTTTTGAGCTTTGGAAGCAGCTGGATGGATCGCAATGAAATCTTCAGCTCCTGTACATTCCTACCTCCTCTGTTCCTACAGGACAGAAAGCAGACTAGTAAGTTCAAGCCAAGATTTAGCGTATGTCAGAAATAATACAATATAAAGGCAACATGACACGTGGCCGATCAAAGCATCTTGAAGCTGACCCCATGTCTGTGGATGACATCACCAAGGGGCAGCAAGCCAATGAGGAGAAGGAGGAGGACAAAGATAGGTCCCTGGGGGAAACCAGAGGTAACGGTAGGGGTGGAGGGAGGGGATGGTGGGGGGTTCGGAGGGACAGGATAGAGCGGTCATTGCTGAAGATGTTCCGGCTAAGATCAAAGGTTTGGAATCAGTTGCTGTGTTAATACAGCTGTTAGGAATTAGTTGTTATATTCTCACAGCTATCTGGGACCAGTGGTTGTGTTCATACATTGTCTGGGACCAGTGGTTGTGTTCATACATTGTCTGGGACCAGTGGTTGTGTTCAGACAGCTGTCTGGGACTAGTGGTTGTGTTCATACAGCTGTCTGGGACCAGTGGTTGTGTTCAGACAGCTGTCTGGAACCAGTGGTTGTGTTCATACATTGTCTGGGACCAGTGGTTGTGTTCATACAGCTGTCTGGGACCAGTGGTTGTGTTCATACACCTGTCTGGGACCAGTGGTTGTGTTCATACAGCTGTCTGGGACCAGTGGTTGTGTTCATACACCTGTCTGGGACCAGTGGTTGTGTTCATACAGCTGTCTGGGATCAGTGGTTGTGTTCATACAGCTGTCTGGGACCAGTGGTTGTGTTCATACAGCTGTCTGGGACCAGTGGCTGTGTTCATACAGCTGTCTGGGACCAGTGGTTGTGTTCATACAGCTGTCTGGGACCAGTGGTTGTGTTCAGACAGCTGTCTGGGACCAGTGGTTGTGTTCATACAGCTGTCTGGGACCAGTGGTTGTGTTCATACAGCTGTCTGGGACCAGTGGTTGTGTTCAGACAGCTGTCTGGGACCAGTGGTTGTGTTCAGACAGCTGTCTGGGACCAGTGGTTGTGTTCTTATACAAAGCAACCAGCAGCTGCTGAGATTCTTCCACTGAGAATCGACACAAACAAAGCAAACATTTCAAAACCTCAAAGACCCTACAGAAGGACATATCTAGGGCTAGATTTTCAGTATAGACAGTTTTGGGGCGCTAACCTTAGCGCCCGCCCGAAGTTAGCGCCCGCCCCAAAGTAGCGCCCCGTTGCCGGAAATTCAGTGGCTTCGCCCTAAGAGGTTGGTGGAGCGCTAAAAGAGGCGTTCCACTACTATCTTTAGGCGCTAAGCCGGCGGTGCAGAGCGCAGCGCCCGATCTCGGGCGCAGCGCACGGCAGACACTCTGGTGCCAGTGAGCTCTTAAAGGGGAAGGGTGCATGTGTTTTTTGTTGGAGGAGGAGGAGGAGGAGGAGGAGGAGGAGGAGGCCGGAAACATCAATACACCGTTCACAACAACACACTGGATCCTTCCACACAACACATGCAGACTGCCGTTTATAGTGCAGGAGGAGTGCCCTTTAATTTGCGCTCCCCAGGGTGTGTTGCGTTCCATTTTACAAACGCTCTGGACGCCAGCCGCAGAATGGGGCGGTCCGACTGAAGTTTGGATTCGGGGCGGCCAAAGGGCGTTGCACGAGGATGTGATGTCATTTTCTGCGCGCGCATCCGGGCGGCCGCTAAACTTTGCGCCGGCGCTAACGGGCAACTTAATTTGGGGCGGGGCGCAAACTGCACTGCGCCCGGGCGCTACACGAATAGCACCCGAAAATCACTTCTCTTAAGGCGCTAACTGCTGGCGCAAGCAACTGAAAATCTAGCCCCTAGTGTCCTATTATTTCAGTCATTAATATCTTGATTCATCAGTAACCTATAAGGCAAAATGTGTTTTGTAATGTTAGCACAGGAAATTGTATTATACTCAGTGATGATATCTAATCTGGAACACTTTTCATTTAGTTTGTGTTGACACAGATTTTTGTCTGTCACACTACTGAATTTGTCAGGCAAAATAGAACAACCAGTTGTTGTAGTATATAATAAATTCACATCATTCCTGCCACAGGGAACATGTTATCCAGTATTTACTTACACATGATTTACCAAACATTCCATTTTGAAAATTGACTTAATTGTAACTATATTCAATTACCAGTTTCTGGTTAAAGTCAGTCATGTAACAAAATGCAATTAAAATTAAACCAAATAATTGTCATCGCAATTAAACATACCCTTAATATAATTCAGTATTTCATATGATAAGAGAATGAGTATGGTACTTTCGCCCTCGTATCATTCTAACAATGTTAAATTATCTTTGTAAATGATGCATGATTGACAAGTAAAACATGGGGGAAGCATCACCTGATGCAGAAATCAGATGTTGAACAAATTTCTACCCGTCTTAATTTTCTATCCATATTAAATGGAAAATAATGGGTGCAAAATTCGACTTTTAACTTTTTGAAAAGTTAGCGCCCAGTGAAATCCATAGAAAAATGTTGCAAAATTGGGTGTTTTCGCCCCTGAAGTAAAGCAGGGTGGTAAATAAGGTGCCAATGGTCTCAGTGGAGCGCTGCAGGGGCGCCATTGCCAGAGCACTACCCAATTTCAGCTGACTTGCGTTCAGCAATTAGCCTTCAAGCCTTGACTCGAGCTTAGTCCAGCTCTTAAAAGGGGTTATTTCAAACTGCAGCTGCTCATTATCAGCATTGCTACATTTGAGAGCAACCTCTCAGCTACTGAAACAGCCTTGTGCCATGGCTGCTGCTGAATCGAGTAGCCCGCTCCATCTCCCTTGCAGCAGCCAAAAGTTAAATGGTGGCGTCCCAAAAACGGGGTGCTAACGAATTTTGTGCCCTAAATCTTCTGGACTGTCGGGAAATCTACCAATTTAAGCCAATTCAAAAGATGGCAGCACCGGTTTACTTCACATTCACCATAACTGTCCAGTATGTCTACAGCAATTTTGTACTTAATTCCAATGAGACAAGGTTTAAAAACCAAACAATGGCCAGAATTTTCACAGGAAAAAAAATGGGTGGGTTGGAGGCGGGGGGAGTAGGTGAAAGTTTTAAAAATCTAAAACCCGACCCCAACCCACCCACTTTCACCGTTTACTCAGTTGGGACGGGGGGGTGGGACATGCAGCCAACCTGTTGCCAGGAGGTGGGTTGGTGTTTTAAATATGATAATAAGGCTTGAAGCCTCTACTTTAACTGCAGGCAGCCAGGAGCCCGGGCTATGGGATTCCTGATAGCTGCAACCAGGCGGCCATAGCTTTGGGGGCAATCCTTGTGGGCCGGGAGGAGCCCCCCGCTGCGGGATCATGAATCAGGTGAATCAGTACTCCTCCATGTTGAACACCACTTGGAAGAAGCACTGAGAGTAGCAAGGGTACAGAATGTACTCTGGGTGGGGGACTACAATGTCCATCACCAAGAGTGGCTCGGTAGCACCACTACTGACTGAACTGGCCGAGTCCTGAAGGACATAACTGCCAGTCTGGGCCTGCGACAGGTGGTGAGAGAACCAACACGAGGGAAAAACATATTGACCTCATCCTCACCAATCTACCTGTCGCAGATGCATCTGTCCATGACAGTAGTGGTAGCAGTGACCACCGCACAGCCATTGTGGAGTCGAAGTCCTGTCTTCACACTGAGGACACACTCCATCGTGTTGTGTGGCACTATCACCGTGCTAAATGGAATGGATTCAGAACAGATCTAGCAGCTCAAAACTGGGCATCCATGAGGCGCTGTGGGCCATCAGCAGCAGCAGAATTGTATTTCACCACAATCTGTGACCTCATGGCCTGGCATATCCCTCACTCTACCATTACCATCAAGCCAGGGGACCAACCCTGTTTCAATAAGGAGTGTACAAGAGCATGCCAGGAGCAGCACCAGGCATAACTAAAAATGAGGTGCCAACCTGGGGAAGCTGCAACACAGGACTACATGCATGTTAAAAAGCAGAAGCAGCATGCAATAGACAGGGCTATGCGACCCCACAGTCAATGGATCAGATCAAAGCTCTGCAGTCCTACCACATCCAGTCGTGAATGGTGGTGGACCATTAAACAACTAACGGGAGGAGGAGGCTCCATGAATATCCCCATCCTCAATGATGGTGGAGCCCAGCACGTGATTGCAAAAGACAAGGCTGACGCGTTTGCAACCATCTTCAGCCAGAAGTGCCGAGTGGATGATACATTTCAGCCTACTCCTAAGGTCCCCACCATCACAGAAGCCAGTCTTCAGCCAATTCAATTCACTCCACGTGATATCAAGAAACGGCTGAGCGCACTGGATACAGCAAAGGCTATGGGCCCAACAACATCCCGGCTATCGTGCTGAGGACTTGTGCTCCAGAGCAAGCCAACCTGTTCCAGTACAGCTACAACACTGGTATCTATCCGACACTGTGGAAAACGGCCTAGGTATGTCCCATCAACAAAAAGCAGGACAAATCCAATTACCGCCCCATCAGTCTACTCTCAAGCATCATCGAAAGAGCTATCAAGTGGCACATACTCAGCAATAATCTGCTCACTGATGCCCAGTTTGGGTTCCGCCAAGACAACTCGGCTCCCAACCTCATTACAGCCTTGCTCCAAACATGCACAAATGAGCGGAATTCCAGAGGTGAGGTGAGAGTGACTGCCCTTGACATCAAGGCAGCATTTGACTGAGTGTGGCATGAAGGAGCCCTAGTAAAACTGAAGTCAATGGGAATTGGGGGGGAGGGGGGGGGAATGCTCCACTGGCTGGAGTCACACCTAGCACAAAGGAAGATGGATGTGGTGGTTGAAGGTCAATCATCACAGCCCCAGGACATCGCTGCAGGAGTTCCTCAGGGGAGTGTCCAAGGCCCAAACATCTTCAGCTGCTTCGTCAATGACCTTCGCTCCAACATAAGGTCAGAAATGGGGATGTTCGCTGATGATTGCACAGTGTTCAGTGCCATTCACAACACCTCAGATAATGAAGCAGTCCATGCCCGCATGCAACAAGACCTAGATGACGTTCAGGCTTGGGCTGATAAGTGGCAGGTAACATTTGCGGCACAGAAGTGCCAAGCAATGACTATCTCCAACAAGCAAGAGTCTAACCACCTCCCCTTGACTTTCAATGGTATTACCATCGCCGAATCCCCCACCATCAACATCCTGGGGGACACCATTGACCAGAAACTTACCTAGACCAGCCACACAAATACTGTGGCAACAAGAACAGGTCAGAGGCTAGGTATTCTGTGGCGAGTGTCTCACCTCCTGACTCCCCAAAGACTTTCCACCATCTACAAGGCACAAGTAAGGGCTGTGGAGGCTCAGTCTTTGGGTATATTCAAAACAGAGGTCAATAGATTTCTGACGAGTAAAGGCTCAAGGGATATGGCGATAGGGCCGGTGAATGGAGTTGAGGCAGAAGATCAGCTATGATTTCATTGAATGGCGGAGCAGGCTCGAAGGGCCGAATGGCCGACTCCTGCTCCTATTTCTTATGTTCTTATGGTGGAATACTCTCCACTTACCTGGATGAGTGCAGTTGCAACAGCACTCAAGAAGCTCGACACCATGCAGGACAAAGCAGCCTGCTTGATTGGCACCCCATTCACCATCTTAAACATTCACTCCCTCCACCACCGGCGTACCGTGGCTGCAGTGTGTACCATCTACAAGATGCACTGCAGCAACTCGCCAAGGCTTCTCCAGCAGCACATCCCAAACACTCGAGCTCTACCACCTAGAAGGACAAGGGCAGCAGGCACATGGGAACACCATCACCTCCAAGTTCCCCTCCAAGTCACACACCATCCTGACTTGGAAATATATCGCCGATCCTTCATCGACGTTGGATCAAAATCCTGGAACTCCCTCCTTAACAGTACTGTGGGTGTACATTCACCACACGGACTGCAGCGGGTCAAGAAGGCATCTCAGCACCACCTTCTCAAGGGCAACTAGGGATGGGCAATTAATGCTGGCATTGCCAGTGATGCCCACATCCCATGAACAAATTTTTAAAAAACCACCCGCTTTTTCCTGTGAAAATTCCGGCCCTTACATCGTACGCATGCTGTGGAGTTAAAGCTCCATCGTGTGCCGGGAAACCCGAACTTGCAGGTTTGCCGCCATCTCCCTGGTCCCCCCGCACCGTGCGGGTGGGAAACGGGAAAATCCTGGCCAACGAGTCATCATGTGCGTTCTCATCATCGAAGAAGACACCAGCAAGAGAACTGGACCCTGCTTCTGGTAATCCCGGTACTTCACCTGTGGCAGTTAAAGTGACAGCTGGTCTAACTTTCTTCAGCTTGGGCACTACTCTGCTCCTGGAATCTGGTGACGCTGCTTAACTCCCAACCATACAATCAGAAAGATGTTACGTTCAAGGCCATAATAAAGATCATTGGGAATGATTACAAAGAGATGGAGCTTTTTTTTAAAATTTGGAAACTAAGTTGAACATCCAAAACACGTAGCTCATAGATCACCAATAATAAAAAAAGTAAAAAGAAAGAACTTGAATTTATATCGTGCTTTATCGAGTCCTCAGAGCTTTCCAAAACATTTCATGATTACTGAATTATTTTCGAAGTAAACAGGCTGTGATTCCACAAAAACTGCATCCCAGTGTAAATGTTGGGTTCGGGTTCAGGTTAGGGTTAGATCCTGGGACCTCTGGCACTGACCCACCAATGTTTGCAGGTTCAGGAGGACCAGTCCCCTTCGTTTACATGACCTAGGCAGGTATCAAGGGCAGTCGGGTTAATCGCAGGTGTTTGCGTGTCCCAGGAGATGTGAAAGCTTGACAGAAGGCAAGAATGGAAAGTGGTAAATTGTACAAAATGAAGCAAAGTAACAAGTTTGTGCAGCTTGATTCATTGATGCAGCTAGTTCTAGATTTCTAGATATAGAGTCATTGGCCTGGAAATTGCGGTCGGAGGTTTGCCGCCCGCATATGCCTCCAAACCACAAGAAAACTATGTACTTACCTTGTGTCTCCAGAGCTTCGGACTCTTGCGGTCCTGGGTCTGCGTAAAGGCCCACAGATCCCAGGGGCACGTGCGGCTCGCAAGCGTCCCTGGTATCACGTGGGCCAGGCCAACTAATGACAAAAGAGGATTCTTATTATGCTTATGGGGATTCCATTTACGTACGGAATCCCCATAAGCATAATAGAAATCACCTAAAAAATACAATTTCACAGCACTGAAATAAAAATAAATGATTACAGGTTCAAAATTAATTACAATACCAGTTAATTAAACATTTAGGGAGAAAAATTCGATGGCACCTTTGGGACGCTAACTTCGCCGGGGTGCTAAAATTAGTTAGCATCCCGCACCGTAAATTCAGTAGTAGCGCCCAGGGGAGCGCACGTAGCACCGCGTCATTGCAGGCCTCCCTCCCCCTGATTAAAGGGGAGGGGCCTAGCGAAGTGCACCTGGGCCCTGCTGGGCCACCGGAGAGCGGGTGCCGACAAAAGAGCCCAACACTCAAGAAGAGTGCCAGACTGAGCGATCAGGGCTGGCCCCTGAAGAAAAAAGGGGAAGGGGGCAGCCGCCCGACACCTACCCTTTAAGTTGCTCCACCGCAACTGCAAAGCGGCACCATGACCCTGTCGGACATATTCGTTTCCACATGTACGCTGACGACACCCAGCTCGACTTCACTACCACTTCTCTCAAGCCCTCCACGGTCTCTAAATTGTCTGACTGCTTGTCCGACATCCAGTTCTGGATGAGCAGAAATTTTCTCCAATTAAGAACATAAGAACATAAATGAACCTAAATGGCTGATCCCCTTATTCTGAGACTGTGACCATTAGTTCTAGACTCTCCAGCCAGGGGAAACATTCTCTCTGCATCTACTCTGTTAAGCCCTGTAAGAATTTTGAATGTTTCAATGAGATCACCTCTCATTCTTCTAAACTCTAGAGAATATAGGCTTAGTCTACTCAATCTCTTCTCATAGGGCAATCCCCCATCCCAGGAACCAGTCTGGTGAACCTTCATTGCACTCCCTCTATGGCAAGTATATCCTTCCTTGGGTAAGGAGACCAAAATTGTACACAATACTCCAGGAGTGGTCTCACCAGGGCCCTATATAATTGCAGTAAGACGTCTTTACTCTTATAATCAAATCCTCTTGTAATAAAGGCCAACATACCATTTGCTTTCCTGATTGCTTGCTGTACCTGCATGTTAACTTTCAGTGATTCGTGCACAAGGACACCCAGGTCCCTCTGAACACCAACATTTCCCAATCTCTCACCATTTAAAAAACTCTCTGCTTTTCTATTTTTCCTACCAAAGTGGATAACTTCACATTTCTCCACATTAAATTCCATTTGCCATGTTTTAAATATTGGGAAGACCGAAGCCATTGTTTTCAGTCCCCACCACAAACTCCGTTTCCTAGCCATTGACTCCATCCCTCTCCCTAACATCTGTCTGAGGCTGAACCACACTGTTCGCAACCTTGGTGTCATATTTGACCCTGAAATGAGCTGCTGACCACATATCCGCAGCATAACTAAGAACGTCTATTTCCACCTCCATAACATCACCCGTCTCCGCCCTTGCCTCAGCTCATGCGCTGCTGAAGCCCTCATCCATGCCTTTGTTACCTCTAGACTTGACTATTCCAACGCAGTCCTGGCTGGCCTCCCACATTCCACCCTACGTAAACTTGAGGTGATCCAAAACCCAGCTGCCCGTGTCCTAACTCGCACCAAGTCCCATTCACCCATCACCCCTGTGCTCGCTGACCTACATTGGCTCTCGGTTAAGCAATGCCTCAATTTCAAAATTCTCATCCTTGTTTACAAATCCCTCCATGGCCTCGCTCCTCCCTATCTCTGTAATCTCCTTCAGCCCCACAACCCCCCCAAGATATCTGCGCTCCTCTAATTCCGGCCTCTTGAGCATCCCCGATTATAATTGCTCAACCATTGGTGGCCGTGCCCGCATGCAACAAGGCCCAGCACCACGGGGCACTACCAGCTACTGTGGGGCGCTACCGGCTACTGCCGCCGCTAACCTCCCGCAGAATTTCGCGGGAGGCGTTAGCAGCGCCGCGCCCGGGCGCCAGGTGATTTGCGCACTTGACAGATCGCAAGTTCCGGGTTTTCACGCATGTGCATTGCATGTGGAAACCTGGAACTTGTGGTGCCATTGGCAGCTCTTACGACGCTGCGTATGCCATCATATGCCCTGTAAACTCCGGGCGGTCAAAATTAAAATATTCCCTGCCAAAGCCACCTCCCTTTCCTCCCTTCAAGACCCTCCTTAAAACCCACCTCTTTAATCAAGCCTTTGGTTCGCCTTCTTTGGCTCAGCGACTATTCATATCTGATTACAAATCTGAGAAATGCCTTAGGATGTTTTTCTACGTTAAAGGCGCTTTATAATTGGAAATTGTTGTGTTTGTTGTCAGTGTTGTACTTGTATAATAAACCTTTGAGCTTTGAAATTAGAAACAAAAAAAAGAAACTACAAATCATGTTTTAAAAATTGAGCTTCTCCATTTCCTATGAAGGAGAATTTAATATAACCTTGAGCAACACATTGTGTTAAGGAATGGATGTTCTTACTTGTACATTTATAAGTTATTCCACAAGGGTTCAAAGGCATTTATTGGCTTTCATAGGAGTTAAGCATATGATGATAGCTATTATTACCAACAACTACATGTATACAATGGTAAACATTGCAAATAATAATTATACAGATACTCATGGTCACACTTACGATACAAGGTACCAGAGAATTCACCGCACCACAGTTTTTGAGTTCGAGGAGATCAGCTGGGCAAGCCTTTTCCAATTTCTAAAGTATCTATTCTAACGCTTCTCTTTTTATACACGTCTTTCACTCTAGCTATGTGAGAATCTGCATGTTTCAAAGTATTACCTCATCCATGCAATAACTTCAGCTTTAACAAGAATAACTTGACTCACTCCCTCATGTTCTCGATCTATGGCAGGTACCTTTTCAAGGCTAGAGCTAACAGAGAGAGTTTTGTGGCCTCTCCTTATCAGCTAAAACACTGACTGGAATCTCTTTTACTGACTGGAATCCCTTTTACTAACTGAGCGTTGCCAACAGAACATAAGAACATAAGAAATAGGAGCAGGAGTAGGCCAATCGGCCCCTCGAGCCTGCTCCGCAATTCAATAAGATCATGGCTGATCTGATCCTAACCGCCAATCTACTATCACAGAACCATCTCCTGAATCTAACAGAATTAGACACATGAAATAGGAGCAGGATCAGGCTACACAGCCCCTGGGCCCGCTCCGCTACCCACAGGGCCATGACCGATCCAAACCTAGACTCATGTCCAAATTCCTGCCCGCTCCCCGTAACCCTTAATTCCCTTTACTTCTAGGAAACTGTCTATTTCTGTTTTAAATTTATGTAATGATGTAGCTTCTACAGCTTTTTGGGGCAGCATATTCCATGGACCTACCACCCTCTGAGTGAAGTAGTTCCTCCTCATCTCAGTTTTGAAAGAGCAGCCCCTTATTCTAAGACTATGCCCCCTAGTTCTAGTTTCACCCATCATCGAGAACATCCTCCCCGCATCCACCCGATCCAACCCCTTCACAATCTTATATGTTTCATAGAAACATAGAAACATAGAGATAGGAACAGGAGTAGGCCATTCGGCCCTTCGAGCCTGCTCCGCCATTCAATGAGATCATGGCTGATCTTTGTCTGAGATCATAGCTGATCTTACCAGTTCAGTACCCCGTCCCCGCCTTTTCTCCGTAACCCTTAATCCCCTTAGCCTTCAGAAATATATCCAATTCTCTCTTGAAAATATTTATTGAATTAGCCTTCGCAGCCCTCTGTGGCAGGGAATTCCACAGGCTCACCACTCTTTGAGTGAAGAAATTCTTCCTCATCTCTGTTTTAAATGATTTGCCCGCTATTTTTAGACTGTGGCCCCTGGTTCTGTGCTCCCCGGCCATTGGAAACATTCTCTCTGAATTCAGCCTGTCCAGGCCTGCCATAATTTTATATGTTTCGATGAGATCCCCTCTCAATCTTCTAAACTCCAGTGAGTACAAGCCCAAACTATTTAATCTCTCTTCGTAGGTCATTCCCGCCATTCCAGGTATCAGCCTGGTGAATCGCCGTTGCACTCTTTCCATGGCAAGAACATCCTTCCGCAGATGGGGCGACCAAAACTGTACACAATACTCCAGATGCGGTCTCACCAGCACCTTGTACAGCTGTAGTAAGGTATCCCTATTCCTATACTCGAACCCCCTTGATATGAAGGCCAACATACCATTTGCCTTCTTAATCGCCTGTTGCACCTGCATGCTCTCCTTCAGTGACTGGTGCACAAGAACACCCAGGTCCCTCTGCACTTCCCCATCTCCCAATCTATTGCCATTTAGATAATAATCTACCCTCCTGTTTTTACCCCCAAAGTGGATAACCTTGCATTTATCCACATTATAGTGCATCTGCCACGTATCCGCCCATTCCCCCAACCTGTCCAAATCGCACTGTAGCCTCCTGACATCCTCATCAGAGCCCACCCCTCCTCCTAGTTTAGTGTCGTCAGCGAATTTGGAAATATTGCATCCAATTCCCTGATCCAGATCATTTATATATATTGTGAACAGCTGGGGTCCCAGGACAGATCCTTGCGGCACCCCGCTGGTCACTGCCTGCCACTCCGAAAACGAGCCGTTTATTCCAACTCTCTGTTTTCTATCCGCCAGCCAGTTCTCTATCCACGTTAATACGTTGCCCCCAATCCCATGAGCCTTAATTTTGCATGATAATCTTTTGTGTGGAACCTTATCGAAGGCTTTCTGGAAGTCAAGGTACACCACATCCACTGGCTCTCCCCCATCTATTTTACCAGTTACTTCCTCAAAAAATTCCAGCAGATTAGTCAAACACGATTTACCCTTTGTAAATCCATGTTGACTCTGTCCGATCCTTTCCCCATTTGTCAAGTGCTCCGCTATTTTATCCTTAATAATGGACTCTAGCATTCTGCCCACAACCGATGTAAGGCTTACTGGTCTATAATTCCCTGCTTTCTCTCTACCCCCCTTTTTAAATATTGGGGTAACATTAGCTACCCTCCAATCCACGGGTACTGTTCCCGAATCAATGGAGTTCCGGAAGATGATCCTTAGAGCATCTGCTATCTCCAGGGCCACCTCCTTAAGTACCCTAGGATGTAGTTTATCAGGCCCCGGGGATTTGTCGGCCTTCAGTCCCCTCAACTTACCCAGCACCATATCCCTAGAGATACTAATTTCTGTCAGCTCCTCCCTCTCATTAGTCCCTATGTTTGCCGATATTCCTGGGAGGTTATTTGTGTCCTCCTTTGTGAATACAGAACCAAAGTATGAGTTTAATTGGTCTGCCATTTCCTTATTCTCCATTATATATTCTCCCGAATCAGACTGCAAGGGACCGACTTGGGATTTTACCAGTCTTTTCCTCCTGATATAAGATCGCCTCTCATTCTTCTGAACTCCAATGAGTAGAGTCCCAATCTACTCAACCTCTCCTCATATGTCCATCCCCTCATAAACTCATCTGAAAGCTAAAGTTAATATAAAGAATTTAACCGTTTCCTTACAATTGGATCTTTTAAACAGTTTGCTGCTCATCTGTTTATAGTGTCCCTCGGCCCAGCAATACTCAGCTGTTTAAAGTGCCAGTGAGCCTGGGGATCTCCAACAGCCTTCTCACAGCAATTGCAACACGGAGCTGATTCATGTCATAATTTCAACAAAATCCATGGTGAACCAATGCTCTACCAGAGTTTAGCTGCTCCATTGTTGAACTAACTGCAGCTCAGTGGGTGAGCTAAAGCTGACCTGTGGTAAACTGCCGAGTCTTTTTCTGAAAGCTCACTAACAAAGCTGGGGACAGGTATGCCTCATCTCTCTTGGTGTAACAGTAATACATCAGGAGATCATTAGCAAATGTGAAAGTGCACGGAGGTGGAGGTAAACATGGATGGGTAATTGGTTGGGAGGTAGGAGACAGAGTAGGGATAAAATATACAATTACTAAAATTAAGAAGTGTAATGAGATTCATGCAAGGCCATCAGAAAAATTGGAGGATTTTACCCTCGCATCGGATATTCAGGTTTACTTCCTATATCAGTGAGCCATGCACTCAGAATATGAGGGTGCAGTGTGTAAGTGAACCTACATTGAATCAGCCCTCATCGATCAATCTGGGTGAAGATCCCGACACACAGCAGCTGAATCTCATTCTCTGTCATAATCAACTTAGGCAATTCAGTGCTCTGATTGCCTTTAAATCTCAGAGCACCACTGTACATGTGCTGTCTTGTATTCATAAAGTGGACTGTTTATATTTACATGTGTCCATGAAAACCCTGAGTTTCACAGTAAGCCAGAGAATTTCTGTGTGCACGCTGTATTGCCTGGCCTGCGTCAGTGAGGTATTGTTACTTACTGTGTCTTACTATTTCCAATGCCTAAGTTGACAACGGCATAAATCTTACAAAGACATTAATGTCTCACTCAATCAGATTCTACAATCAGGGCTAATAGAATTCATCACATAAGGTAGAATGTCAATACCCCTGATCTCAGCTTAATATTGGTTGATTTGATACCATGAGGATCAAAAATATTGCAAATGACAGTAAATCTGACAGCTAAATTTGTGATGCAGCAATTGACTTGATAGCAAAGAATATACAACTGGTCAGTGTCTCTGTAATGCATTTGTATATATCTGCCTGTTGGAAACTAGGCGGATGGGCTATTAAAGCCGAGCAGGTTAGTTACCTGCTCGGAATTTGCCCCTCTCCCGCCGCCTGCGATTTTAACCTGCTGAGTACTGCAGGCAGCTGAGACAACTGCCTAAAGCAGACGGGGGCCTCACAAATTTATGCAAATCGGGACCCTATTATGTTAATAGGACACTGACTGCAACTTAACCCGGGCTTGAGTGGAGAAACCGCCGCAGCTTTTCTGCCAGGTGAAAACAGGTCAGACAGGATGAAAAGCTTCCATCTGTGAGGCCAGGAAGATCCTGCCACCTGAACTTTCTCTCCTGCCCACCAGCCACCTGCTGCTTTCCGCCCATTTCGGATGGGCAGCTGAAGCTGGCTCTTTGTCTAAACAGAGTGTGGGGGGTGGAAGATGTTTCCATTTGACATCTAGAGAAAAGGATAAGCACTCCCAGCTCAGGTATGCCTGGTGTTAGTAGTCATAGCCTCATTTCAAATTTCCTTAATGATGTACCTAGACTGTATCTCAAAAGAACACCGTACACATATATCAGTATGAGATCAATATCAACTTCTTCAATTACAGCTCCTCTCACAGAGATCAGATGAGTAACTTAAGGGAAGGTGTGTTACCCATTGCTATTATTTCCTTCACTTCAACATCTCCCGTTGAAAGGAAACCTTTATCTTGGTCTCAGTTGTAAAATCCAGCCATGATCTCTTTTTTTGATCATAGTCACCCGTTCTAGTCTTTAAAAAACAATTACTCCAGCCAAAACCTTGTGCTGAAAACATATCTTTTGTATAATTTTATTTCTTTATTCCTAATATGACCATGTTTCTCAGAAGGGTAGGCGGCTGTATCATTGATAATGAATAAAAATGAGGCTCTCAAAAATATCGCCACTGATTAAAGTATTGAATGTTTTATATGTGGGTAGCTTAAGAACATTAGAAAAAGAACAATTATTGAAAACATCAGCCACTGTCTTCACATCTTTCATGCACAGCTCTGCAGGACCCCCCCCCCCCACCATTTGCCTCTGTGCATTCAATCCTTCCCTTCCCCATTTGCCTTGGCTCTCCGTAACTCAGCTGGAAAGATTTCATTGCCCTTCCTTTGTACTTGACCTCACATCCATAAAAGCTGCTGTTGCCACTGCAATATTTCCCTCTTGACTACACTTGTTGCTTCTTCCTGTCAACATGGTAAACTGGCGCACACCTGTTGAATTCCCTTGCCCAGGGCACATATTAATTCCTCTTTCTGGAGAAGCTGGCATACAACATGCTGAAGGTCCTCTTCCAGAGATGGCTTCATGTGTTGTTCCCTTTACAGAGCAAGGTTCTGCAGCATGTAGCATACCACAATCATGCAGGACACTCTTTCTGGGCTGTGTTGGAGGAAACCACCAGACAATCATTGTTTGAGGACTCCAATGCTTTGCTCGTTGAGGGCTTTAGTTGACCCGTGGATTTTGTTGAATCCATAAATCTTAAGGTATGGTGTTCTTCAATAACTAGACGGAGGCTGTAGATTAACAATCAACAGGTGTTTACTGGAGGAGGGTAGTCTAAAGACTAACAGTACAGATGCCTGCTCAAGGCTTATATACAGGTGTGGTCACTGCCGGTACTACAGTATACAGGAGCTGTAAAAGTAGTTCTCTCTTAAAGGTACATACACTACAATTCCTCCCCTTTTAGATTAACAGTACCCATAACATTCAAATAACAGTTAACAATTTAACATGCACATTAAACTGAAATAGTCCGTTTATAGATTCAGTCTTAGGGGCGGCTTCCTGATCCTTTCTGGATAGCGCCTTTCCTGAGTGTCTTGTTCTTGGTGCGGAGGCGATTCTGGCCCCATTTCGTCGGTTAGTTCATCAGTTTCCGCTGCTACTGTTTCTGGGGTAGATGCTACCGGTATGTCAGGTTCATCCCCAGGTACGCGAGACATGGGGTTGACTCGTTCCTGTGACGCTAGGATCTGATCGACGTGGCATCTCACAATGTTCTCCCCGACATCCACTGTGTACATTAGTGGCCCCTGCCATGTGCATATCGTTCCGGGTTGCCATTTCTCTGTTCGGTAATCGCGGGCCAAGACTGGTTGTCCTACATTGAAGCTCCTTGTCGGCTTCTCATTGATGTGCTGGAATTGCTTATCCTCAACATTTCTTCACACATTTGGTCTGAGCAAATCCAGACGAGATCTCAATCTTCGGTTAAAGAACATCATGGCCGGGGTCTGGTTGGTAACTGCATGTGTCGCATTTCTGTAGGCTAACAGAAAATTGTCCACCTTATGCTGTAGTGGAATGTCATCATCGCACATGGCCCTTATTGCCTTTTTAAAGGTTTGTACGAACCTCTCAGCCAATCCATTTGTGGCTGGATGATACGGGGCGGATGTGTAATGCCTTACCCCATTCCTTCTCATAAATTTCCGAAACTCTTCGGACACAAACTGTGGTCCGTTATCAGAGCAAATCTGCTCTGGCAAGCCGTTCCTGGCAAATATGGTCCGTAGGACTGCAATCATTTTCTCTGTAGTGGTGGAGGACATTTTGATCACCTCAGGCCATTTCGAGTGCGCATCCACTGCTATTAAGAACATTGAGTCCATGAATGGACCAGCAAAATCAATATGCACCCATTGCCATGGAGATGAGGGCCACTCCCATGGGTGTAGAGGGGCATGTGGTGGTGCATTTTGGACCTTCTGGCATCCTGAGCAGCTCTTTGTTAGGTCCTCGATTTGCTGATCGATCCCCGGCCACCACACATAAGCCCTAGCAAGGCTTTTCGTTTTCACCCCTCCCAGATGGCCTTCGTGAAGCTCATTGAGCACTCTCTCCCTTAACTTGGGTGGAATTACCACTTGGGATCCACACATCACTGTCCCCTGGCATACTGACAGCTGTTCTCTTCTGGATGAGAATGCTGGCAACAGTGAGTCGCCATGTGTTGGCCATCCCTTCACCGTCAAATCATATACCCGAGACAGTGTTGGATCATTTCGGGTCTCCTTCTCTATATCCGCGTTAGTTACTGGCAAGCGTTCAATTATCGACAAATAAAATATTTCGATAGGGTCCACTGCTGGTGCTTCCTCCACAGTAGGCAGTGGCAGGCGTGATAGCCCATCAGCGTTTCCATGCTGTTTCGTGCCCTTATACTCTATTTCATATTGGTTCGCCCCTAGAAAAAGGGACCATCTTTGTAGCCGTTGTGCAGTCATCACCGGAACGCCCTTCTTTGGATTAAAGATGGAGACAAGTGGTTGGTGGTCAGTCAGCAAGGTGAACTTCTGCCCATGCAGATAGTGGTTGAATTTTCTTACTCCCCATACTAGGCTGAGGGCCTCCCTGTCAATCTGGGCGTAGTTGCGCTCGGCTGAGGTTAGTGACCGAGACGCAAAGGCTACTGGCCTCTCCAACCCGTCTGGGAATTTGTGCGACAGCACCACTCCAATTCCATAGGGTGATGCATCACACGCCAACTGAATTGGTAGTGCTGGGTTGAAATGGGCCAACACCTCTTTTGATGTGATCAATTCTTTGCACTTCTGGAAAGCTCGTTTACATTCGTCATTCCACTTCCATGGTACCCCCTGTTGCAGTAGGGTGTTCAGTGGGTGTAATACTGTAGACAAATTTGGTAAGAACTTATGGTAGTAGTTCACCAGCCCGAGGAACGACCTCAGTTGTGACACATTTTCCGGTGCTGGAGCCTTGACTACTGCCTCAATCTTTTCAGGGGACTTATGTAACCCCTCTTCATCAATAACGTGGCCACAATACGAGATCTGCTTCTGGAAAAACTCGTACTTGTGGCGATTAGCTCGTAGCCCATATTCCTTTAATCTAGTGAGCACCTTCTCCAGGTTGGCGAGGTGATCACTCTCATTTTCGCCCGTGGCCAGGATATCAATCAATCAATCAATCAATCAACTTTATTGTCATTGTTAGTGCACAAGTGCAGTACAACGAAATTTAGGCTTGCAGCTCCCGAGAGTGTACATTTAGATTAAGAGATTTAAACATTCAACATCCATTTGGCTTGTAATACATTAACATAAACATAACCATAGTAAAGTGCATTGACAGATGTGCAGGCTTTAGAGTTTATTGGTGGAGTTCAGTAGGATGACAGCCCTGGGAAAGAAGCTGTTCCTAAATCTGGTCGTTCAGGTGCGAATGCATCTGTAGCGTCTCCCAGATGGCAGGAGGGCGAACAGACTGTGGCTGGGGTGGGTAGGGTCTTTGATGATGGTCCGTGACCTCCGTAAACAGCGTTTCTGGTGTATGTGCTCTATGGTCGGTAGCCAGGTGCCGGTAATGCATTGGGCAGTTATGACTACCCGCTGCAGGGCTTTCCGGTCATAGTAGCTACAGCTGCCATACCATACTGTGATACAGTTCGTCAGGATGATCTCTTTTGTGCAGCGGTAAAAGTTAGAGAGGATCAGGGGTGACAGGTTACATCCCTTCAGCCTCCTTAGGAAATATAGGCGCTGCTGGGCCTTCTTCACCAGAGAGGAGGTATTGAGGGACCAGGAGAGGTCTTCCGTGATGTGGGCTCCGAGGAACTGAAAGCTGTCAACCCTTTCCACCACAGCCCCATGGATGTGGATGGGGGTGTGAGTTCCGCCTTTAGACTTCCTGAAGTCCACAATGTCATCCAAATAACACTGGGTCCCTGAAAACCCTTGCAGGACTTGATCCATTGCCCTTTGCCAAATAGCCAGAGCCGATGCTACCCCGAACACCAGCCGGTTGTATTGGTAGAGACCTTTATGTGTGTTGATCGTGAGGTATTGTTTCGAGGCTTCTTCTACCTCCATTTGCAGGTACGCCTGGGCCAGATCAATCTTAGTGAAGCGTTTACCTCCAGATAGCGAGGCGAAAATATCTTCAATCCGCGGAAGCGGATATTGTACCGTGTGAAGGACTGGTTTCACTGTCACCTTAAAATCCCCACAGATGCGGACCTTCTTTGTTCCCCAGGCTCAACGACCTCTTCATTACAGGAACGATGGTGTAGCCCACTCACTCCAGTCCACTTTGGACAGTACTCCTGAACATTCCAAACCTTCCAGCTCTGCTTCGACGGCTGGTCGGATTGCATAAGGCACCGGTCTGGCCTTAAAAAACTTTGGGCTTGCATTTTCCTCTATTTTAATCATCGCTGTTATGCCTTTTAGTGTTCCGAGTCCTTCCTGGAACACTTCTTGTGCGTCAGTTAGCATTTTTGACAGTCGTCCAGGTGTGACGTCGTCATCCTTTTCGGCCTCAACCTTCAGTGCCTGTATGGAATGCCAATCTAATTGTATCTTCCGGATCCATTCACGTCCTAGTAGTGGTGGTCCTCCATCTGGCAATACATATAGGTCCATTTTTGGTATTTCCTGGCCTTTGTATATCACGTTCACCCTTACTTTTCCTTTGGGGTAGACTTTTTGCCCCGTGTACGTCTTCAAGACAATCCCTGTAGCTTTCAAGGGTATATGTGAGAATAGCCGCTTGCAGTCCCTTCGGCTTATGACTGTTAGGGCTGATCCTGTGTCCAATTCCATTTTCACTTGGACTCTGTCTATCTTGAGCGTGACCCAGATAGTCTGGTGATCCTCCATTTTGATTACATTATGTAGTTTCAGACAACCCAGTTCCTTGCTTCCGGAGTCTGTATCACTTTTCTGTTCGTCTGAACTACTGTCCATCACATTATGTACCTTTTTGTACTTCTCCTGTGGAGATTTCTTGCTGCTGGTTTTCTTCTCCGACCTGCAGACTCTTGCTATGTGTCCTGCTTTTCCACACTGTCTGCACGCTTGGTCTTTGAACCAGCAATCCTTCTGGTCGTGTGTTGTTCTGCCGCAGCGATAACACTTCCCTGCTCCATATGACATTTCATTGGTGCCATATTCTTGCGGTCTCCATTGTATCTCTGCAGCGCCCCGTGCGGCTGCTTCGTGTGATACTGTCATGCTGAAAGCTTTGTCCAGCGTAAGATCCTTTTCTGATAGAAGCTGTTTCTGGGTTCCTTCACTTTGAAGCCCACACACAAATTTGTCCCTTAACGTATTTGCTAGTCCCATTCCAAACTGGCAGTGTTTCGATAGCTTGCGCAGTTCCGTTAAATACTCAGCATTACTTTCATCTTTCTGCTGGTTCCTTTTGTGGAACTTAAATATTTCTGCTATCAGCAGCGGTGTGGGGTTTAAGTGGTCCTGTAGGATTTCCACTATGCTTTTGAAATCCTTATCCACTGGCTTCTCTGGGGTTATTAGGTTTCACAGTAAGCCATACGTTTTTGCACCCATGGAATTCAACAAAACCAGTGCTTTCCTGACATCTGGCACTTCATTCGCCTTGCAGTACACCTCAATGCGTTCCACATATGTCGCCCAATCTTCGACTTCATTGTCGAACGCAGTGACACTGCCACTCTTCGGCATCCCTGGGTGTGGTTAGACTTTCAAAAATGGCGTCTCCCGCGCTCTCCCTTCTTCTCCGCTGGCTCAAAATGGCATCTCCCGCGCTTTCCTTTCTTCCCGCGCTCGCCCTTCTTCTCCGCTGCGGCTTCAAAAATGGCGTCTCCCGCGCTCTCCCTTCTTCTCCGCAGCTCAAATGGCATCTCACGCGTTCCCTTTCTTTCCCCGCAGACGCTGCTCCACCCTTGAGCCCTGGCTGCGCTCTGCGCGTTCTCCTGTGCGCCTCTCTCGTTGCCGCCGCTCGGTCCTGAACCCCGGCTGTGCTTTACCCTCTCTCTCTTTTGTTTTCCGTCGACGCCGCTTGGTCTTCAATCCCCGGCTGCGCCCTGTGCGCTCTACCCTCTCTCTTACCCCGTCGACGCTGCTCGGCCTTTTCTGTGCCGTCAGTCGGCTCCAGCCGCCGCTGTCCGGGAAGGGTCTGCGCTGTACCTGTTGCTAGTCTGTTGCTGGATCATCGTGGCTGGAGAAACAAGCCCAGCTCTCAACAGCCTCCCCTGCGATGTTCACTCTCTCTGCCGGATGACTGGGCGGTTGCTCGTGGTCGACGCCCATGCTTCTGGCCTCGACTTTCTTCCACCGTCCTCCCGGAGCAAATCTTTGGAAGGAAATGCAGAGTTGCAGGTAGATTCGAATCGACCTCGTCGCCACTGTTGAATCCGTAAATCTTAAGGTATGGTGTTCTTCAATAACTAGACGGAGGCTGTATATTAACAATCAACAGGTGTTTACTGGAGGAGGGTAGTCTAAAGACTAACAGTACAGATGCCTGCTTAAGGCTTATATACAGGTGTGGTCACTGCCGGTACTACAGTATACAGGAGCTGTAAAAGTAGTTCTCTCTTAAAGGTACATACACTACAGATCTGACTGCAGCAGAATTCTGTAACCAAACATGGGTTCCGAAGAGGATTCAAGAGTCAAATGTGCAGGCAATGTCCCTTGTCTCTTTGCCCCTGCACAGCCAGCCTTTAACTTGCTGTGCTGGTGCAAAGAGTAGGGTGGATAGACAATTGATGCAATATAAAAGCATCAGGGCAGCTGCAAGGAGAGCAGGCACAAACCCACATGATGCATTCCTGGTCATCACACACCAGTTGCACATTAATAGAGTGGAAGCCCTTGCGATTCATGCAGTCGTGTTGTGTGATGGAGCCCGCAGAGTGACATGGGTATAGTCAATGGCATCCTGGACTTGGGGAAAGCCTGCAATCTGTATGAACCCCAGAGTTCTGCTGCTTAAGGATGTCCATGGAGAAATTTATGAATGTGTTTGCTCCAGCAACAAGGCATCGGTCATCCGTTCAGCACAGCATGACCGGCACACTGACTGCTATCGGTGGCAGCTTGAAAGCTGCCGGAAGCAAAGTGGTTCCTGCTGCAATGACCTAGACTGCAGCAAGCAGTGCTGTGCGAGCTGCAGCCGTTGGTTGTAGGTCTCCTTGCAGGAGGTGAACCAGCTCTGTCACTGCATCTCTAGAGAATTGAAGTTTCCTTTTGCACTGTTCATCAAGAAAACTGCAGGCATGTTGTTCTGGGCCTATACATTCCATCAGAAGGTTATGAGCCTTTGAGCGTACCTCCTTACACTTGCTCTCCCTGCAGCTGCAGATTTGCTTCTTTCTTTGGCTCCTCCTCTTCCTCCTCCTCCTTCCAGAGTGGGATACCTCGAAGGACCGCCCCCTATCAAGAAACAACTACAATGCCAGAAGCCTCTTAATAGTTCAGAAGTACAATAGTCAACTACAAGCAACTTGAAATCCTTTAAGTTCAAAATACCCAGAAGCTGCTGCAAGTAAAATGGCCTGGAATATGCGGTCAGCAGCGAAGCGATGGCGATTGCCACTGACCTCGAAGAAAGCTGCCCACAATGATCTAAATTACACTTCGGAAAGAAACACAGAAAATTAAGAAACATATGCCTTCGTAAAAATGACATCAAATGAAACACAGGAGATATGAGTCTGTGTTGCAACCAGCTGAGGTAACTAAGAATTGCATAGATCACCCTGGTTGAGGTGTTTTAATTTACACGTCGTAAAAAGACACAAACAGAAGACCTTGGTAAGAATGACATCAAATAGATGCACCTGCTGTTACACTGTTTTTTTATGATAAACTTCGAACACCTAAAGGAGAGACACGAGTCTGCATTGCTACCAGCTGAACTGACTGTAAGAATAGCAGGGGTCAGCAGATAAATTACTAGAGATAATTAGCTTACATCAGCGGAAAACTTCAAAGGACATACCACTGAAAAAGGATATAAATATTGAACTTTCAAATGGGGTGATAGTCTCGCTGTAAAGGGGCAAAGCAATTCTCAGGCTTCAGAGGCAAGCTCTAAGTCTACAACTCTTTGTACCTCGGGGATCAAGGTATTGTACTGTATTTGATTTTGGTGGATATCCTGGGATAAGACTAAGAACTGTAAAAATGTAACAAAGTTAAGATTTGAGAATAAGGATCTCTGATAATAAGAATTGTAAGCTTTCTCTTTTTGGAATTGTTAATGTTGCGATTGAAACACTTACTGTAATTACATGTCGGTTCTTTAATAAATCTATATATTTTTAGAATTGTCTCACATAGTACTTCTGTATCAAACTTGCAAATTCAATCTCTGTACACTCTTTGGTGGGGAGTTGCAGAATTCTGGGGGAGTTTTCTGGACCCTCATAATATCCGGAAGGTTACAGTCTAGTTAAACGTATTAAAAGTGCTATCTGGAGGATGGTAACATTTTCAGGTTGTTCCTTTCCTTTAGGGAGAGATATCCAAACCTTTAGACCCAATTAAGCATCTTTAGGATTCGGCCACCTCTAACTTTAGTTGAAAGTGAACGTCTGAAGAATACACCTGATCCGGGTTAGCCCTAAAGGGGCTAGGACTAGTAATTATCCCTTCATCACAGCACTGATTTGAATATATTTATGATGTCACGGCACTGATTTGAATATATTTATGATGTCACGGCACTGATTTGAATATATTAATGATGTCACGGCACTGATTCGAATATATTTAACCTGTTTTAGATACCAGGATTAATGGGGTATAAATTCAAATTGGGTGGTAGTATGAAACAGGCGATAGCAAATTGGCAGCCCATTTTGCACTCCGCTCAAGTTTCCCTTATTCCCATATTGAAGTCAACGGAAAAGAAAATCTGACGGAGTGCAAAATGGGTGGTTGATTCACCATCCCCTATTTTGTGCTACTGCCCAGATGAATTTATACCCCAAAAACTCCCAGAAAGTCAGGCCAGTTGTAAAAACAATGGTAAGAAGGCCGGAGGAATAGATATTTTATTTTCCACCACGACCCACCTTATTTTTGAGCACCAACGGGGCGGTAAGGAGGTGCACATTGCTCCCATTGTCATCTTGCTAGAAAACTCAAGGAATAAATTACTGTCCAGCTCGTAAATATTAACCCATTAACAAATAATAATCACGTGTTTAAGCTGTATACTGTTTCATTCTTCCTTGTTGCTGAGATTTCTTCATCACTATACTTCTGGCTAATGTATTTTGTAGATTTATGACTTCAACTATAGCTAAAACTATATAGGATTTCAGGATGAAGTGCCTATTAGACCTAGTTTATGCAACATTAACATTAATTGCATTTTATGCGCAATTAGCTTGAAGTATCTTGAAACAATTATGGTTGTTTTAGGAGAAGACAATTTCCTCTAGAACTGTGCGGGTGAAAATCAGGAAGGTTTATGTTCTGTGCAAAATGTCTGCTGTACACTAATTGAATTGAAAGACTTTATGGAAATTAGGCCACCATAACACAATTTTCAGTTAGAGTAAAAATTCCGACCTACTTTACAAAGTGGAGCTTTCTTAATTCACAAGCGGCAGAATACAAAGGAAATCTGAAACACAAAACTACTCCCTGTACATTTTCTGTGCACAACGTCTTGGAGTCTGAATTGCAGTATCTGGATGAATGTGGACATAGGTGGACAATGCATTTGCATCAAGACCCATTGATAGGGATAGACTTTGACTTTGTGCGATAGCGTAAAACAGATGATATCGAACCGGCAGCCCGTTTGGCATCTCTCCCGATTTTTAATACCATTGAAGTCAATGGGAGAGATGTTCAACAGGCTGCTAACTTGCTATCACCCGTTTTTGCACTATTGCACAAAGTCAAAGTCTAACCCATAGTGTGAGATTCAGCACCAATTGTTCTGTTGCGCATCAGGCACTGGCTCCCCATATTATGGGATGTTGAGACCTATACCAATCAGTTGTGCACTGTGGTCATTGCAGCCCCAAATAAGGAGAGCCAGCCATATTGTGCCTATGTATAGATAAAGATACAGACAGAGTAGAATGAGATAATTGGCAGTGATTCTTAATGCTCACCTTTTCTACTAATCAGACACCTTCTTCTGCGCATCTCTGCATTTCAGTGAATAGTTAAGATTGTGCTTGCATCCCACATGATTGCTCCCCATGCTGTTAGACCCTCTATTTTTATTGTGGGTTACTTTCCTGTCTATTGTGGATTTTCTGACTATTCTGACTAACATAGAAGGCACACCTCCATTCCTTGATGCTGTTCACAATGATTTGCAAGGCCTGTGAAATGGGCCTATCTACACCTTACTCCCTCCATCAGAGTACATTCAAGAACAAGATTGCCACACTAAGCATTATTTGTCCCTATTATGATTCAGTAACATCATTGCAGTTTAATTCTGATTAGCAGCTAACATTTGCGTGGCTCAAGCGCCAGGTGATGACTATCTCAAACACTAGAAAGCCCAGCCACCTCCTCCTGATCTTCAACAGTGCCACTATTATAAGAATGCAAGATTCCTGCCCCGCCAGCATCTTGGAGGTCTCCATTGACCAGAAACTTAAGCAGAGAAGCTATAACAACACTGTGGCTATAAGAGCAGGGCAGAGGAAGGGTACTCTGTGATGAGTGGGTCACCTAGTTACCCCACAATGTTTCTTCACCATCTACAAGACTCAACTCAGAAGTGTGATGGAATACTCTCCACTTGCCTGGATGGGTGCAAGCGCAACAACAATCAAGGAGCTCAACATTATCCAAGGCAATGCAATTGGTTTGATCGGTGCTCCTGCCATTGGACTCAATATTCACGCTCTTTATCACTAATGCACTGTGGCTGCTGTAGGTGCTATCTAAAGGATATACTTCAGAAACTTACCAAGATTACTTCAACATCTTCCATCCTGCAACCTATACCACTGAGAAGGACAAGAGCAGATCATTGCTAGTCAACAGTAGTCAGCTCTTTGTTAAATTTCAGCTAGAATTTTGATTCTGGTTAACAGAACTGTATCTATAAGTACAAGCAAGCATAGACCTCCATTTTCTTTGTCCAGAGAATGACATAGAACTGACAGTACAACTCACGTTTGTTGAAGAAAGAAAGATTTACATTCATATAGCACCTTTCATAACCTCAGGATGTCCCATGTGCTTTGCAGCCAATTAAATACTTTCTTTAAAAGTGTAGTCGCTGTTGTAATGTTGGATATGTGGCAGCCAATTTGCGCACAGCAAGGTCCCACAAATAGCAATGTGATAACGACCAGATAACACATGAATGTTTTAGTGACGTTGGTTGAAAGATAAATATTGGCCAGGACACCGGGCAAAACTCTTCTGCTCTTCTTCGAAATAGTGCCCTGGGATTTTTTATATCCATCTGAAAGACAAGTATCTCCAACAATACAGCAATTCCCTCAGTACTGCACTAAAGTGTCAGCCTTGATTTTGTGCTCAAGTCTCTAGAGTGGGACTCTAACCCACAACCTTCTGACTCAGAGGTGAGAAAGCTACCCACTGAGACACAGCTGAGTCCAATGTTGCTCCTAAAAGGTACTGCTGTTAAACGGGTAGTATCACAGCCACATTAATTTGCTACTGAGGATAATACCCTGCTTTTTCATTTGTATGCTGCTCTGCACTTGCTAAACATACTTTGTCTTCATTTTGATGAATTTATTTTATAGGAGCTATCATTCTGGACAAAACGATGTGCCTGTATATTGAGAAACTGGTCAACGGTATCATATATTTTCAATTACATGTAATGGGGTGCAAATATAGATTGGGAATCTATTGTGCATATCCTTCAAATCAAAGGGAAACTGAGTAAATGACATCATTTATATATACTGATAAATAAATGTCTCAGATTATGTTAGATTAACAAAAAGCATGACTAATTCAGTATTTTATCTCTGGACTCTTGACAGCAGCTATGCATGCTAATACATCAAGTGGCTGGCACTTGCCAGTTAATTAAATCAAGGTAACAATCCTTCTGCTTTATTGATTACTAGCTGGAGTGCCCGGCGGTGCCAAGGGTTTTTTGAGGGCATGTTGTTATGAAAAAAGTAGAAATAATTTTTATATATATAAATGAGTTTGTCTGCCTGTCTGTCTGTGTGGGAAGGAGAGAGAGAGAGGGAAAGAGAGAGAGGGAAAGAGAGAGGGGGAAGGAGAGGGAGAGAAAGGGGGAAGGAGAGAGAGAGAGAGTGGGAAGGAGAGAGAGAGAGAGAGGGAAGGAGAGAGAGAGAGAGAGAGAGAGAGACTGGGGGCGAGAGAGAGAGAGAGAGAGACTGGGGGGAAGAGAGCGAGAGAGAGACTGGGGGGAGAGAGAGAGAGAGACGAGGGGGGAGAGAGAGAGAGAGATGAGGGGGGAGAGAGAGAGAGAGAGACTGGTGGAGAAGAGAGAGAGAGAGACTGGGGGAGAGAGCGAGAGAGAGAGATGAGGGGGGGAGAGAAAGAGAGAGACTGGGGGGAGAAGAGAGAGAGAGAGACTGGGGGGGAGAGAGGCCCAGGGATCAAGAGAGAGACTGGGGGGAGAAGAGAGAGACAGGGGGAGAGAGAGACTGGGGGGGAGAGAGAGACTGGGGGGAAGAGAGAGAGAGAGACTGGGGGGAGAGAGAGAGAGAGACTGGGGGGAAGAGAGAGAGACGGGGAGAGAAAGAGAGAGAGACTGGGGGGGAGAGAGAGAGAGACTGCGGGGAAGAGAGAGAGAGAGACTGGGGGGAGAGAGAGAGAGAGACTGGGGGGAAGAGAGAGAGAGAGACGGGGGAGCGAGAGAGAGAGAGACTGGGGGGAAGAGAGAGAGAGAGAGACTGAGGGGGAGAGAGCGACTGGGGGGAAGAGAGAGAGAGAGAGACTGGGGGGGAGAGAGAGACTGGGGGGGAAGAGAGAGAGAGAGAGAGACTGGGGGGAAGAGAGAGAGGGATACTGGGGGGAAAGAGCGCCTCAGGCCCGGCCGGATGGACCCCTGCCGCTCCGGTGAACCGGAGCCCCCGTGCGCAGCGTATCGTCTCAGGCCCGGCCCGAGTGAGCCCTGATGAGCTCCCGCTGTGGGTCTCGGAAGCCACGCCGCTGCTGGACTTATTTCGGGATTAGCCTGGAGAGAGAGGGGGGGAAGGAGTGCCTCAGGCCCGGCCCTATGGACCCCTGCCACTCCGGTGAACCGGAGCCCCCGCGCGCAGCGTATCGCCTCAGGCCCGGCCCGAGTGAGCCCTGATGAGCTCCCGCTGCGGGCCTCCGATGCCGCTCCGCTGCTGGATTTATTTCGGGATTAACCTGGAGAGAGAGGGGGGGAAGGAGCGCCTCAGGCCCGGCCCGATGGACCACTGGCGCTCCGGTGAACCCGAGCCCCCACACGCAGCATATCGCCTCAGGCCCGGCCCAAGTGAGCCCTGATGAGCTCCTGCTGCGGGCCTCCGACACCGCTCCGCTGCTGGATTTATGTCGGTCGATGTTTTTCTGGCTGTTGTATGGTCGCAGTTTATCAGTTTATCGCCGCGTAGTTGTCTGTGGTTTTTCGCGCTCCCGCACTATCGGCAGTTTGAAAGATTAGGCCCCGCCCACACACGCCATGAAATGACCCCCGTGACACAGTGCGCTCCCCCCGTAGGATTGGTCAACCTTCACGTCACTCAATGCTAATGAGCGGATTCCCCCGTATGATTGGCCAATCGCTAATGAGCGGATTTTTGAACATTTTTTGTATACTGTCTGAACAATTTTTGTCTGACCAAAAAGTAAATATGCCTATGGCACTCCCCTAATCGTAAGACTTCTTTTGATATAACATATGTGTAGGTACCCTCTATAACTTTTGAGTTAAGTCCAGACATATACACAGACAGACAGACAGACACCACGATCCTTTTATATATATATAGATAGATGTTGAGCAAAAATTAGACCTCTATATACTTTTTAACTAAATGCAGTGGCAAAATTAACTGCAAAAGAACTGAATTTATGCAGAAGCATGCAGCATGTAAATAAATTTCTCTCACATATTGCACTGCCTCTTTGTTTGAAACAGTCCAAAGATGTGTGGGTTAGGTTGATTGGCCATGATAAAAATTGACCCTTAGTGTTGGGGGGGATTAAATACGTGGGGTTATGGGAATAGGGCTTGGGTGGGATGGCTGTCGGTGTAGGGACCGGGTGCTAATGTTTGGATGATCAGCCATGATCTCGTTGAATGGCGGAGCAGGCTCGAAGGGCTGAATGGCCTACTCCTGCTCCTATCTTCTATGTTTCTATGTTTCTATGAACCAAGGGGATATATTCCTCTGGGTGTTAATTTGAATGTAAGTGTAAGTAAACAGGGGAGCAAGAGCTGCTATAGATCAATAATGGAGGTTTTGCCTGTTATTTCTGCTGCTAAATCTTGCTCGTAGCTGAATTGGATGTAAGTTATGAAAAATAAAAACATTGTCCTAGAAATTCGGCTGTGCGGCACCCACCTTATCGGGTGCTAACCGGCCTACTAAGTTCCTAATATGGTGGCCAAGGAGCATGGGAACATTTCCAGCTGGATATGCACTGCCTGCCATATTGGATAGTGGCGGCAGGAGCGCACACGCCAGGAACATTTAAAGACTAGAATAATTTATTTAAATTAGGGACATACAGGACCCGTTTTATGTTTTTGAATGCCCCAGCACTGTACTCGCCACGTGCTGAACTCATCACATCGCGACATGGCGCTAACTGCCAGGAAGGACCCCTCACCAATGCTCAGACTTTCCTTGTGGGGCCTGAAGGAGCTCTCCTGTTCCTCCTAGTCTTGCAAACGTAAGTTTAAGGCTTACCTTTTAGGGCCTCCACTTCGTTCCCAGCAGGTTTTACTGAGTGGGGTGCCCATGGTGGGCGCCCTGCTTAATACAGTTAAAATGCCATCAGGGCCATATGTACGGAATTGTGCCCATAATCTAGGCTGGAACTCCAGTGCAGTACTGAGAGAGTGCTACAGTGTCAGAGATGCCGGCTTTCAGATGAGATGTTAAACTGAGGCCCCCTCTTCCCTTGTGAAGTGACTTCACTTCAAAAGTATTTCATCAGCTATAAAGTGCTTTGGGATGCCCTGAGGTCATGAAATGTGCTCTATAAATGCAAGTTCTTTGCGGGAAAAATTAGTTAGCAACCATTTTGGTTTGCTAACATCGCCTAGGTGCTAAATTTAGCGCCCGGCGAAAAATAGCGCCAGCGATCACTAACTTCAGTTTTAGTGCCCCAAGAGGGAGGTGGAGCGCTAATTCAAGCATTCCACTTCCTTCTTAGAGCGTTAACCCCGAATATCGTGGCGGTGCATTCTGCAGCACTACGCACTGGGCCACGTAGCGCTGCCACATGGAAGGGCTCCTCCCCTCATTAAAGGGGAGGGCCCAAGCCCACAACTCTGGGGCCCTACCTGGACCACCAGAGAGCGAGGTGCCTTGCCAGCAGACAGGTACTCAAAAGGAGTGCGGGGCTGCCAGATCACGGCACGGACACCGCATTCAAAGATGCAACGGGCCGCGACAAGTAAGGCACCTGATTTTTTTTCCCCGCCCACCACCTTCCCTTTAATTAGCACCCTGCGAGCCTCCTGCCACTCCGTTCCCGCCCCCTGAATCGGTCGCTGTCATCGCCCGCTACAGATTCGGGTGCGCGGGCCAATTTTGCAGGCGGGGCAAAAATGGGGCACTGCGCACGGTGATGCGTGCAGCAGAGCGGGGTGCTAGCGGTTATGGCCGCCGCTAAACTCCTGCTGAATTTATCAGGAGTTGTTAGCAGCGCCGCACCCGGGCGAAAAGACGTTTGTGCCCCGTTAGCACCCCCCGGAGGTGCAAATGCACTGAATTTCTAGCCCAGAGTTTCTTTATCTGGAATACTGTGTCCAATTTTGGTCTCCTTTGGTGTTAATAGAATGGCCCTGGAAAAGGTTCAAGAAAGGCCACTAGATTGATACCTGATTTAAAGGCCCTTCGTTAACATGAACAAAACAAGCCATGCTAATATTGCAATAACCTTCAATTCTTACCCCATAGTGATCCATATTTTTTTGAAAAATGTGACCATCGACACTTACTTAACTACCATCTCTGGAAGTCTGTTCGACAGTTGTGGTATTATGTGGGAACACAGTATTTTCTGTTCTTGGCTTGAAGCTTGTGAAATTTTACTTGTGTCTTCTAGTGCTATACTTTTCATTCAAGTTAGGTAGCTTGTTTACTTCAGCCTCATCAGTATGCTGCATTATTTAGAAAATTGGGATGATCTCTCCCCTCAGCCGCCTTTACCCAAACAAAAGGTTGATTAAGTCTTCCAGCACAATTTAGTCACCTTAGGCTTGGAATTGACTTTTCTCTGAACTTTTCCTGATGCATTTCTATCCTTTCTCATGTAGGGTAACAAACTGCAAACCTTACACCACTATTGATTTCTACAGTGTCAGTATAACTTGTTCTGACCTGTACTCCAGTGCCCTCAGCATCAACTCTCATACCCATTTACCTTAGTAATGGCTGTCTCACACTGACCAGATGCTTTCAGAATGTGATCACTGATCACTTCAAATCTATTATCCTTTCAGCTTCTGCAATGTAAAATAAGACTCTTTGGGGGGGAAATTTGTCGCCTTAGTGCCTCCCGTTAGCACCAGTAGATGGCGCTAATGGGGCACTACATCAGTATCGCCAGGGCAAGGCGAATCTAGTGCCGCACGTCAAACCCATCCCCCCCACCGCGCCCCCCCCGTAGCGCTGCCGGTAAGAGGTGTCGTTGGGAACGTCAATGCCAGGGAGATCGTGACGTCAATGAGTGCGCAATGCTCACAGACTGCCCGATTTGCAAAAATGATTCTCGCCACTTACCTGACCGCCTGGAGTAAACACCGACAGGGAAAGCTGGTGTGCAGCACCAGGAAGCCGGCTCCAGAGATGTTATTTAGAGGGATCATCAGTAATCACTTACAGCTGTCAGGTTAGTGCAGTTACAATGGTTTTTTGTTAGTTTTACCCACTGCAACAGTTTTATTCAGTTATTATTTGTTCATGGGATGTGGGCATCCACAACTTGGCCTTCATAAGGGCGCAGCCCTTGCTGCCAGGGATTGTGGGACCACCTCAGGGGGAGGAAGAGGGAGAGGAGGAGGAGGACGAGGATGAGGAGGAAGAGGAAGAAGTGGAGGATGAGGAGGAGGAGGAGCAACAAGGGCGAGGGAGGAGGCAGCCACTCAATCGGCCTTCCGGAAGGGCTGTCGGTGACCGCCTTATCAGACTGAGGTTCAAATGAATTAAACCGCAGATCTCCGTTGCTCACCACATCCCCATCATTCCATCCCTGTTGCAGGCCATATCATAGCGCAAAGCTGAAATGAGACACACCACAAAAGAATCCAACTGAATTAATAAATTTATCGAAAATCTGTGAACACATATTTACAACAAAAATATTAACTATTCACCATTGTGCAATCCCTTAGTGCCTCTCGTTACTGTGCCTTTGCCTACTCTAGTGCACCTACAAAGTGTTGGCCCACTGTGGCTGCAGCAGGGCTGGTGGAAGGCTGCTGAGTGTCCATGCGGGAGACTTCAGATGGCATTGCAGGATGCCCTCAACAAGCTCTTGGCCTGGAAGGCATGGCTGTAGACTGCACCACCTCAGGTGAGGTGAGAGTGACTGCCCTTGACATCGAGGCAGCATTTGACCGAGTGTGGCATCAAGGAGCCCTAGTAAACCTGAAGTCAATGGGAATTGGGGGGCAACTCTCCACTGGCTGGAGTCATACCTAGCTCAAAGGAAGATGGTTGTGGTGGTTGGAGGTCAATCATCGCAGCCCCAGGACATGGCTGCAGGAGTTCCTTAGGGGAGTGTCCTAGGCCCAACCATCTTCAGCTGCTTCATCAATGACCTTCCTTTCATCATAAGATCAGAAGTGGGGATGTTCGCTGATGACTACACAGTGTTCACTACCATTCGCAATTCCTCAGCTAATGAAGCAGTCCATGCCCGCATGCAGCAAGACCTGGATGACATTCAGGCTTGGGCTGATAAGTGGCAGGTAACATTCACGCCAGACAAGTGCCAGGCAATGACTATCTCCAAAAAGTGAGCGTCTAACCACTTCCCCTTGACATTCAACGACATTACCATCGCCGAATCCCACACCATCAAAATCCTGGGAGTCACCAATGACCAGAAACTTTACTGGACCAGCCATGTAAATACTGTGGCAACAAGAGCAGGTCAGAGGCTGGGTATTCCGTGGCGAGCGTCTCACCTGACTCCCCAAAGCCTTTCCACCATCTACAAGGCACAAGTCAGGAGTATGATGGAATACTCTCCACTTGCTTGGATGAGTGCAGCTCCAACAACACTCAAGAAGCTCGACACCATCCAAGATACAGCAGCCCACTTGATCGGCACCCCTTCCACCACCTTAAACAATCACTTCCTCCAACACCAGCGTACCGTTGCTGCAGTATGTACCATCTGCAAGATGCACTGCAGTGACTCGCCAAGGCATCTTCGGCAGCACCTCCCAAACCCCCGACCTCTTCCACCTAGAAGGACAAGGGCAGCAGGTGCATGGGAATACCACCTCCTCCAAGTTCCCCTCCAAGTCACACACCATCCTGACTTGGAAGTTTATCGCCATTCCTTCATCGTCACTGGGTCAAAACCCTGGAACTCCCTCCCTATCAGCACTGTGGGAGTATCTTCACCACACGGACTGCAGCGGTTCAAGCAGGTGGCTCACCACCACCTTCTCAAGGGCAATTAGGAATGGGCATTAAATGCTGGCCTTGCCAGCGACATCACATCCTATGAATGAATTCCCAGTGCATCACTCTGTGCAGATCCCACTACTATACTAGCCTCTAAAGAACGCGTAGTGCCAGTATCTGAGCTGGTGTCTGCGGGTGAGACATGCTGTGTTCTTCCTCCTCCCCTTCACCCGCCTCGTTCTCTATGGTGCCCTCAGGGACAGGCTGTTCAGGTGCTTGCTCATTATCTGAAAGCATAAAGGCACAAGTGTCAGGTTAAGGGTGAGGGGAGGGGGGCAGGAAGGGAGAAATGCATGTTTACAACATGATTAGCTGGAAAATGCAAAACACTTGTGGGGTGAGGGGGAAGTGGGATGTGAGAAGGAGGAGTAGGGATGAACATACCTTTGTTGTCCCCAAGGGGGTCAATGCCGCCAGTGGCCAGGGCACCCACCACCTGCGCCCAATGATTTGCAGCACTCAATTCTCCAGCACAGACAGTGGTTGGGTGTCGGCTTGTCCCCAGCCTGTGTGCTCCTGCTCCCTCCAATTGTGCACACCTTGGCCTGCAAGAGAAAGGAAAGTGTGTGAGTGAGTGTGGAGCAATGTGTTTGGGTGATGTGCCTGCCATTGTTGAATCATTGTGTGCAAGGTGTGAGATGTGGGTGTGAGTGTTAGTAGGTGGAGACTGTTGGTGGGTGAGTGCTTGGGGTATGGTGCTTTGGGCAGTGTGTGAAGATTGTGGTACATATGGTGGTATGCAGTATTTGTTGAAGCATTGACTCATCCTGACCACTCGAGTGAGGTCATTAAATTTCTTCCTGCACTGTGTGTGGGTCCTGGGGGCCACAGTGCTGCCCGAGTCGTGCTGGGCTACTTCCCGCCACATGGTGCGGAAGATTTGTGGCGAGGGCCTCCTGCCACTTGCCAGGTAGAGCATCACCCTCCATCTCTCCACAGCGAAAACCAATGCTTCATCGGAGAATCTGCGGGCTCTGTCTCTGGGGTGTGGATCTGCCATGAGCACACCTGGTTCAGTCCATCGGGTCCTTCTCCTTGTCCTGCTTCTGCTTGCTGAGGCAGCTGCACAGCCAGCAATGCTGAGAATGAGGTGCTACAGCATCAATGAACCTCCCCTTTAAGAAGTGAAAAAAGCCTCTGGCAATGATGAGTTGCGATTAGACTGCACCTGATATTGGTCCACCCTTTGAGTGTAACGCCACTGAGCTTCGGTTTTAAGACTTGATTTAGGACTCCAATCATTTTTTTGAGCAGCGAGGACGAATTCTGCGTGCAGTCTAAAATATTTGTGCTTGGCGTTAATTCGCCAACCTTTCTACTGACACCGCCCATTCCTGAGCTATAACGCATTTCCAGCACTTTCATTTTATCCTCCTGGGATTTAGGTTTTAATTTGCCCTGACCACTATTTACATCTATAGTTAATGTTGTTAGTTTTTTGTTTAAAATTGGTTTAGGTGAGCCATCCCTCCCTGCAACATTAATGACATTGCCCAATTCCACAATCCCACTGGCCAACTACAAAACAAGAATTTTCCATATTATATATATGTTTACTGTTTTCTTCTCCTATATCCATCACCCTCTATTTATCCACATTAAAATCCATCTGCCATATCCTAGGCCATTGACAGAATCGGTAGAAGATTCTGACAATGGCCACAATCTCCTGTCTACTCATTGCCAAAAATTTGTCATCAACAAACTTAATAATATTTCTGCAGACACCCTAAAGCAGCTTTTCCTCTTTCGCACTCGGGCATTAACTACTTGTCAGGGTGGAGCGAGTGGCAAAATATCGGGCAGATAGGATCCCACGCTTTTAATGGAACCCATCCTATTTTCTGTACATTAATCTCAAACTCAATTTCTCATTGGCTGAATTGTCCATGGAATAATCAGTATTTTGCATAATTAATGATCTCCTCAAGCTGAGGTCTATGTTGCTGACGGACACAGCTCCCTTCCGTTGTACCAGCCAACAGCCTTTACAACAACAACAATGACAACTTTCATTGCTACAGCACCTCTAACGTAGTAAAATTTCCAAAGGCGCTTCGTAAGTGTTATCAAATAAAATTTGACACCAAACCACATAAGAAAGAAAGACTTGCATTTATATAGCACCTTTTATGACCACCAGACATCTCAAAGCGCTTTACAGCCAATGAAGTAGTGTCACTGTTGTAATGTGGGAAACGCAGCAGCCAATTTGCACACAGCAAGCTCTCACAAACAGCAATGTTTTTGTTGTGTTGGTTGAGGGATAAATATTGGCCAGGACACTGGGGGTAAATCTTCTGCTCTTCTTCAAAATAGTGCCATGGGAACTTTTACACCCACCTGAGAGAGCAGACGGGGCCTTGGTTTAACGTCTCATCCGAAAGACGGCACCTTTCACGGAGACATGGTTGAGGGAGGGTCAGGACTGGCAGCTCAATATTCCGGGGTATAGAATCTTCAGGCGAGACAGAGGGGGGTGTAAAAGGGGAGGGGGTGTTGCAATATTAATTAAGGAGTCAATTACTGCTGTAAGGAGGGATGATATATTAGCGGGTTCCTCTAATGAGGCCATATGGGTAGAACTTAAAAACAAAAAGGGGGCAAGCACTTTGCTGGGAGTGTACTATAGGCCCCCAAACAGTCAGGGGGAGATAGAGGAACAGATATGTAGGCAAATCTCAGAGAAGTGCGAAAATAATAGGGTAATAATAGTGGGGGATTTCAACTTCCCCAATATTAATTGGGATAGTCAGAGTGTGAAAGGCTTAGAGGGTGCAGAATTCTTAAAGTGCATCCAGGAGAGCTTTTTGAGCCAGCGTGTAGAAAGTCCTACAAGAGAGGGGGCGGTACTGGACCTAATTCTAGGGAATGTAGCCGGGCAAGTGGTGGAAGTGTCAGTAGGAGAGCATTTTGGCGACAGTGACCATAATTCGGTGAGATTTAAGGTGGTCATGGAAAAAGACAAAGACGGCCCGGAAATAAGGGTTCTAAATTGGGGGAAGGCCGATTTTAATATGATAAGGCAGGATCTGGCCAAAGTGGACTGGGAGCAGCTACTTATAGGAAAATCCACATCAAAGCAGTGGGAGACTTTCAGAAGGGAAATAGAGAGAGTACAACGCCAACATGTTCCCGTAAAGGTCAAGGGTGGTACCAACAAGCAAAGGGAACCTTGGATGACAAGGGATATACAAAAATGCATTAGGAAAAAAAGGGGGGCTTTTGGCAGTTACAAAAGACTAAAGACGGAGGAAGCCCTAGAGGAGTATAAAAAGTGCAGGGGCATACTTAAAAAAGAAATTAGGAGAGCGAGGAGGGGCCATGAAATGACACTGGTGAGCAAAATAAAGGAAAATCCTAAGATGTTTTATAAGTATATTAAGGGCAAGAGGATAACCAGGGAAAGGGTAGGGCCCATTAGGGACCAAAGTGGCAATCTGTGTGTAGAGCCAGATGATGTAGGCGGGGTTTTAAATGAATTTTTTGCATCTGTGTTCACTATGGAGGAAGACGATGTAGACATAGAAATCGGGCAAGGGGACTGTGATATACTTGAACATATTAGCATCGAGAGGGAGGAGGTACTAGCGGTTTTAGCAGGCCAAAAAGTGGATAAATCCCCAGGCCCAGATGAGATGTATCCCAGGCTGCTGTGTGAGGCAAAGGAGGAGATTGCAGGGGCTCTGACACTAATTTTCAGAACCTCTCTGGCCACAGGGGATGTACCAGAGGACTGGAGAACAGCTAATGTAGTACCATTATTCAAGAAGGGTAGCAGGGATAAACCAGGGAATTACAGGCCAGTGAGCCTAACATCTGTGGTAGGGAAATTATTGGAAAAAATTCTGAGGGACAAAATTAGTCTCCACTTGGAGAGGCAAGGATTAATCGGGGATAGTCAGCATGGCTTTGTCAAGGGTAAGTCATGTCTGACCAATCCGATTGAATTTTTCGAGGGGGTGACTAGGTGTGTGGATGAGGGAAATGCTGTGGATGTGGTATACATGGACTTCAGTAAGGCTTTTGACAAAGTCCCGCATAGGAGACTGGTCAAGAAGGTAAGAGCCCATGGGATCCAGGGTGCCTTGGCACGTTGGATCCTAAACTGGCTGATTGGCAGGAGGCAGAGGGTGATGGTCGAAGGTTGCTTTTGTGACTGGAAGCCTGTGTCTAGTGGGGTACCTCAGGGATCGGTGCTGGGTCCCTTGCTGTTTGTGATCTACATAAATGATTTGGATGAGAATGTAAAAGGTATGATCAGTAAGTTCGCAGATGACACGAAAATTGGTGGGGTGGTAAATTGCGAGGAAGAAAGCCTCAGGCTACAGGACGATATAAACGGGTTGGTCAGATGGGCGGAAAAGTGGCAAATGGAATTTAACCCTGAAAAGTGCGAGGTGATGCATTTTGGACGGACAAATAAGGCAAGGGAATACACAATGAGTGGTAGGGCCCTCGGAAGCACAGAGGGTCAGAGGGACCTTGGTGTACATGTACATAGATCCCTGAAGGCAGCGGATCAGGTAGCTAAGGTGGTTAAAAAGGCATATGGGATACTTGCCTTCATTAGCCGAGGCATAGAATATAAGAGCAGGGAGGTTATGATGGAGCTGTACAAAACGCTGGTAAGGCCACAGCTGGAGTACTGTGTGCAGTTCTGGTCGCCTCACTATAGGAAGGATGTGATTGCTTTGGAGAGGGTGCAGAGAAGATTCACCAGGATGTTACCTGGGATGGAGCGCCTCAGCTTTGAAGAAATACTAAACAGGCTGGGGTTGTTTTCCTTGGAGCAAAGAAGGCTGAGGGGGTACCTGATTGAGGTGTACAAAATGATGAGGGGCATAGATAGGGTAGATAAAGAGGAACTTTTCCCCTTAGTAGGGGGGTCAATAACAAGGGGGCATAGATTCAAGGTAAGGGGCAGGAGGTTTAGAGGGGATTTGAGGAGGAACTTTTTCACCCAGAGGGTGGTTGGAGTCTGGAACTCACTGCCTGAAAGGGTGGTAGAGGCAGGAACCCTCACAACATTCAAGAAGCATTTGGATGAGCACTTGAAATGCCATTGCATACAAGGCTATGGACCAAATGCTGGAAAATGGGATTAGACAGGGCTTGATGGACGGCGCAGACACGATGGGCCGAAGGGCCTCTTTCTGTGCTGTATAACTCTGTGACTCTATGACAGTGCAGCACTCCCTCAGCACTGCACTGGAGTGTCAGCCTAGTTTTATGTGCTCAAGTCTCTGGAGTGGGACTATGAACCCACAACCATCTGACTCAGAGGCGAGGGTGCTACCAACTGAGCCTCAGCTGACACATATAAGGAGATATTAGGACAGATTTTTAGGTTTTTAGGAGCATTTTAAAGGAGGAGTGAGAGTTAGAGAGGTGGAGAGGTTCAGGGAGGGAATTCCAGAGTTTATTGCCCAGGTAATTGAAGGCATGGCCGCCAGTGGTGGAGCGATTAAAATCGGGGATGCGCAAGAGGCCAGAATTGGAGGAGCGCAGAGATCTCGAAGGCTTGTAGGGCTGGAGGAGGTTACAGAGATAGGGAGGGGCGAGGGCATGAAGAGATTTGAAAACAAGGATTCGAATTTTAAAATTGAGGAGTTGCCGGACTGGGAGCCAATGTAGGCCAGCGAGCACAGGCATGATGGGTGAACGGGACTTGGTGCGAGTTAGGATACGGGCACCAGGGTTTGATATGGTGCTTTGACTAATTTTATTTTTTAAATGGAAATTATGCCCTGTCCTTCCAGATAACACCACTTCCTTTGTTTCATTACTTTTTTATACTTAGCTGTATTATGATTTGAAGGGAAAAAAAATCATGACGAACGTACCACAGAGCACGTTCCATCCTCATTATAACAGAATCCTCGGAGCCAAACATTTTGCTCGTCATAGCAAGCTGAATGTTACCCAGCAAAAGTCCTACAGCATAAAATATAAAAGTCTGAAGCCGTAACATGGATAGCCTGATAACCGAGAACATTATAACGAGCATTGGGCCAGTAGTTTTTTTTTAATGAATATATGAATGCAATTTCTACTTTGAAAAGAAACATTGGGAAAGGCATGAAAGGACTTTGTCACGAAAGTGATGAATTAGATCTGAAGGGTTCGTTCGGCCTTATCGCTGACTGAAGGTGGAAATCTGCATCTAAACAGGAAAGCACATACAGGTCAGGGTCTTTCTCATCTCAAACAAAGTATGCCAACATATGCTTTGGGGTTGTTTATTTTTCCAATCCCAGCCAAGGCACAAATGTAGAGTCCTGAGTAATGAGGACAACACACGGGCGCACTTTTGCTCATTTTGCTATCATGTTTACCCTCTGAAAATTGTGGTACATTTCTGCTCCAAAATAAAAATAAATCACGTAAGAAAAGGATAACGTGCTTATTGTTATACTTTTTGTCTTTTCAAATAACACTTGGGCGCAGGGTACGCTCTGTGCTCGCAGATGTCATGCTGTAGAACATGTATCTCGAAAGCCTAAGACGACATTTGGGAATCAAGGAACTGAACTTTCTGACTGCAATGGCAGGGGTGAGGTCTGAGCAAAATGTGAAAATAAAAAGTATTGTGGCATTTTGAATGAATTAAAAATAAATCTATCTCTGTGTTGAAAATATGAATTACAGTATATATAATAGGATTGTCGCGTTTAAAAAAAAGGTAGGTCAGTGCACATTTTACACAAAGGATAGTTAGTGAACATTGGGAGTTTTAAGATGCCATTGAGTGGATATTTGGCTAGAAAAATCAATTAGGGGTATAGGTAGTGACCTGCATATTTTGTTTCTGAACTTTGGAGCTGGCCAGATGGACCAAAAATGGTCCTTCAGATCCTGGCCATTCCTGGGCACCTATGCCTGTTCTCTGTATATGTATGAGACATTATAGCCGGGAATTTCCTCGGAGGTGCTACCGCTCCGCCACTGTAACTTTGCCGGAAGTGCTGTGGAAACCTCACTTGCGCACATAAACGTAGCGTGCGACACACCTCCGGCGAAGTTACAGCGGCAGAGCGGGAGCAGCCCCCAGGAAATTCCCAGCCCGTTTCGCTGGGCTGCTACGGGTGACATCATATTAGTGCTCAAAACAGTCACAGACAGCGCACTTGTCTTGCTCTGTGCGTCCATGTATTTTTCATTCACTGGTTTTTGCTGCACATCTCTGCACGCACTACTACTACATTTGACAGCACGTATTTGATTTAATTTAAAAAAATACTACACTACTTTTACTTGTTATATATAAGTTGTGTTTTCCAGCTCATTGCTTCCCTCTTTGTTTTTTCCTCCAATGGAAGACAAAGAAATGAGCTTTTCTAAATAGGCCATTTGTGCCACCAGCAGCCAGAAAACAACACAGTAGAACTGAACTTTAAATATCATTAATCTGAAGAAAGGTCATCGACCTGAAAAGCTAACTGTTTCTCTCTGCATGGATGCTGAATGTTTCCAGCATTTCCGATTTTTCTTACAGATTTCCAGCATCCGTAGTATTTTGCTCTGATTTAATTCTCGTTATGTGGGAATTAAATTAAACCTGCATGAATGATCAGTAACATACATAGCAAAATGCAAACCCTTTTTCTAAGGGGAGTTTGAAACATGCCGGGACATTTGGAAGCAATGGGGAAGTGAAAAACATGATTCCTTTTTGCCCCCTTAACTTCACTCCAGAAAAAGAGAAAAATCACTTGTAGTTCTTGATTTGTTTTACAAACTCTTCCTGTGTCTACACGAGGCAGACCATCTTTGAGGTTGACTGCGAACAATCCCCTTTGCTCCTTTGCTGTTTATAATTTACAGTTCCTTTTATTCGTCAAATTCTTAGGTGTAGCCTACCAATTAAATCAAAACGCCATTAATTGTTGCAATTCAATTCCTTATGTTTTTGCATATTGACATTTGTACTGACTGGAGTCAAAGTGGCTCACAGCAATGGAGAGTGATGCTGATTATTCGTAGATGATCTATATACCAATTCAAAGAAAACATTGCTTTTAATTTGTTGCACTGCAGCCTTCACCAGATCTTTAAAGCACTCTGATAAAATCACTTGACAAATAGCAACAGAAAATCCATACTCCATCTCTGTTCACTGGCCTTTTTGACACTGTGTATGGCTGGAGCTGTGTCAGACAAGTTCCAATTGATTTCTTCCTGTTGCTGTTTTATTTTGTGCATTTCTATAAAACTTAAGGGAGGAAAAATTGGGTGTTGCCCCTTTTGGGGCGCCAACGTCGCCGGGGCGCTAATTATAGCGCCCGAACAAATTAGCGCCCCTCCGCCTGAAATTCAGTTGTAGAGCCCCAAGCAGGAGGTGAAGTGCTCCACCTCCTTTTTGGGGTGCTACAATTGAATATCGCGGCGCTACGTGCAACAGCGCGATGTGCGTCAGCACGTAGTGCCTCATCATTGCAGGCCTCTCCCACCTGATTAATGGGGAGGGGCCTGGCACTGTGCGCACCGGGGCCCTGCTGGGCCACCGGGAGGTGACGTGCCGTGTAAACAGCCTGGCACTCAAGACGAGTGCCGGGCTGAACGATCGCGGCTGACACCCCGAAGAAAAAAGGGGAAGGGGGCAGGTGCTGTCAGTCGGCCAAAAACAAATGGCCGCCCGACACCTGTCCTTTAAGTAGAGCTGCCGCTGCTGCAAAAACGCTACCCTGGCCCTGTCGGCATAAGGTCAGGGGGCGCAACCCAGGTTTGCGGCTGGGGCGTGAGTGGGGCGCTGTGCCCGGCGATGATGTCACTGCTGGCGGTGCAGTGCCGCTTTGTGCTACCGACTGCCGCTGCCACTAACCTCCCGCTGAATTTCACGGGAGACGTTAGCTGCACCGCGCCTGGGGGCGCTAACGAGAGGCGCAAATCAGCCCAATTTTTCCCCCAAGGCTTCAAGTGTAGTTAGTTATTCTCAAGCCCTTTACAAATTGAAATTAGTTTAGTCAAACCAAAATGCATCTCAGGACAGCTGGGGAAACATGTTACTGCTACAGGTGTTGGGTTAGTCTGCTTTGTAATGTGCCAGTAACAACAGATAGAAACAACAACAACAACTTGCCTTTATCTATAGTGCCTTTAACATCGTATACCGTTCCAAAGCTTTATCATCATAATTTGACACCGAGCCACATAAGGAGTTATTAGGACTGGTTAGTTAGGTTTTAAGAAGTGTGTTAAAGGAGGAGAGGTATAGTGGTGGAGAGGTTTAGGGAGGGAATTCCAGAGCTTAGGGCCTAGGCAGCTGAAGGCACGCCAACCAGTGGTAGAGCGATGAAAATCGGGTATGCGCAAGAGGCCAGATTTGGAGGAGCGCAGAGATTTTGGAGGGTTGTAGGGCTGGAGGAGGGTACAGAGTTGGGGAAGGGATCGGCCATGGAGGGCCCATAGAAACTAGAGAATGTGCATGTACACTGCTGATAAGTCCATAAAGATCAGTCACCTCTGTTCTGCTGTGTTGAGCCCCTGATGTGACTTCCTTGAATCACAACCATGACCTGATTCTTAACCAGTTGGATTTATTTTTGTTTCAGTCCTTTAAGGGAGGGAAATAGGAATTTGAACAACCTGTACCTGCTAAGCATAATAATTGAACACCAATACTGATGCCCACTCAGGTACACAGCTGGGAACCACCATGACGGTGACCCGCTGATCATCTTCCATGTGGGACGTGTGCCTTGTGAGGATTACTTTAAATCAGCCAAGTAAATTTGACATATAGTGAAATGTGCACTCCCTCTTACTGTGATCTGCCTATTTTTTGCTGAAGTCCTAGAAAAGTCAAATGTTCAACAGAGCAGAAACAGCAAAGTGCGGAAAGCTTCATTTGGCACAGTGTTCATCTGCCAGAAATGATTTCAAGTGCTCCAGAAATAATTATTCATCTTCTATAAGTATCAGCGAATCTACTACGTATGTTACTAAAAGGTGCCCAAATGTACATCCGGTCTCTGCTTAAACAGGAAAAATTTACAGGGCTATGAGGAAAGGGCAGGGGAGTGGGACTAATTAGCAGCTCGTTCAGAGAGCTGACACAGGCACGAATGGTCGAAGGGCCTCCTTCTGTGCTGTATCATTCGATGATTCTACTGTTAGAATGAGCTGAAATGAAGACAGTAGGAGAACTAAAAACTGAAAATGCTGGAAAGACTCAGCAGATCAGGCAGCATCTGTGGAGAGAGGAACAGAGTTAACGGCTGCCACTTGGCCTACCAAGGCAGGGCCGGGGCCAGTAGCGCGGTTCCAGCCTGCTTCCTGCTCCGTCCCGCTCTGTTGAAGTGATTTTACATTGATTGGGCTTGTTAAGCCCGCCCGGCGAGGTTCCCAGCCAATTAAAAGGAAGTGGGCCTGATGACATCATTTGATAAAGCGTCATCAGCCAGTTTCCTTAAAGGGGCCATGTCTAAATTTACTTTGACAGTTGTGCTGTCAATGTTCTACAGCATTGAGGTGCTGCAAACACTGACAATCACTGCACAGAGGTGCACGGCTACAGACAGGCTCTCCCATGACTCCCTCCATATGCGTATGGAGGGAGTCACAGCATGCAGGGAGGTTCTCTTCCCTTCTCATGGGCAGAAGACACCTCCCCAGGAGATCAACGCAGCCTGGTTGCACATTGCATAGGAGGACACAAGCAGGGATGGCGTCAGGAGGACCAGGCTGCAGTGGCGCAAACCTTTCAATGATCTCAGTAGATCACGAAATGTTACATAGAAACATAGAAACATAGAAGATAGGAGCAGGAGTAGGCCATTCGGCCCCTCGAGCCTGCTCCGCCATTCAATGCGATCATTGCTGATCATCCAAGTTCAGTACCCGGTACCTGCTTTCTCCACATACCCCTTGATCCCTTTAGCCTTAAGAAATATATCCAACTCCTTCTTGAATATATTTAATGAATTGGCCTCTACTGCTTTCTGTGGTAGAGAATTCCACAGGTTCACCACTCTCTGGGTGAAGAAATTCCTCCTAATTTCTGTCCTAAAAGGCTTACCTCTTATTCTTAGACTCTGACCCCTGGTTCTGGATTCCCCGACCATCGGGAACATCCTCCCTGCATCTAGTCTGTCCATTCCTGCCAGCATTTTATAAGTTTCAATGAGATCCCCTCTCGTTCTTCTAAACTCCAGCGAGTACAAGCCCAATCAACCCAATCTCTCCTCATACGTCATTCCTGCCATCCCGTTACTGCCAAGCCAACTGAAGAACATAAGAGCATAAGAAATAGGAGCAGGAGTCGGCCATTCGGCCCTTCGAGCCTGCTCCACCATTCAATGAGATCATAGCTGATCTTCTGCCTCAACTCCATTCACCGGCCCTATCGCCATATCTCTTGATGCCTTTACTAGTCAGAAATCTATCAACTTCTGTTTTGAATATACCCAAAGACTGAACCTCCACAGACCTCTGGGGTAGAGAATTCCAAAGATTCACCACCCTCTGTGTGAAGAAATTTCTTCTCATCTTAGTCCTGAATGGCCTACCCTTTATCCTGAGGCTGTGGCCCCTGGTTCTAGACTTGCCAGCCAAGGGAAGCATTCTCCCAGCATCTACCCTATCAAGCCCTGTAATAATTTTGTATGCTTCAATGAGATCCCCTCATTCTTCTGAATTCAAGAGAATGCAGGCCTAGTTTACTCAATCTCTTCTCATACGACAGTCCCACCATCCCAGGAATCAATATCATGAACCTTCGTTGCACTCCCTCTAAGGCAAGTATATCCTTCCTTAAGTAAGGAGGCCAAAATTGTACATAGTACTCCAGGTGTGGTCTCACCAAGGCCCTATATAATTGGAGTAAGACTTCTTTACTCCTGTACTCAAATCCTCTTGTAATGAAGGCCAGCATACCATTTGCCTTCCTAATGGCTTGCTGCACCTGCACATTCATTTTCAGTAACTCATGTACAAGGCCACCCAGGTCCCTTTGAGCATCTGCGTTCCACAATCTTTCACCATTTAGGAAATACTCTGCCTTTTTGTTTTTTCTACCAAAGTGGATAACTTCACATTTATCCAAATTATTTTCCACCTGCCATGTTCTCGCCCACTCACTGAGCCTGTCGAGATCCCCTTGAAGCCTCTTCACATCCTCTTCACAACTGACACTGCCACCTAGCTTTGGATCATCAGCAAATTTGGAAATGTTACATTTAGTCCCCTCATCCGAATCATTGATATAGATCGTGAATAGCTGGGGCTCAACCACATCATGCTGTGCCACTCATCACATCCCCATCACTCTGCCTTCCCTACCCTACTCCTGCACATCCTTACACACACCAACTCTCCTTGCACCTCCAGCCATCCCTCTCTATCTACATTATCACTTCCCCATCTCACTAGCCACCTCTCATACTCACCCTCATCCTAGTGCAAGCAAAGCAACTAACAACACACTAGGGTAGACACTTAGGTGTTTTAGCCAATGTTCGTGTGAAGTTTCAGGTTTTTTAAAATTCATTTATGGGATGTGGGCATCGCTGGCAATGCCAGGATTTATTGCCCATCCCTAATTGCTCTTGAGAAGGTGGTGGTGAGCTACCTTCTTGAACTGCTGCAGTCTGTGTGGTGACGGTACTCCCAGTTAGGTAGGGAGTTCCAGGATTTTGACCCAGCAACGATGAAGGATCAGCGATATATTTCCAAGTCAGGATGGTGTGTGACTTGGAGGGGAACTTGGCGGTGGTGGTGTTCCCGTGCACCTGCTGCTCTTGTCCTTCTAGGTGGAGGAAGTCACGGGCTTGGGAGGTGCTGCCGAAGAAGCCCTGGAGAGTTGCTGCAGTGCATCCTGTAGATGGTACACACTGCAGCCACGGTACACTGCTGGTGGAGGGAGTGAATGTTTAATGTGGTGGATGGAGTACCAATCAAGTAGGCTGCTTTGTCCTGGATGGTGTCGAGTTTCTTGAGTGTTACTGGAGCTGCACTCATCCAGGCAAGTGTAGAGTATTCCATCACACTCCTTACTTGTGCCTTGTAGATGGTGGAAAGGCTTTGGGGAGTCAGGAGGTGAGACACTCACCGCAGAATATCCAGCCTCTGACCTAGTCTTGTAGCCACAGCTTTTATGTTGCTGGTCCAGTTAAGTTTCTGGTCAATGGTGACACCCAGGATGTTGATAGTGGGGGATTCAGCGATGGTAATGCCATTGAATGTCAAGGGGTGGTGGTTAGACTCAAGCTTGTTGGAGATAGACATTGCCTGGCCATTTTTACTTCACTTGACACTGCACACCATGGCTGCCACATGATGTGTGACGCAAATGTTACCTGCCACTTATCAGCCCAAGCCTGAATGTTGTCCAGGTCTTGCTGTATGCGGGCATGGACTGCTTCATTATCTGAGGAGTTGCGAATGGTACTGAACATTGTGCAGTCATCAACGAACATCCCCACTTCTGACCTTATGTTGGAGGGAAGGTTAAAGGTTGAAACCTTATTTTCAACACTGTGTGTTCTTGGACAGACTTGTGTGCACCTTTGGAATTGGCTTAGTGAGTTGCAGTGAATGGTGAGACATAACAGCACACCCGCAATGGCGATGAGTGTGAAAGGAATGGTTTGGGCATTGTAGCGATGCTTTATGGTGCTGGTGTGGGGTGGTGCCAACCTGGCACATCATGTGACAGCCATGGTGTGCAGTGTCAAGTGAAGTAAAAATGGCCAGGGGGAGACCAACCCTGCGGTCCTGGACAGCAATGTGGTTAGGTGCTGATACCCTTTGTCCTGTGCAGCATCAGGTGATTGGTGTTGATGTTAGTGCTGCTGGTGTGCCTGGTGCTGCTGGTGTTGGGACTGATCGTGGTGGGATTCTGAGGACTAAGGTGATATTTTTTCAAGGGCACCGATGCTGATGGAATAGATGGCAGGTGAAGTTGAGATGACTGTAGCGATCTGTCAATGTTGAGAGAGGTTGTTCCAATGAGGTGACACTGGATAGAGAGTTTGCTCCAAACACTTGCAAGCTGCATAAAGTTCAGTCTGTCTTCCAATTTCAGTAAGCAACAACTTCTAACCTTGGAAAGTGAAGAACAATGAAATGGAAGCTTTTACAGACTATTTGCAGCTGTCATGCTTAGAAATCATCCCATGCTGACACAACACCCGACCTCTTTCCCTGACGTGATCCCCGAGCAGCGGGGAAGCCATTGGTGAACTCTAAAAATCTAAAGGTGAGGATAAAATACTAGTTAATTGCGTCATAACAATCCAGCTAATGATCTAAATTGCCTCCCCCGCCGCATGGTGTCAGGTCTGTTCAACGCTGACAGACCCGACAACTGGAAGACTAGCGTGGATGTGGGTTGACAGTGGATTCCCGACCCGCTGTCAATCATTTCAAATTTCATGGCTGACCCGCCATATATAGGCCTCCAAACAGTAGTGGTAATGTAGGGGATGGCATCAAACAGGAAATTAGAGATGCATGTAACAAGGGTGCTACAGTAATCATGGGTGACTTTAATCTACATATAGAATGGCCAAACCAAATTAGCAATATTATTGTGGAGGATGAATTCCTGGAGTGTGTACGAGATGGTTTTTTAGACCAATACGTTGAGGAGCCAACTAGGGAACATGCTATCCTAGATTGGATATTGTGCAATGAGAAGGAGTTAATTAATAATCTTGTTGTGTGGGGTCCTTCAGGGAAGAGTGACCATGACATGATAGAATTCTTCATTAAAATGGAAAGTGAATAAGTCCAATCTGAAACTAGGGTCCTAAAGCTCAACAAAGGAAACTACGATGGTATGAGGAGTGAGTTGGCTATGTTAGATTGGGGAGCTTCATTAAAAGGCATGACGGTGGATAGGCAATGGCTAACATTTAAGGAACAAATGCATGAATTGCAACAGTTATACATTCCTTTCTGATGCAAAAACACAAAAGGAAAAGTGGCCCAACCATGGCTAACAAAAGAAATTAAGGATAGTATTAGATCCAAAGAGGAGTCATATAAAGTTGCCAGAAAAGTAGCAAGCCTGAGGATTGGGAGCAGTTTAGTGTTCAGCAAAAAAGGACCAAGAGATTGATTAAGAGGGGAAAATTAGAGTATGAGAGTAAACTTGCAAGGAACATAAAAGCGGATCGTAAAAGCTTCTACAAGTATGTAAAGAGAAAAAGATTAGTGAAGACAAATGTAGGTCCCTTACAGTCAGAAACAGGAGAATTTATATTGGGGAACAAGGAAATAGCAGAGCATAGAAACATAGAAGATAGGAGCAGGAGTAGGCCATTTGGCCCCTCGAGCCTGCTCCGCCATTTAATGAGATCATGGCTGATCATCCAAATTCAGTACCCAGTCCCTGCTTTCTCCCCATACCCCTTGATCCCTTTAGCCTTAAGAAATATATCCAACTCCTTCTTGAATATATTCAATGAATTGGCCTCAACTGCCTTCTGTGGTAGAGAATTCCGCAGGTTCACCACTCTCTGGGTGAAGAAATTCCTCCTCATTTCTGTCCTAAATGGCTTACCCCTTATCCTTAGACTGTGACCTCTGGTTCTGGACTCCCCGACCATCGGGAACATCCTTCCTGCATCTAGTCTGTCTAGTCCTGTCAGAATTTTATAAGTTTCAATGAGATCCCCTCTCATTCTTCTAAACTCCAGCGAGTACAAGCCCAATCGACCCAATCTCTCCTCATACGTCATTCCTGCCATCCCAGGTATCAGCCTGGTGAATCTTCACTGCACTCCCTCCATGGCAAGAGCATCCTTCCTCAGATTAGGCAACCAGAACTGCACACAATACTCAAGATGTGGTCTCACCAAGGCCCTGTACAACTGCAGCAAGACATCCTTGTTCCTGTACTCAAACCCTCTCGCTACGAAGGCCAACATACCATTTGTCTTCTTAACCACCTGCTGCACCTGCATGCTTACCTTCAGCGACTGGTGCACAAGGACACCCAGGTCTCGTTGCACTTCCCCTTCTCCCAATCTATTGCCATTCAGATAATAATCTGCCTTCCTGTTTTTGCCACCAAAGTGGATAACCTCACATTTATCCATGTTATATTGCATCTGCCATGCTTCTGCCCAATCACCCAACCTGTCCAAGTCATCCTGGAGTTTCTTGGCATCCTCCTCACAGCACACACGCCCACCCAGCTTTGTGTCATCTGCAAATTTGGAGATATTACATCTAGTTCCCTTGTCTAGACCATTAATATATATTGTGAATAGCTGGGGTCCAAGGACCAACCCCTGCGGTACCCCACTAGTCACTGCCTGCCACTCAGAAAAAGACCCGTTTATTCCAACTCTTTGCTTTCTGTCTGCCAACCAGTTCTCTATCCAAGTCAATACCTTGCCCCCAATCCCATGTGCCTTAACTTTACACGCTAATCTCTTATGCGGGACCTTATCGAAAGCCTTCTGAAAGTCCAAATACACCACATCCACTGGTTCTCCCTTATCTATTTTGCCAGTTACATCCTCAAAAAATTCCAGTAGATTAGTCAAGCACGATTTACCTTTTGTAAATCCATGTTGACTTTGTCCGATCCTGTCACTGTTTTCCAAGTGCTCTGCTATTACATCTTTTATAATGGACTCTAGCATTTTCCCCACTACCGATGTCAGGCTTACCGGTCTGTAATTCCCCGTTTTCTCTCTACCACCTTTTTTGAATAGTGGGGTAACATTAGCTACCCTCCAATCCATGGGTACTTAAACAAATTCTGTCTTCACGGAAGAGGACACAAATAACTTCCCAGAAATGCTAGGGAACCAAGGCCTAGAAATTCGGTTGGCTTTGCACCCAGTTTTCGCCCAAAGAGGGCTTTTGCGCCAATAGAGGAGTTTGCGCTGATATTCAGCGCTGCGGTAATGGCAGCGGTAGCCGGTAGCGCTGCGCTGGCACCGATGACGTCATCGGTGTGCGCAGTGCCCCGGTTCCGCCCCGATGCCGGCCCGAATCCCATATTCAGTTGCCGCCGCCTCCTCCGTGGCGGCCTCTACTTACATCCGGAGACCAGGGCCTTACTGCAGCCTTAGTGGGGCGCATAAAGGTGGAGGTGCGGCCGGCCGCTTTTTCGGCGGCCGCCTGCCCGCACCTCCTTCCCCGGCCTCCTCCACCACCCCCCCCGCGGCATTGCCGGCTGCTTTCCGCGAGCCCGGCACTTCTCCGTGGTGCCGGGCTCATTTGCCGGCACAATCCAGCGGCGATCTCCCCGTTGCAGGCACCTCCACCTTAAGAGAAGGAGGAGGCCTGCAGTACCGCAGCCTGCTGCACCGCATCGGGTGGCGCAGCGGCGCCTACAGCGCTGAAATTCAGTTTCAGCGCCACAAGCGGGGGCGGCCACACCCTGGAATAGCGCCCGGTTCCGACTTGGGGCGCAAAAACTGAATTTCTGACGGTCGCAAATGGCTCCCCGCCCAGCGCTAACTTTTGGGCGCAAACCAGCTGGCGGGCCCAAACTGAATTTCTAGGCCCAAGGGTCTAGTGAGAAGGAGGAATTAGTATTAGTAAAAAAAAAGTAAGAAAAATAGTGCTGGAGAAATTAATGAGACTGAAAGCTGATAATCCCCAGGGCCTGATAATCTGCATCCCAGAGTACTAAAAGAGGTAGCCATGGAAATAATGGATTCATTGGTTGTCATCTTTCAAAATTCTATAGATTATGGAACAGTTCCTGCAGATTGGAGGGTGGCAAATGTAACCCCACTACTTAAAAAAGGAGGGAGAGAGAAAACAGGAAACTACAGACCTAGTAGTAGGGAAAATGCTAGAGTCTATTATTGTTCTGCCCTCGCAACGCGTTTCTATGCAGAGCTAGACAGATAGCGAACAACTCGATATCTTCCAATAAAATCACAAGGCTTGACTTTTCTTGTAACGCTTTACTGAACGATTCTAATTGTAAAACTGAAATACAACACAGAAATGGAAGCACACATTAGTATACAGGCGCATAACTGATATGTATACACAGATTTAGGTACGCCTGAGCAACACAGTACATTTAGTAAACTGGGAGGCATTCTCTTTAAATTAGCCCTGTACATAGTGTATGAAAATACAGCTACTAGTTAATCAGCTAGACAGAGAAAAGTTACAACTAAACATTTTCTACAACATACAGTGCACATTAATCATCCATAGCATTCTAAAATACTTACAGACAAACAATTTCCAAGACTCAAGCATGGGGACAATACAACTGCCCGGAGCCTGTGCTGCTGTAGGAGCACCGTGGTGTAGGTCTGTGTCCCAGCGAGGACTCCACGAGGACTACGTAGCAGTCCTGTGGGGAGCGTGATGACCTCATCACGCTCGGTAGCGTTGTCCGCGCTTGGGGCGTCACGTGATGCGCGTGGTCGCGTTTCTGGCCGTGGAGGCCGAAGTCGGGAGCGGGAGCTGGAGGCCAGGCTGAGCTGATGCTTGCCGCGGGAGCGGAAGATCGCGTCGCTCCCGGCGGCTGGTAGATGCGGCCGAAGACGCTAGGCCGGGCTGTGCCGGCAGCCTTTCTGGAAGGCCGAGTCGGGCCGGCAGCCGCCTCACGCACGTCACGTTGTACGTGCCGTGACGTCAGCACGCTACGTTGTACGTGACGTGACGTCAGCACGCTAAGGCGCGTCTTAAAGGGGCAATGGCCCTAAAAGGTAAGTTAAAGGGGCAACGGCCCCAACAGGTAGGTTATACATATATAAGTAAGTTAAATACATACAGTGAGGTTAAGTTAGAGGGAGAGGCAGCACAATTATAAAGGATGTGATAACAGGATACCTGGAAAATATCAACGGGATTAGACAAAGTCAACATGGATTTATGAAAGGGAAATCGTGTTTGACAAACCTACTGGAGTTTTTTGAGGATGTAACTGGTAGAATAGATAAGGGAGATCAGTGGATGTGGTGTATTTGGATTTTCAGAAGGCCTTTGATAAAGTCCCACATAAGAGGTTAGTGTGCAAAATTAAAACACATGGGATTGGGGGTAATATACTGACATGGATTGAAAATTGGTTAACAGGCAGGAAACAGAGAGTAGGAATAAATGGGTCTTTTTCAGGGTGGCAGGCAGTGACTAGTGGGGTACCGCAGGGATCAGTGCTTGGGCCCCAGCTATTTACAATATATATCAATGATTTGGATGAGGGAACCAAATGTAATATTTCCAAGTTTGCTGACGACACGAAACTAGGTGGGATTGTGAGTAGTGAGGAGGATGCAAAGAGGCTTCAAGGCAATTTAGACAAGTTGAGTGAGTGGGCAAATACTTGGCAAATGCAGTATAACGTGAATAAATGTGACGTTATCCACTTCGGTAGGAAAAACAGAAAGGTAGAATATTTTTTAAATGGTGCTAGATTGGGAAATGCTGATGTACAAAAGCAAACATGCAGGTGCAGCAAGCAGTTAGGAAGGCAAATGGTATGTTGCCCTTCAGTGCAAGAGGATTTGAGTACAGGAGCAAGGATGTCTTACTACAGTTATACAGGGCCTTGGTGAGACCACACCTGGAGTACTATGTGCAGTTTTGGTCTTCTTACCTAAGAAACGATATACTTGCCATAGAGGGAGTGCAGCAAAGGTTCACCAGGCTGATTCCTGGTGGGGCCATGAAATAACACTGGCGAGCAAAATAAAGGAAAATCCTAAGATGTTTTATAAGTATATTAAGGGCAAGAGGATAACCAGGGAAAGGGTAGGGCCCATTAGGGACCAAAGTGGCAATCTGTGTGTAGAGCCAGAGGATGTAGGCGAGGTTTTAAATGAATTTTTTGCGTCTGTGTTCACTATGGGGAAAGACGATGCAGACATAGAAATTGGGCAAGGGGACTGTGACATACTTGAACATATTAGCATCGAGAGGGAGGAGGTGCTAGCGGTTTTAGCAGGCCAAAAAGTGGATAAATCCCCAGGCCCAGACGAGATGTATCCCAGGCTGCTGTGGGAGGCAAAGGAGGAGATTGCAGGGGCTCTGACACTAATTTTCAGAACCTCTCTGGCCACAGGGGATGTACCAGAGGACTGGAGAACAGCTAATGTAGTACCATTATTCAAGAAGGGTAGCAGGGATAAACCAGGGAATTACAGGCCAGTGAGTCTAACATCTGTGGTGGGGAAATTATTGGAAAAAATTCTGAGGGACAAAATTAATCTCCACTTGGAGAGGCAAGGATTAATCGGGGATAGTCAGCATGGCTTTGTCAAGGGTAAATCATGTCTGACAAATCTGATCGAATTTTTCGAGGGGGTGACTAGGGGGGTGGATGAGGGAAATGCTGTGGATGTGGTTTACATGGACTTCAGTAAAGCTTTTGACAAAGTCCCGCATAGGAGACTGGTTAAGAAGGTAAGAGCCCATGGGATCCAGGGTGCCTTGGCGCGTTGGATCCTAAACTGGCTGAGTGGCAGGAGGCAGAGGGTGATGGTTGAAGGTTGCTTTTGTGACTGGAAGCCTGTGTCCAGTGGGGTACCTCAGGGATCGGTGCTGGGTCCCTTGTTGTTCGTGATCTACATAAATGATTTGGATGAGAATGTAAAAGGTATGATCAGTAAGTTCGCAGATGACACGAAAATTGGTGGGGTGGTAAATTGCGAGGAGGAAAGCCTTCGGCTACAGGACGATATAAACGGGTTGGTCAGATGGGCGGAAAAGTGGCAAATGGAATTTAACCCTGAAAAGTGCGAGGTGATGCATTTTGGACGGACAAATAAGGCAAGGGAATACACAATGAGTGGTAGGACCCTAGGAAGTACAGAGGGTCAGAGGGACCTTGGTGTACATGTACATAGATCCCTGAAGGCAGCGGAGCAGGTAGATAAGGTGGTTAAAAAGGCATATGGGATACTTGCCTTCATTAGCCGAGGCATAGAATATAAGAGCAGGGAGGTTATGATGGAGCTGTACAAAACGCTGGTGAGGCCACAGCTGGAGTACTGTGTGCAGTTCTGGTCGCCTCACTATAGGAAGGATGTGATTGCTTTGGAGAGGGTGCAGAGAAGATTCACCAGGATGTTACCTGGGATGGAGTGCCTCAGCTATGAAGAGAGGCTGGACAGGCTGGGGTTGTTTTCCTTGGAGCAGAGAAGGCTGAGGGGGGACCTGATTGAGGTGTACAAAATGATGAGGGGCATAGATAGGGTAGATAAAGAGGAACTTTTCCCCTTAGTGGGGGGGTCAATAACAAGGGGGCATAGATTCAGGGTAAGGGGCAGGAGATTTAGAGGGGATTTGAGGAGGAACTTTTTCACCCAGAGGGTGGTTGGAATGTGGAACTCAATGCCTGAAAGGGTGGTAGAGGCAGGAACCCTCACAACATTCAAGAAGCATTTGGATGAGCACTTGAAATGCCATTGCATACAAGGCTATGGACCAAATGCTGGAAAATGGGATTAGACTGGACAGGGATGGATGGGCGGCGCAGACACGATGGGCCGAAGGGCCTCTTTCTGTGCTGTAAAACTCTGTGACTCTATGACTCTATGACTCTATGGCAGGACTGTCGTATGAGGAGAGATTGGGTTGACTAGGCCTGCATTCACTAGAGTTTAGAAGAATGACACGTATAAAATTCTGACAGGACTAGACAGGCTGGCTGCAGGGAGGCTGTTTCCCCTGGCTGGCGGGGTCTAGAACGAGGGGTCACAATCTTAGGATACGGGGTAGGACATTTAGGACTGAGGTGAGGAGAAATTTCTTCACTCAGAGGGTGTTGAGCCTATGGAATTCTCTACCACAGAAGGCTGTGGAGGCCAAGTCACTGAATATATTTAAGAAGGAGATAGATAGATTTCTAGACAGAAAGGGGTATGGGGAGAGAGCAGGAATATGGTATTGAGATAGAGGATCAGCCATGAACATATTGAATGACGGAGCAGGCTCAAAGGGCCGAATGGCCTACTCCTGCTCCTATTTTTTTCTATGTTTCTATGATCCCGTCCTCTCAGCGCTGGCAAAATTCCAACCAACATTTCAGGTAAATTAATTTTTGTCAGAACCGGAAATAGTTAGAGATATAACAGGTTTCCAGCAAGTGCAGAGGCAGGGAAAGCGGGGAGGGGAGGAAAGAACAAAAGGGAAGGTCTCGGATAGGGTGGAAGGCAGGAAAGATTAAAAGACAAAAGTGATGATGATGCAAGGCAAAAGGAGATGGCAATTGGACAAGTAAAGAAACAAAAGATGGGTCTAGAAGAGGTGTAAATGGGAATAGCAGAAACATCAATAGCTGCCGTCTGAAAAAATGTGGGCAGACATTATGATCTGAAATTGTTGAACTCAATGTTGAGTCAGAAAGGCTGTAAAGTGCCTAATTGAAAGATGAAGTGCTGTTCCTCGAGCTTACGTTGAGCTTCATTGGAACAGTGTAAGAGGCCGATGAAAAACGGGTCAGAGTGGGAGTGGAGCAGAGAATTCAAGTGACAAGCGACCGGAAGCTCAGGGTCACACTTGCGGACTGAATGGAGGTGTTCCCGCAAAGCGGTGACCCAATCTGCATTTGGTCTCCCCAATGTAGAGGAGACCGCATCGTGAGCAGCGAATACAGAGAAGTACAAGTAAATCACTGTTTCACCTGAACCGAGTGTTTGGGGTCCTGGACATTGGGAAGGGAGGAGGTAAAAGGGCAGGTGGTGCATCTCCTGCACTTGCACGGGAAGGTGCTGTGATAACAGGAGGGGGTATTGGGGGTGATAGAGGAGTGGACCAGGGTGTCACAGAGGGGACAGTCATTTTTAGAATGCTGAAAGTGGAGGGAGGGGAGGGAAAGATGTGTTTGGTGGTGGGATCACACTGGAGGTGGCAGAAATGGCGGTGGGTGATGTGCTGAATGTGGAGGCTGGTGGGGTGAAAGGTGTAGACAAGGAGAACCCTATCGTGGTTCTGGGAGAGAAGGGAAGGGAAGGAGTGAGGGCAGAAGTGCAGGAAATGGAACAGACATGGTCGAGGGCCCTGTCAACCACGGTGGAGGGGAATCCTCGTTTGAGGGAAAAAGAAGACATAGCGGAAGCACGGGTATGGAAAGTGGCATTGTTAGAACAGATGTGACAGAGACAGAGAAACTGGGAGAATGGAATAGAGTCCTTACAGGAAATAGGGTGGGAGGAAGTGTAGTCAAGGTAGCTGTGGGAGTCAGTGGGCTTATAGTGGATATTGGTCGATAGCCTAGCCCCAGAAACTGACCAAACAAATGTTAATGAGGCCCGGGAGTTAAAATACCCTGGGCCTGAAATCTGGGCCTGTGAGTGAGTTTTGTATTCTACCCACCCAAAATCTGACCCGGGTTAAAATCTACCCAATGAATTTGCTGCTTTTTTTATTGCATAAACATTCCTTCTGTGGTTTGATCCAGAAATCTCAGAAGAGATATTAAGCATTCGCTTAAAATTTGAAAAAGAAAATATACTGAAAACATTACCTGAAGACGGAAAACAAATTCCCCCCCCGCAAAATACTTTCCTCCCGTTCCTTCAGTTTGGAACTTCAAGCAGCTTCATTTTGAGTCACAATTATAATGGTCTACTCAGTGGAATATCTGCCCAAACATCAGAAAGTGCTGAAGGTCTTCATTGGCATGCTTAATAAGGTTTGCTTTTAAAAGGATTGGGAATATGCATACGGCACACTTTGGGAGAACTTCCAAAGTAAAAAAAACGGGTGGGTTGGAGGTGGGTGGGGGAAAGTGAAAGTTGGAAAGATCTAAAACCCGTCTCCAACCCGCCCACTTTTACCTTTTACTCAGGCAGGATGGGGGGGTGGGGGGCGGGCAGCCAACCCGCTGCCAGGAGGTGGGATGGCAATTTAAGTATGACAATGAGGCCTGAAGCATCTACTTTAACCTGCTTTGCAGATTTAACTGCAGGCGGCTGGGGAATCCCAGGCTTTGGGATTCCTGGTGGCTGCAAGGAGGCGGCCACAGCCTCGGGGAGCAATCTTTGTGGGCCGGGAGCAGCAGGAGTGCTTCCTCCTCCAAACTCCCCCACCAGCAGCCTGCAGCCCCCCGGAGTCAGGGATCGGATCCCCCACCCCTGCTGGAGTCGGGGATTGGATCCCCCTTGGGGATCGCAACTCCGCCCCCCCGGGCACAGGGATCGGACCCCTCCTGGAGATCACGACTCAGTCCCGGGGTTGGGGATCGGACCCCTACCGGGATCAATCTCACCCCCGGGTCAATCAGGCTGACCTCTGGGTGGGGCACCCGCCCATTACGTCACACGCACGCTAAAACTCCACAGCGTGCGGGAAAACCTGGAACTTCGGGTTTCCTGCCATCCATTGGGTCAACCTGCACCATGCGGGTGGGCAACAAGAAAATCCCGGCCTTTGAGTGGGAAACGGGAGAGACCGTTAGCCACACAATTTTCTGTTCCCTGCTTGCCCGAAGCCCATGGACATTTGCAATAAAGCTCAATGGAAAAATGACTCTCACATTTCAGATGTCACACTTTAAAGTATGAAGACTACATTAAAAAAAATAGAATTGAAGTCATTTCCTATTGATTTATCCAACCTCCATGGCAGCTGGGAATTTATAAGCAGCAATGCAGAGCAATGGACAATCACCCTCTAATTGACCTAAGGATGTACTCAGCCTCTAAGTGACCTCAGGTACATTAACAGCAATTAGATATTTTGGTGTTCAAGGGACATATGCTGCACTTTGCAGCAGAATAATACATTGCATGTTACATCGTATATCGGTCCAGTCCTTACACAACAGCATATACTTTAACTTACTGTGAAAGACAGCACAGAAGATCTATTATAGAGATAAAATCATTAAGGACATTCAAAATGCAGCTAGATGGCAAAATGGGAGATTTAGAGCACCAGAGGGATGAATGGCCTTCTCTTACCCTTGGCTTGCCTTGTGCTTTACTATGTTCTTATCCCTTATGACTTAACTGAGTCCCATGCTCAGTCCCCCAAGCTCGGAATTATGTGCTGTAGACCAGCTGGAAGGCACTGAGCTGGCAGGACTCCATGTGCAACAACTTGGCACCCGAGGCAGCTGCGGGAGTTCACCATGCTGAATATTTGATCTCTCTCTTTAATTACCCGAAAATGCTCAGGCAAGAATTTGGCAAGCTTAAATAGGCAAGGTCAGGGGCAGAATTAGTAGAACAAGCAGGCTGGATTTGAAGCAACAAGTTGACAAGCTTTGGCAATGTGCAAAGTGCTTCTGGTCACAGCTTGCTCTCCCCCTGCTAGTTCCAGACTGATGCCAGACTGGATGAAACCATAAAGCGAAATGTAGCTGGCCAAACCACTCCTGCTGGGGAAGTACAGAGGTGGGGGGGGTGGGGGGGGCGGCAGGGGGGCATTCCTGGGTGAAACTCCGCCACATGTGGGAAGAAGGGCAAAAAACAAATTCCCTCAGTAAGAAAAATGAGAAGGGAGCATTCAACACAACATAAAACTTTGAGCCAGATAAGGTTCGCATGATATTACAAGAAGCAGTATCACAGAAATCGCATAGATTGAAAGAGAAATAATAGAGATTTACAGTAAAAATAAAAAAATGTGATGTCATTTCAGGATTTGCATTCCATTGAATGCTGCTCCCCAGTTTTATTCGGCCTACACGGAGTCCCACACTGCTGCCTGTGGGGTAGATTTTACAGGTTATCGTTACTGGCTCAGAGCTTCCCACAACCGCGAGTTGGGAATTCGGGGATGGAGATCTGCAAATCCCACATGATTTTCTGTCCATTAAGAGCTGTTGGAAATTCCACCCTTGCTGTGGAATACGCAATGTTCATGGTATCTAGCTGAACAGAAATGGATAAATTCCAAAATTTACCCAGAAGGGATTACTATAAGATTAACTTTCAGACCCGCCTTTCAAGGCTGAAAAGCCCAAGAGCGAGAAATTCGGTATCGCACCGGTTGGAGCGCTAAATTAAAAAAAGTTGCAGAATTAGCGCCAGTCGCTAATCCTTCTGATCTCCCGCTAAATTGATTGTTAGCACTCCAAGAAAGAACTGGAGTGCTAACTCAAGCGCTAATTACCTAACGTAGGGCACTACACACAGAGAGCGGGGCGCTACCCGCAGAGCGATAACCAATTTCAGGTGCACTCCAATCGGGACTCATCATTCTCAACTGGCTCCTTCCAGCTCTTAAAGGGGATATTCAATCATTCTGCACAACCTTATTCTCAACATTGCTGGCTCTGAAGGCAACCTCCAAGCAACTCAACAGCTACAACTCTTATCCTCATGGCTGATCCCAGTCCCAGGGAGAGAGCTTGCCATTTCAGTGACCAGACATTGGAGGCATTGTTCACGGCAGACGAAAGAAGGAGGGCAGTGCTGTTCCCGGCCACTGGTAGCAGGCCATTCCCCCAGGTCTTCAGGGCAATGTGAAGGGAAGTGGCCCAGGACATCTCGGCCAGCAGTATGGTCCTCAGGACCTTCACACAGTGCCCTAAAAAATTCAACGACCTCACTTGGGTGGTCAGGGTGAGTACATGTTTCAACAAGTCCTACATACCAGCATCTGAGCCTCAGTCTGTACACACTACACAAACCACCACACCCCACCACTCACCCACCAAGCATCTCCACCTACTAAAATTCACATCCACATCTCACACCTTGCCTACAATCACAGTTATTCAACTATGGCAAGCACATCTCCCAAACACACAGCTTCACACTCACTCACACACTTTCCTTTCTCATGCAGGCTAAGCTGGGCTACAATAGGAGGGAGCAGGAACAAACAGGTGTGGGTGAAGCGGACATCCAACAGCTTACAGACCTGGAGGAGCGAGTGCTGAGAGTCATTGGGCACCAGGTAATGGGCGCCGTGGCCGTCAGTGATGTCGATCCCCTTGGGGACAACAATGGTATGTTTATCCCCTCTCCTGTCATCACACTTCCCCCTCATACCACAAGCCTTTCCCACTTTCCAGTGAAGGGATAATTACTAGTCTTAGTCCTTTTTGGGCTACCCCAGATCAGGTGTATTCCCCAGACATTCACCTTCAACTAAAGTTAAAGATATCCGAATTCAATAAGACGCTTAATTGGGTCTAAAGGTTCAGACAATCTCTCCCTAAAGGAAAGGAATGGTGTAAAAATGTTACCATCCTCCGGATAGCACTTTTAATAAGTTTAACTAGACTGTAACCTTCCGGATATTATGAGGGTCCGGAATAGCCCCAGAATTCTGCAACTCCTCACAAAAGAGTGTACAGAAATTGAGTTCGCGAGATTGATACAGAAATACTACTTGAGACAATTCTAAAAATATATAGATTTATTTAAGAGCTGACATACAGTTAACAGCTTTTGAGTCAATCACAAAATTAACAGTTCAAAAACAAATAGCTTACATTTCTTATCCTCAGAGATTCTTATTCTCAAACCTTAACTTCGTTACATTTATACATTTCTTATTCTTAATTCTATTCCAGGATATCCACCACAATCAAATACCTTGATTACCCGAGACTCAGAGTTGTAGGCTTACAGAGTGGTTCTGAAGCCAAGAATTGCTTGCCCTCTGATTTCTGACTTCTGATTTTATATTCTGAAAAAGCTCTCTTTTTATACCTTTTTTTAGTGGTTTATCCTTTGAAGTTTTCTGCTGATGTAGGCTAATTGGCCGAGAAATTCAGTGGGCTTTGCGCCCAGTTACCGCCCAAAGAGGGCTTCTGCGCCAGTCTGCAAACTTCGGGCGAACTTCATTGACGCGCTAATTGCGGCGGTAGCCGTTAGCGCTGCGCCGCCACCGATGACGTCATCGGTGTGCGCAGCGCCCCGGTACCGCCCCGACACCGGCCCGACCCCCATCTTCAGTAGCGGCCGCCTCTTCCGTGGCGGCCGCTAATAACATTCGGAGACCGGGTCCATACAGCAGCCTTAGTGGGGCGCTTTAAGGTGGAGGTGCGGCCGGCCGCTTTTTCGGCGGCCGCCTGCCCGCACCTCCTTCCCCGGCCTCCTCCACCACCCCCCCGCGGCATTGCCGGCTGGTTTCCGGGAGCCCGGCACTTCTCCGTTGTGCCGGGCTCTTTTGCCGGCACTCGCGATCGGGGCTCCGGCTGCTGCAGGCACCTCCCCCTTAAGAGAGGGAGGAAGGCCTGCAGTACCGCAGCCTGCCGCTCCGCTGCGGGTGGCGCTGCGGCCACTAGCGCGCCGATATTCAGTTTCAGCACCCCAAGCGGGGGCGGCCACACCCTTGAACAGCGGCCGTCCTCGACTTTGGGCGCTGAAACTGAATATCGGCTGGGCGCGAGTGGCTCCGCGCCCAGCGGTAAATTCTGGCCGCCAGCGAGCTGGCAGAGCTATAGCTAATTTCTAGGCCCTTATCTCTAGTCATCTCGCTGTTGACTTTTTTCTATTCTTACTGCCAATTCAACTGTTACATGCATAATTATGTCTCTACCTTTAGGTGTTCCAAAAACTTATTATAAAATTGTTATTACAGATTTATCTCTTTGATGCCATTCTTATCGAAGGACTTCCATTCAATTCTAAAACCACCTTATCTGGTTACAACCACAGACTCCTGTCTCCGTGGTGTTCCAAGTTCAATACAAAAACCATGTGATTGCTTGGTGCATCTATTGAAGTCATATCTTCAAAGTGTTCTGTTGGTATCATATTTACAACATGTAAATTAAAGACACTTCAACCGAGTATTTACTTCTTTTCTAGCTATCTCAATGGTTGTATTAAGAATTATGTCTTCTGTCTTTCAAGTTTAACATAAAAATTATTTGACCAGCAGGTGTTTCTCTTACTTGATGTCATCTTTTCAAAGGCACATGCATCTTTTAAAGTTTCTGTGTTTCTGTTCAACATGTTAGTTTTAAACACTTTACTTGGGTCATTCCATTGTGTTTCTCCCAAACTCCAGACCTTCTGGAAGCGCCAAACTGCTATTTCAATAGGGCCATTGTTTTAGTATTTTTAACCAATTCCCATTTCAAAAGCTTGTGGTGTTTACAACTTTTGTGTTATCTCAGAAGCCTCTATTGACACAGCTTGTGTCGTTGAGACTTTAGATTTTTAAACCCAGTATATCATGTATTAATAATATCAGAATTCCGTTCATATGATGGTGTATTTTTCTGAAATATGTCTTATTCCTTCACACCAGCTCATTATACTGTCTGCATTCCTTGCTCCCTTCCTGCCCCCCTGCCCTCACCTTAACGCGAGTCCTGTGCGTTTTTGCTTTCGGGTAATCATCAACCAGCTGACCAGCCTGTCCCTGAGCCTCCTAGTGAGAGTGAGATGGGAGAAGAGGAGGAGAAAGAAAGCACCGCATCACTTCATGTCTCGCCAGGAGGCACCAGCTCAGATACTGGGACTATGTGACCTTTAGAGGTAAGTTTAGTAGAGGGATCTGCACTGGGTGATGCACCGGGGATGAGTGGGCTGCAGCAAGGCCAGGGGGAAAGGATAGCTCGGGAGCCAGCTCCCCAGAGGGCGAGTTCACTCGCGAGTTCTGCTGCACAGGAGTCAGATGAGGATCTCAATGGGGAGGCGTTCACAAGAAGGGTGATGGGCATGCACACCGAGATGATAGGTGCAATGGCAAGGGTGCACCTTGCACTCCTCCTGTTGCTCCTCCTCCTCCTACGACTCCTCTCCCTCTTCCTCCTCCTGAGGTACTCCCACTATGCCTGGTGGCAATGGCTGGGCCCTCATGATGGCCAAGTTGTGCAGCATGCAGCACACCAGGACAAAAAGGGACACCCACTCAGCCGAGTACTGGAGGGCTCCTCCTGAGTGGTCAAGGCAGCAGAACCATTGCTTGAGCACTTCGATGGTCTGCTCAATGATGTTCCGAGTGGCGGCATGGCTCTCATTATATGAGATCTGGGCAGGAGTGTTGGGGTTGCGGAGGGGAGTCATGAGCCAGGTAGAGATCGTTTAGCCCTTGTCTACGACCAGCCAGCCGTAAGCTTGATGTGGTGGCTGGAAGAGTGCTGGCGCAACATGAAGGCATCGTGGCTGCTGCTAGGATAGCGGGCATTGACGTTAAGGATATGCTGTCTCTGGTCGCACACCAACTGGACATTAAGTGAATGATAGCCTTTGTGGTTATGGAAGACCTCAGGATTGTTACGGGGTGCCCGCAAAGCAGCGTGGGTGCAGACAATGTCGCCCTGCACCATAGGGAAGCCCACTATCCTAGCAAAGCTCGTCCTGCTTCTCTCTGGTGATGGGGAAGGAAATGTAATCCCTTCTCCTTTTGTAGAGAGCCTCTGTGACCTCCTGGATGCATCAATGAACGGTGAACTACGATATATTAGATATGCCTCCTGCTGCAGACTGGGAGGATCCTCTGGTGTAGAAATTGAGGATGACGGTGACCTTGACTGCCACTGAGAGAACCATGGTGGTCCTGATCTGAGGGTTGAGGTCTGGCTGCAGGAGGTGGCAGAGTTATGTGACCATCTCCTTGCTGAAGTGGAGCCTTCTAAGTCACTGCTCCTCAGTTAAATTTATGTAGAAGCAGTGCTTCCGGAGTACCCTGGGAGGGTAAGGCCTCCTGTTGAGAGCCCTGTTGGCACTCCTCCCTCTGGCCACATTTTCCAATGTTTGTCTCTGCCTCCGCTGCCTCCAGCGTTGATGCTGGAGGGCGAGGTCGAGAGCCAGTACAGTCCCCATTAATGCAACCAAGTGTAGGACTTTGAAATCTTTGCAGAATGAAAGTGACAAATCTTTAGCAGGCAGAACATCCCTGAAAATAAGAAACGTTTAACTCACTGAAAATGGCTGTTTCGCTATGTGAATCTGAGAAGGCAGCATTGATTGGCGACTAAAATGAAACCCGATGTTGATCCCTTTAAATACCGCTCCTACTGCAGCCATCCGAGTGCATCACGCCTCCTCTTCCTGCCATTGTTCAGGCGCTAAGGCAGGGGGCGACAATCAGTTTTGCATCTGGGCCGTTAACGAGATGTTACAAACTCATTCACGTCACAATCTGGCAGCTGCTAAAGGCCTAGGCGCTAACTGTTAGCGCCAGCGCTAAATCCCAGGTGAATTTCATGTGCAACGTTGGATTCGCCGTGCCCCGCCTCCAACCCATTAGTGCCCCGTTAGTGCCTCCCCTGGCACTAACATGCTGAATTTCTCCCCCCAAGTTTCTCCAGTGCTTCCTCATAATTCAGACCCCTAACTCTTCTCTGTGCTGCCTCCCCTTGTTTCTCAGTGACCAGAACTCAGTACAGTACTCAAGGCGCAGAGCACAGTACAGTTTGATCACTACTTCCCATTGGCAAAGGAGCTGAAGATCTGACGGGCTTTGTTGATGGCTGCTCTGAATTGGTTGGACGCGTTGAGTGTCAAATCTACTAAGGCTCCTGGGTCTCTTTCAGCTTTACCCTTGGCTATTTCAGTACAATTCATGGAGTACATATCGCCTATGGTTCCTTCCTGTGAGCACTTCTCTGCACTCTGCCCCATCTCAGGGGAAGCCACGGAAGATCTCAAGCCAACATAAGAGGAGAGGAAGAGATCAGGAGAAATTGGGCATGTAGCGCCACCTATTAGCGCCTAAAGAGGGCAGTCAGTGGCTGTAGCGCCACTGGCCCGCCTCCCGCGATATTCAGCGGGGGCGCTAATGGTGGCGTTAGCCTGTTGCGCTGCGCCGCCACCGATGATGTCATCGGTGTGCGCAGCGCCCCGATCGCGATATTTGGTAGCGAACACCACTGTAGCGCCGTTCGCTACCCGCGCCCGGTTCACAGGGCCTTGCTGTGCCGGCAGTGGCGCAAGTTAAGGTGGAGGTGCGGGGCGGCTGCCTTTTTCGGCGGCCGCCTGCCAGCACCTCCGTCCCCAGCCTCCTGATCACCCCCCCCACCCCCCCGTGGCATTGCCGGCTGTTTCCCGAGAGCCCAGCACATCTCCTCGGTGCCGGGCTCTTTTGCCGGCACTCGCGATCGGGGATCGCGCTGTTGCAGGCCCCTCCCCCTTAACAATGGGAGGAAGGCCTGCAGTACCACAGTGTGCCGTGCCGCAGCATGTGGCGCTGCGGCACGTTGCGCTGCAATATTCAGTTTCAGCGCCCTACGAGGGATGCGGAGCGCCTCGATCCTCACCCCGTCTCCCTCTAGGGGTGCTGAAACTGAATTTCTGACATTCGCTAATGCTCCGAACGCGGCGCAAAAATCAGCGCCCAGGCGAACTTGGCGCCACTTTGGCGCCTCAACCCAATTTCTCCCCCCAGGTGTCATGGGTCATCACCCTTATTTTCTCTCCTATGCACTTGGAAAATATGCATTCCCTGGGCACTAATGACTGGAAAATTCATACGTCATATTGATTTGTGATCAATATAAAAATAGAGACAAATACAAATAGTGTGGGAAACCACTAGACCAAAGCCATTAGGCAATGCATTTTGGGCACATTATCAATAGGCTGGCACATCCTATAAGTGTTACAGGTCTTATTAATAATATTAAACACTATCATGGCAACATGAAATCAAAAATAATTTACCCCCGGTCCCAATAGTTTCCATGCAGGCAAATAACACAAAGCAATGTTTAAATTAATTTGCCTGCAATTATTTTTCCCTTGAATCATTTTAGAACTTGCTCCCAAGCTCTTTTATGATTAAAATACATTGGTACAGAGCAGAATCATAGCCTTGTCATCCTTTTTTAGCTTGCCTCGAACACCTTTAATTTGATGATATTTGTGCTGCCCTGCGAAGCAGGCCCTGGGACATTAATAGTTAGTTATTCCTAAACCAACAGCATTACCAGGCACCACAGATTGTCAGCTGCATAGAGCAGACTCAGGGGTTTGTCAGTCCGTCTTCGATAGTTAATTCACTCCGCAGACAGTGCCCCAGTTTACCACACTAGCAAAGAGAAAATACAACCAGCTAGTTCCACCCACCAGAACCCAAACTCTCAACATCTGCAAACCCTATCTTCTCAGATACTTCCTTAGGGCTATCTGGTTATGATTTAAAGTGTAGAAATGATGTGCAATATTAGCATATCACATTGCGTTACTGACTATTTTAAACTCCATTAAATTAGCAAATTAATATCATGCAAGCCACTTAAGCACATGTATGCTATGATCACGCACCATAGTCCAACAGTGCAGCAAGCACAAAGTACTGCTCTGGAGTGTCAACCCAGCTTCTGTGCTGAAGTCGTTGGAGTGGGACTGGAACTCACAGCCTTCTGACTCAGAGGCCAGAACTAGTGGACAGGAACAAGAAAAATTAAAAGGCTAATGGAATGTTGGCCTTTATCTCAAGAGGGCTGGAATACAAGGGGGTGGAAGTTAAAGCCGGGATTTTAATAATCTCAGTGGCTCTGTGACGGGTGATGTCAGTGGCAGGTGCCAACCCCACTGCTGGCTCCATCCCGCTGTCTGAAATTAATTTCCGTTGATTGGGCTTGTTAAGCTCGCCCAGCACATTTCCCAGCCGATTAGAGGAAGCGGGTCTGGTGACATCATTTGATGATGCGTCATCAGCCAGTTTCCTTAAAGAGACCATGGCCAACTTTAATTTGACATTTGTGCTGTCAGTGTTCTACAGCATTGAGGTGCTGCAAACACTGACAATGACTGCACAGAGGCACAGGGCTACACCCAAGCTCTCCCATGACTACCTCCATATATTTATGGAGGGAGACACAGCACACAGGGAGGTCCTCTTCCCTTCCCATGGGCAGAAGAGACCTCCCCAGGAGATCAACACAGCCTGGCTGCACATTGCAGAGGAGGGCACAAGCAGGGATGTGGTCAGAAGGACCTGGGTGCAGTGCCGCAAATGTTTCAATGATCTCAGTCGATAACGAAACATTAGTACAAAGCCACACTCAACTTCATCCTGCTGTGCCTCTGAATACATCCATATCACTCTGCCTTCCCTACCCTACCCCTGCACAGCCTTCTCACAGTACAGCTACAACACTGGCATCTATCCAACAATGTGGAAAACTACCCAGATATGTCCTGTCCACAAAAAGCAGGACAAATCCTATCCTGCCAATTACCACCCCATCAGTCTACTCTTAATCATCAGCAAAGTGATGGAAGGTATCATCAACAGTGCTATCAAGCGGCACTTACTCACCAATAACCTGCTCACTGAGGCCCAGTTTGGGTTCCGCCAAGACCACTCGGCTCCCGACCTCATTACAGCCTTGGTACAAACATGGACAAAGGAGCTGAATTCCAGAGGAGAGGTGAGGTGAGAGTGACTGCCCTTGACATCAAGGCAACATTTGACCGGGTGTGGCATCAAGGAGCACTAGTAAAACTGAAGTTAATGGGAATCGGGGAGAAAACTATCCACTGGCTGGAGTCATACCTAGCACAAAGGAAGACGGTTGTGGTGGTTGAAGGTCAACCATCACAGCCCCAGGACATCGCTGCAGGAGTCCCTCAGGGCAGTGTCCTAAGCCCAACCATCTTCAGCTGCTTCATCAAAGACCTTCCCTCCAACATAAGGTCAGAAATGGGGATGTTCACTAATGACTGCACGGTGCTCAGCGCCATTCACAACTCCTCAGATAATGATGCAGTCCATGCCCACATTGCAACAAGACCTGGACAACATTCAGGCTTGGGCTGATAAGTGGCAGGTAACATTCGCACCACAGAAGTGCCAGGCAATGACTATCTCCAAAAAGTGAGGGTCTAACCACCGCCCCTTGATATTCAACTGCATTACCATCCCTGAATCCCCCACCTTTAACATCCTGGGGGTCACCATTGACCAAAAACCTAACTGGAACAGCCACATAAATACAGTGGCAACAAGAGCAGGTCAGAAGCTAGGTATTCTGTGGTGAGTGTCTCATCTCCTGACTCCCTAAAGCCTTTCCACCATCTACAAGGCACAAGTAAGGAGTGTGATGGAATACTCGCCACTTTCCCAGATGAGTGCAGCTCCAACAACACTCAAGAAGCTCGACACCATCCAAGACAAAGCAGCCCACTTGATTGGCACCTCATGCACCACCTTAAACATTCACTACCTTCACTACCGGCGCACCGTGGCTGTAGTGTGCACCATCCGCAAGATGAACTGCAGCAACTCACCAAGGCGTCTTCGGCAGCACCTCCCAAACCCACAACTTCTTCCACCTAGAAGGACAAGGGCAGCAGGCGCATGGGAACACCACCACCTCCAAGTTTCCCGCCAAGTCACACACCACCCGGACTTAGAAGTATATCACTGATCCTTCATCGTCGCTGGGTCAAAATCCTGGAACTCCCTGCCTAACAGCACTGTGGGAGTACCTTCACCACACAGACTGCAGTGGTTTAAGAAGGCGGCTCACCACCACCTTCTCAAGGGCAATTAGGGATGGGCAATAAATGCTGGCTTTGCCAACGATGCCCACATCCCATAAATGAATTAAAAAAAACACCAACATACCTTGCACCTCCACCCATCCCTCTCTATCTATATTATCACATCCCCATCTCAGTAGCCACAGCTCACACTCACCCTAGTGCAATCATACCAACTAACAACACACAAGGGTAGTAATTTGGGTGTTTTATGCAATGTTAATGTAAAATTTCTGTTAATGTGCTGTCAAACACTGAAAGCTTTATTTTCAACACTTTGCGTTCTTGGACTGATTTGTGTGCACCTTTGGAAGTGGCTTAGTGAGTTACAGTGAATGGTGAAATATAACGGTACCCCCGCAATGATGATGAGTATAAAAAGGAATGACTCGGGCATTGTAGGGATGTTTTATGGTGTTGGTATGGGGTGGTGCCAACCTGGCACATCTTGTGGCAGCCAGGGTGTACAGCATCAAGTGAAGTAAATCTAGCCATGGTGAGGCCATCCCTTGCATCCCGGGCAGCAATGTGCTCGGGTGCTGATGCCCTGTGTCCTGTGCAGCATCAGGTGATTGCGGAGAAGGGAAGTTATCTCTGTAAGGTGAGAGGTTTACTGTACATTTGAAGCTGTCAACTCAACAGCTGATTCAATGGCCACTGATCTCCCGCCTCAGCTTGACAGACGTGATCCCCGAGTAGCGTAGACCCCATGGGCGATGACCTAAAAGCAAAAGGTGAGCTCAAATGTATTCTTAATGATCTCTAAACGAGGTCATAATTACCTGAATTGGGCCCCCCGACGTTACCTGTCGGGTCTGCTCAGCGCTGACAGACCTGACATTTGGGAAAGGCACGTGTCGGCGGATTCACAGCGGGGTCCCGACCCGCTATGGGAAAAAAACACTTTCCCACCCGACCCGCCATCGATCGCGCCCGCTGACCCCCTGGAAAAGCTTGGCCTATGTTACAGTTATATAAACTCTGGTTAAACCCCATTTAGAGTGCTGCATTCAGCACATCAGGGAGGATATATTGACCTTGGAGGGGTTACATTGCAGATTTACCAGAATGATATTGGGGTTAAAATGTTTAAATTATAAGTAGAGATTGCATAGACTAGGCTTGTATTCCTTTGTGTATAGAAGATTAAAAGGTGATCTAATTGAGGTGTTTTGGATGATTTAAGGATTTGATAGGATAGATAGAGATAAACTATTTCATCTGGTGGGGATCCAAAACAAAAGGACACAACCTTAAAATTAGAGCTAGGCCATTCAGGAGTGCTGTTAAGAAGCATTTCTTCACACAAAGCGTAATGGAAATCTGGAACTCTCGCCCCTAAAAAGCTGTTGAGGCTAGGTCAATTGAAAATGTCAAAACTGAGATTGATAGGGTTTTGTTAGGCAAGGGTAGAGTTGCAAAGGGGTGGAAAGTTTCTGGTAAATTTCCGGAAATTTTCCATGGGAAGTTTAGCTTGGGAAATATGTCCAAAAAAGTACATGCTAGCATAATATTGTTTTTTTTTGGTATTTCTTTCATTTTTTTCACAGGTCCTCTCTTAAAATTACTAGCAGAGATCAAATCTTAATTACTAAGGAATTTCTTAATCAATATATGTTTATCTTCTTACTTGGCTTGTTTTAATAATTACAAGTTTTGTGTGTGACTGTGAACAAATGTGTCCTGATTGGTTGTATGAGTGGATGAGCGATTAGCTCCCTCTATTGGTGATGTAGCGTCGTGCGTGCACAGGTCATGCTTCCATCACATGGAGCATCAGGAAAAATTTACTCACCCTGTTGCAACCATGCTGATCGACCACAGTTCGACACAGAGACGAATGCCCTTTCTTTCTCTGCATAGAACAATGCCACATTTACTGTCGGATATGTGGAAGCATTTTACCCCAGGCATTAAAGATGGAATGACTGTGTACATGTGCAAACACTGTACAAAGCCATATGTAAAGAATGCCACAAAGATGCAGCAGCATTAATCCAAATGCAACAACTTCACTCAAAGCTCACAGCAGTCAGCCCAGAGTTCCTCTGATTCCATTCAAGAAGATGATGGTTCACATTCAGCATCAGGCTCCTTATCATCAGCAACTCCTGGCCCACTTAGAAGGTTCTTTGATACAATGGATAACCATAGCCAGAAGAATGCAGATGAGTGCCTTGCTCGAGCTGTATATGTGACAGGCTCACCCCTCATGCTCACAGCCAATGTGTACTGGAAGAGATTTTTCAATGTTATTCACCCTGCATACTGTCCTACCACCAGACATGCTTTGTCTACTTATTTGCTGGAGGCTGAGTATAACAGAATCCAAGGAAAGCTCAAAGAAATGATAGAGATGGCGGACTGTGCTGCAGTTATCTCAGATGGGTGGTCAAATGTACGAGGGGAGGGCATCATAAACTACATCGTCTCCACTCCTCTCCCAGGGTTCTTCAAGAGCACAGACACAAAGGACAACAGATACACAGGCACATACATTGCTGATGAGCTGAAAGTGTTCATCAATGATCTTGGATCACAAAAGGTCTTTGCAGTAGTTACTGACAAGGAGGAAATGGACACGTCAGATCCAGAGTCAGAGAATCAGGAGGAGCAATGATGAGTAGAAGACTCAGAAGACTCATGAGTAGAAGACTCAAAGGGACAAAATAAGGACAAATTACAGGCTAAATAAGCTGACGCTTTTTTTAATTTTATTTTAGGTAGGTCTTTTTTGTGGGGGTTCAATAAAGTTCAAAATTATAACCTAAATAAAGTTTTGAAAGCCTGTTTTTATTTGTATGGAACAGTATGTCTATTTTGATGACAAAGATAATATAAGGGTCAGAGACAAAAACCATCAGTGTGCAACAAAACTCAAAATTCCCATAAATTCCCAAAATTCCCAAAAATTCCCATTGAAAGTTTCCTCTTTTAAAAATTCCTGGAATTTTGCAACCCTAGGCAAGGGTATTAAGGGATATCGAACCAAGGTAGGTAAATGAAGTTAAGGTGCATGTCCACCATGATCTAATTGAATGGCGGAACAGGCGTGAGTGGCTGAATGGCCTATTTCTGTTCCTAAATTCCAAGGGTGCTACCACTGAACCACGGCTGACCCAAGTAATAAATTGGAAAAAAACTGAGAAGGGGCTGAGAATGGTAATAGGGAAAACAAACTGGAAAAATTTACTGACAAACAAAGAAATAGAACTGCAGAGGGAAACATTTTAGAAATATATTCCACTGAAAAGCAAGAACAAACTAGCCAGTAATGACACATCATGGATGAATAAAGAAATACAGGCAAAATTGGAACTAAAGAAAAAGGCATACATTAATTTGTATACAGAAAACAAAGGAGAGGATGGCAAAAGGGAATACAAAAAGGTTAGGAAAGATGTCAAAAAACAATTCGGAATGCAAAGAGCAACTACAAAATTAAATTATCAAGGAATATAAAAAGAAATAGTAGAGTATTCTACAGACACATAAATAACAAAAGAAAAATCACAATAGGGATAGGGCCACTAATAGGGTACACTCGATAGACTCACAGGTAATGACAGCAAATTGGCAGCAATATTAAATCATTACTTTGCCACCATATTTACCAGGGAGACCAACATAGTGGGCATGACATTCGAAGAAGACATCAAAAAAGATATAAAGACATTTAAGATAGAAAAGGGCGAGATAATTGATAAACTAATCAAACATATTAAAATAAGTTAGAGATAGCAGAGGCACTATTAAACATATATAAAAAATCATTAGAAAAGGGAATAATGCCAGAGGGCTGGCGGACAGCTAATGTAATTCCTATATTTAAAAAAATAAGAACAAGTCCAAGGGACTATCGACCAATTAACTGAATGTTGGTGGTAGGAAAGATAATGGAATCCTTACTCAAAGATGTAACAGAAAAATATCTAGAAACTGAAAATATAATAAAGAATACTCAGCACGGATTTCAAAAGGGAAGGTCATGCTTGGCCAACCTGACTGAGTTCTTTGAAGAAGTAACAGAAAGGTTAGACAAGGATAATGTAGTACTGTTCCAGTACAGCTACAACACTGGCATCTATCCGACAATTTGGAAAACTGCCCAGATATGTCCTGTCCACAAAAAGTAGGACAAATCCAATCCGGCCAAATTACCGCCCTATCAGTCTACTCTCAATCATCAGAAAAGTGATGGAAGGTGTCATTGACAGTGCTATCAAGCGGCACTTACTCACCAATAACCTACTCACTGATGCCCAGTTTGGGTTCCGCCAAGACCACTTGGCTCCTGACCTCATTACAGCCTTGGTCCAAACATGGACAAAGGAGCTGAATTCCATGGGTGAGGTGAGGGTGATTGCCCTTGACATCAAGGCAGAATTTGACCGAATGTGACATGAAGGAGCCCTAGTAAAATTGAAGTCAATGGGAATCGGGGGGGAAAACACTCCACTGGCTGGAGTCATACCTAGCACAAAGGAACATCGTTGTGGTGATTGAAGGTCAATCATCACAGCCCCAGGACATTGCTATAGGAGTTCCTCAGGGCAGTGTCCTAGGCCCAACCATCTTCAGCTGCTTCATCAATGACATTCCCTCCAACATAAAGTCAGAAATGGGGATGTTCGCTGATGACTGCACAGTGTTCAGTGCCATCCACAACTCCTCAGATAATGAAGCAGTCCATGCCCGCATGCAACAAGACCTGGATGACGTTCAGGTTTGGGCTGATAAGTGGTAGGTAACATTTGCACCACATAAGTGCCAGGCAATGACTATCTCCAACAAGCGAGAATCTAACCACCGCCCCTTGACATTCAAATGGCATTACCATCACCGAATCCCCCACCATTAACATCCTGGGGGGTCACCATTGACCAGAAACTTAACTGGACCAGCCACATAAATACTGTGGCAATAAGAGCAGGTCAGAGGCTAGGTATTCTGCAGCGAGTGTTTCACCTCTTGACTCCTCAAAGCCTTTCTACCATCTACAAGGCACAAGTAAGGATTGTGATGGAATACTCTCCACTTGCCTGGATGAGTGCAGCTCCAACAACACTCAAGAAGCTCGACACCATCCAAGACAAAGCAGCCCGCTTGATTGGCACCCCATCCACCATCTTAAACATTCACTCCCTCCACCACCGGCGTACCGTGGCTGCAGTGTGTACCATCTACAAGATGCACTGCAGCAACTCGCCAAGGCTTCTTCGGCAGCACCTCCCAAAGCAGCAACCTCTTCCACCTAGAAGGACAAGGGCAGCAGGCACATGGGATCACCACCACCTCCAAGTTCCCCTCCAAGTCACACACCATCCTGACTTAGAAGTATATCGCCGATCCTTCATCATTGCTGGGTCAAAATCCTGGCACTCCCTACCTAACAGCTCTGTGGGAGTACCTTCACCACACGGACTGCGGCGGTTTAAGAAGGCAGCTCACCACCACTTCCTCAAGGGCATTTAGGGATGGGCAATAAATGCTGGCCTTCCCAGCGACGCTCACATCCCATAAACGAATAAAAAAAAATGAAGTAATACATTTGTATTTTCTAAAGGCCTTCGATAAGCTACTGCATAGTAGACTCATGACTAAGGTCAGAACATGTGGAGTGAGGGGAAAAGTAGCAAAATGGATAGCAAGCTAGCTACAAAACAGAAAACAGAGAGTAGAGGTTCACGGTCATTAGTCAGACTGGCAAAATTTGGAAAGTGGTGTTCTACAAGGATCTGTGCTGGGACCACTGTTGCTCATCATTTACAAAAACGATTTTGACTCGGGAATCGAAAGTACAATTTCAAAATTTGCGGATGACACCAGATTGGGGGTGTAGTTAATACAGAGAAGGATGGCATACAAATTCAGGAAGACATTAATAAATTTGCAGAAAGGGCCTATAATTGGTGAATGAATTTCAATATAGATAAGTGTGAGGTGGTACATTTTGGTTGGAAGAATAAGGAGGCCACATGGGGAAGTGATAATATCGATAGAGAGGGATGGGTGGAGGTGCAAGGTAAGTTGGTGTGAGTAAAACTGTGCAGGAGTAGGGTAGGGAAGGTAGAGTGATGGGGATGTGATGAGTGGCACAGCAGGATGAGGTTGAGCGTGGTTTTGCAGTAACGTTTTGTGATCTACTGAGATCATTGAAAGGTTGGCACCACTGCAGCCTGGTCATCCTGACAACATCCCTGCTTGTGTCCTCCTCTGCAATGTGCAACCAGGCTGTGTTGATTTCCTGGGGAGGCGTCTTCCGCCCATTGGAAGGGAAGGGAACCTCCCCACGCATATGGAGGGAGTCATGGGAGAGCGTGGGTGCAGCCGTGCAGTCTCTGTACAGTGCTTGTCAATGTTTGCAGCACCTCAATGTTGTAGGACACTGACAGCACAAATGTCAAAATCAATGTGGCCGTGGTCCCGTTGAGGAAACTGGCTGATGACGCGTCATCAAGTGATGTCATCAGATCCACTTCCTTCAATTGGCCAGGAAATGTACGATAGCAAAATACTGCGGATGCTGGAAATCCGAAATAACAACAGAAAATGCTGTAAAAACTCAGCAGGCCAGGCAACATCCGTGGAGAGAGAAATAGTGTCGACGTTTCAGGTTGAAACACTTCATCAGGACTGGAAATGCGCTGAGCGGGCTTGACAAGCCCAATCAGCGTAAAATTCTTTTCACAGAGCGTGTTGTGTCTGTGTGTTGATAGAGACACTGAAGACAGGAGTTGGTTTCATAGGTGTTCACTAAACATAGTCTGGAGGGGAACTAACGGATACAACGCAATATACAGGCTTATATAGCCCGAGTGGCCATTACCGGCATTACAGTACACATGGGGCTCTTAAAGGCACATACACTACAATTCCTCCCCTTCTAGCCAACCAGCACATAATATTTTAAGTAATTATTAATTACATGTTACAAGAAAAATAATCTACACATTGCTGCAGTTAATTAATTATAAGTCAGTCTCTCTGGAGGCTTCCTGACTCGGTCCGGATAACGCCTCAGTGGTGTAGTAGTTTCTGGTGGTGTAGTAGGTTCTTTTGGCAAGGCTGATTCGGCTTGAATGCCAGTGTCGGGTTCATCGGGTTCCAGTATCACCGGATCGGAGGTAGATATGGGTATCTCTACTTCATCGTTAGGCGTATAGAGTTGTGGTGTGGGTTGTCCCTTTTCGGATGACTCTATGATTTGGTCAGCATGGCACCTTATTATGCTTTCTCCGATGTCCACGGTATACATCAGCGGTCCTAGTCGTGTGCAGATAGTTCCAGGCTGCCATTTCTCGGTACGGTAGTCCCGGGCCAAAACTTGTTGACCTATCTGGAAGGTTCTAGTTGGCCTTTCATTCATGCCTTGAAATTGCCAGTTCTCCACGTCCCTTCTGATGTTGGGCTTGATCAAATCCAGCCGGCATCTTAGGCTTCTATTGAAGAACATCATGGCGGGAGTTTGGTTTGTAACCATATGTGTTGCATTCCTGTATGCGAACAAGAAGTTATCCACCTTGTGCTGAAGTTTTATGTCTTCATTACCCATGGCCTTTATGGCCTTCTTGAAGGTCTGGACAAACCTTTCAGCCAATCCATTGGTGGCGGGATGGTATGGGGCGGACGTGTAGTGCTTAACCCCATTGTTTTTTAAGAACTTCCTGAATTCTTCAGACACAAATTGCAGTCCATTATCAGAACAGATCTGTTCCGGCAGCCCAATCCTGGCAAATATGGTCCTTAATACTGTGATGGTTTTTTCCGCGGTGGTGGAGGACATCTTTATTACCTCCGGCCACTTGGAGTGTGCATCAACCGCGATTAAGAACATTGAGTCCATAAATGGACTAGCAAAGTCGATGTGTACCCTTTGCCAGGGAGATGAGGACCACTCCCATGGATGTAGAGGGGCTTGGGGTGGAGCATTTTGGACCTTCTGGCATCCTAGGCAGCTCTTGGTCATTTCTTCGATGTCTCCACCATACAAACGCTCTGGCTAGGTTCTTCATTTTCACTCCACCCAGATGCCCCTCGTGAAGCTCCTTTAGCACTTTATCCTGGAGTTTGGGTGGAATCACCACTCTGGATCCACACATCAAGGTTCCTCGGCACACTGACAGCTGTTCTCTTCTTTGCGAGAATGCTGGCAACAGTGGTTCGCCATGTGCTGGCCATCCCTTCACCGTTAAATCGTAGACTCGTGAGAGAGTCGGGTCATTTCTCGTTTCCTTTTCAATGGCAGAATTTGTTACTGGTAGACATTCCACTATGGTTGAGTGGAACATCTCCACTGGGTCTACGGTAGGTGCCTCTTCTACCGCTGGCAATGGTAGGCGCGATAAACCGTCAGCATTCCCATGCTGTTTTGATCCTTTGTATTCTATGTTGTATTGGTGTGCCCCTAGAAAAAGGGACCACCTCTGTAGCCTTTGCGCTGTCATAATGGGAACACCCTTTTTAGGGTTGAATATGGAGATGAGGGGTTGATGGTCAGTCAACAAGGTAAATTTTTGTCCGTGTAGGTAATGGTTGAATTTCTTCACTCCCCATACCAGGCTGAGTGCTTCCCTGTCGATTTGGGCATAGTTACGCTCAGCTGAGTTCAATGAGCATGATGCAAAAGCTATCGGCCGTTCCGAGCCATCAGGGAATTTATGCGATAATGCTGCTCCTATGCCATAAGGGGATGCATCGCACGCCAGTCTGATTGGCAGTGATGGGTTGTAATGAGCCAAAACTTATTTGGACGTGATTAAGTCTTTGCATTTATGGAAGGCACGTTTACAGTCTTCGCTCCATTTCCAAATTACTCCTGTTTGTAGCAGTTCATTAAGAGGGTGTAGAAGAGTTGATAAGTTCGGTAAAAATTTATGATAGTAATTTATTAATCCCAGGAACGACCTTAATTGTGAAACATTTTCAGGTGCTGGGGCTTTTATGACCGCTTCAATTTTTTCAGGTGACTTATGCAACCCTTCCTTATTAATTATGTGGCCACAATATGATATTTGATTCTGGAAAAATTCGCACTTGGGGCAATTTGCTCGTAGGCCCCGTTCTCTCAGCCTAGTGAGCACCTGCTCCAAATTGGCAAGGTGCTCGTTGTCGTTTTCTCCTGTTACAAGGATGTCGTCTAGGTAGCATTGAGTCCCCGGAATCCCTTGGAGGACTTGCTCCATAGCTCTTTGCCAGATAGCTGGAGCGGATGCTACTCCGAAAACCAGTCGATTGTACTGGTACAGACCTTTGTGTGTATTTATCATGAGATAATTTTTAGAGGCCTCTTCAACCTTCATCTGTAGATATGCCTGTGCCAAGTCAATTTTGGTGAAACGTTTCCCTCCGGATAGTGAGGCGAAAATATCTTCTATCCTCGGAAGAGGATACTGTACCGTGTGAAGGATCGGGTTTACAGTCACCTTGAAGTCTCCACAGATGCAAATTTTTCTCTGTTCTTCAGATTTATCATTATTCAATGCTTTCTTCATGACTGGAACGATGGGTGTTGCCCACTCGCTCCAATCTATTTTGGATAATACGCCTGCCTTTTCCAAATTCTCCAGCTCTGCCTCGACTGCTGGACGAATTGCGCATGGTACCGGTCTTGCCTTAAAAAACTTGGGAATTGCTGCATCTTCCACTTTTATTGCGGCGGTGATGCCTTTCAAGGTTCCTAGTTTCTCTTGAAACACTTCTTTGGCGTTGGCCAAGATGTCTTTTAATCGTTCAGGTATGACGTCATCATCGTTTTTTTTCTTACTGGTCACCGTCAGTGCCTGAATGGAGTGCCAGTCTAAACGTATTTTCCTGATCCATTCACGTCCCAACAGCGGTGGGCCACCATCTTGTAGAATGTATAAATACAACTTTTGTATTTCTTTGCCGTTTTATACAACAGGCACCCTTATTTTTCCTTTGGGGCATACTTTCTGCCCCGTATATGTTTTCAAGATAATGGATGTGTCTTTTAAAGGTATATGCGGAAATAGCCGCTCGTAATCCCGTCGATTTATGATGGTCAGAGCTGATCCTGTATCTAGCTCCATTTTAACTGGGGACCCTGCTATCGTGAGGGTAACCCAAATGGTCTGGTAATCATCTTTGGCAATTACATTATGTAATTTGAGACAGCTTAGTCTCTTGTTTTCAGAGTCGCTATCACTCTTCTGGTCTTCGGAGCTACTGTCCGTCATCATTTGTAGCTTTCTGTACTTTTCTTTATTGACTTTTTTTTCCTGTCTGTGGATTTTTTTTGTCCAGATCGGCATACCCGTGCAATGTGTCCAATCTTTCCGCATTGCCTGCATGCTTTGTCCTTGAGCCAGCAGTCCCTCTGGTCATGGGTGGATCTGCCGCAGTGATAACATCTCTCGAAACCCTGTGTCATTTCATGGGTGCCGAAGTCCTGTATCTTTTGTTGTATCTCTGCAGCTCCTCTTGCGGCTGCTTCGTATGATGCAGCCATACTGAAAGCCTTGTCCAGTGTTAAATCTTTTTCAGACAGCAGCCTTTTCTGTGTTCCTTCACTTAAGAGGCCGCAGACGAATTTGTCTCGAAGATAATCTGCTAGTCCTGCCCCGAATTGGCAGTGTTTTGATAGCTTCCTTAATTTGGTGAGGTAATCAGCGTTACTTTCATTCTTGTGTTGATTTCTCTTGAAGAATTTGAATCGTTCCGCTATCAGCAGCGGTGTTGGGTTTAAGTGCTCCTGTAGGGTATCAACAATTTCTTTAAAATTCTTGTCCTTTGGTTTGGCTGGAGTGATTAAATTTCGTAACAGCCCGTATGTCTTTGCGCCCATTAGATTTAGCAGTACTGAAGCTTTTTTTTCATCTTCTATTCCATTTGCGGTGCAATATACCTCCACTCTTTCCACATATGTGGTCCAATCCTCTATCTCATTATCAAAAGCATCAATATTGCCAGACTTAGGCATCCTAGAAAAAAAATGGCGCTTCCAGCGCTTTTCTTTCTTTTCTGCAGAAAAGATATGGCGCTTCCCGCGCTTCCCCGCCGCTGCTGCCGATGACAACGCTGATTCCCGCGGTTTCCATTCTTTTTTATTTATTTATTTACAGTTGGAGACTCGTTCCCGCCGGACTCTCTCTCTAGGTCTGAACGCCGACCTGCTTGCAGCGCCGGCCATCTCCCGAGTGCTCCCTCCCCGTATGTTACTGCTTGCCTCCACTTTCGCTGCTTGGCCCAGCTGTAGAGCCAGCCGCTGGAGCCCCAGCCTGACGCCCAGGAAGGATTACCGCAGTACCTGCCACCAGCTTGGCCAGCTGGTGAAACCACAGCTTCTTTCACTTTCTTGATTCTTCCTGAACTCTGGACGCCAGAGGAATCAATGTCCTTGAGGTGCTGCCGAATTGCAGGTAAGTCCGTTTCCACTTCGTCGCCACTGTTGTGTCTGTGTGTTGATAGAGACACTGAAGACAGGAGTTGGTTTCATAGGTGTTTACTAAACAAAGTCTGGAGGGGAACTAACGGATACAACACAATATACAGGCTTATATAGCCCGAGTGGCCATTACCGGCATTACAGTACACATGGGGCTCTTAAAGGCACATACACTACAGAGCGGGCTGGAGCCAGCAGCGGCGTTGCACCCCGCCACCGACCCCGGCCGCACCGGACCCGTCGAGGTAGGCAAAATCGCGGCCTGATTGTCTAAATAGGGTAGAGGAGCTGAGTGATCTGCGGGTACAGACACACAAATCACTAAAGGTAGCGACGCAGATTAATAAGGCCATAAAATAATCAAACAAAGCACTGGGGTCCATTTCAATAATTGAAATCAGAGAAGTTATGTTAAACTTGTATAGAACCTTGGTTCGAGTACACTTAGAGTACTGTGAACAGTTCTGGTCTCCATATTATAAAAAGGATATAGAGGCACTGGAGAAGGTGCAAAACAGGTTTACTAGGATGATACCAGATCTGAGAGGATATACCTATCAGGAAAGATTGAACAGGGAAGATTGTGGGGTGACCTGATGGAGGTCTTTAAGATTATAAAAGGGTTTGATAGGGTAGACGTACAGAAATGTTTCCACTTGCGGGGGAGTCCAGAACTAAGGACCATAAATAAAAGATAGTCACTAATAAATCTAATAGGGAATTCAGGAGAAACTTCTTTACCCAGAGAGTGGTTAGAATGTGGAACTCTCCACCACAAGGAGTAGTTGAGGCAAATAGCATAGATACCTTTAAGGGGAAGCTAGATAAACACATGAGGGAGAAAGGAATAGAAGGATATGTTGACAGGTTTAAATGAAGAAGGGTGGGAGGAGGCTCGTGTGGAGCATAAACACCGGCATAGACTGGTTGGGCCGACTCGCCTGTTTCTGTGCTGTAAATACAGGAAACTTTCTGGTATCTGGCACTGACGGGACCGAGCTGGTGTCGTTAGATCAAAACTGCCGTATAAACCAGCGGCAATGTTAAAACATACAGAGCTTTTCAGCTCCGTGTGAATCAACAAACCCTGTTGCTTAGCAACAGCTTCAAAACAGTCAGCTGCAGCTGCAAGCATCTGTAGCTGAAGCTGTTGCTTAGCTACAGACCTTGCAGAGCCTGACTGGGAAAAAAAAGCAACGAGAAGTAAAAAAACTTGTAGAAAACAGCTCCTGAATTTTGCCGGTAGATAGAGCTTTCCGGACTTTTAACCTCTGGTTAAACGAAATTTTCCTGTACTATGTAATACTATGTAATGGTAACCTGTGCTGGCAAGTACACGTGTGGATGTCTGGTGAGGACGGGACTGGGCTGTGGCACTCCAATACATTGCGGACATTAGCTCTCACATGGATGAGGACTGTCAGTACCTGTGGAACCACACTCCAGCATGAGTCATCGCATTCAAGAAAGCTGGGGAGGAAAGTGGGAGAGAATTTGTGGGAACATTTTTACAACAAACTGCTCAAACCTTTGAGGAATGTTTTACGATTGTCTTCTGATGAGATTAGTGACTGGTCGTTACTCCAATGTATCCATTGCTCTCCACCTGATAATATCAGCATAAATTGAATTTGGGCAGCAAGTTTACACCTGAAAGCACTGATTTTTTTGAGCAAATATCATTTTTTTTAAATTGTAACTAAATCTAATTCATCAATGCAAAGGAAAATCTGTTGCATTTTTCAGTATTTCTCTCATTCAATATGTTTTCAAAAAAGAAATTGGATTGCATTGTCAGAATAAAAAGTAAAAAAGCACCAATCTGTGCATCATAATATTCGGTCAGTGAGGGTTTCATTTTCTGAACTGCTATAAAACCCACAACCTTGTTGCCAACTGCACGTGTACATTTACTCTTTCTCTTATCAAACATTGCCAAGTAAACAGCCTCTTGTTGAGGTCTACTGGAATGCATGGATGGCTTAAATGCTGCACCAGATGATTTCCATATAGAAGTAACTGGAGTAGTAAAATTAAATGCAATGCCATGTGGAATTGGAAGTTTCAGCATTCATTAAAAAGCAAATTCTAATGAAACAATTTAAACAATAAATTTCCTTTCTTACGTATGCATTGATACTCTGATTTAATGTCATGGCTAAAGGATCATTGGATACAGAATTTGTCAATGTGTTTAAATTCCCCCCTCCCTCACATGTGGTTCCCCTCCCATCATGTTTTGCCTCAGTAGCAAGTAGTCACTGGAGTCCATCAAAGGACTGAGTTAAGTAGGTAACAGGTGGATTCCAATAGAAGAAATGGATAGGTTGTGGATACTTCCCATGTGATGATCGAGGAAGATGAAGAACTTGTATGCAGATAGCACCTTTCATGATCTCAGGATATCCCAAAGCACTTTACAGCCAATGAAGTACTTTTTGAAATGTAGTCACTGTTGTAATGTAGAAAACGCTGCAGCCAATTTGCATACAGCAAGCTCCCAAAAACAGCAATTAAATAATGCTGACCAGATAATCTGTATTAGTGAAGTTGGTTGAGGGATAAATGTTGGTCAGGGCACTGGGGAAAACTCCTCTGCTCTTCTTCGAAATAGTGCCATGGGATCTTTACACTCACCGGAAAGGGCAGGCGGGGCCTCGGTTTAACGTCTCATCCGAAAGACGGCACCTCCGACAGTGCAACACCCCCTCAGTACTGCACTAAAGCGAGGAGAGTTACAGAATCTCCAGAGGCCGGACAAAATAGTGAAAATTAGGAAATTAAATTTGCTGAGGAGAGAATGGCCTCCTACATGATGCATGAACAAGGGTACTTTAGCATGGAAAACGTCCAAAAAATGGAATGTTCATACATAATCCATGAATTTCAATAAAGCAAATGCAATTTGTTCATGACAATTAACAATTAATGCAGCTTTTTACAATGGTAATGTGGTACTCAGATTCTTGTCCGCTCCCAATGTCTGTGATGACCACACTGCACGCAACACACAAATTTCAGCATCTTATTAATATCACATATAATTCCTATCATTAACAAGCACTTGGTTCAAGCTGTTATTATGGCATTCTCTATAACGACCAATGATTCAGTAAATCAGCATGTCCCTTGAGGTACTACAAAAAGTGAAAATGACTAATTCTGATTAGCATGTTTGGCCTTTCCAAATGTGGATGTTATTCATTAACACAGCCTGTCTTGAAAACGTAACTAAATTTCAAAACTGGCATGGGTCAAATCAATGGATTTTGTGCAAATATGCTCTCTAGATAACAGTTGATTGGATAAACTACTTAGTGTTGATCATTATGGAAACAGCTTTGACACATTCTGGCTTCCGTGGGTGCAGATAACTTCCAGTTGTTAATATTTAAGATAGATTTATTGTCCTTCAAAGTTCTGACAACAATAACGGCAGCAGCAGTCAAACAACAACTCCGTTTTATATTTTTATAACAAAAGTGCACTGAAATAACACTTTGACCCTGAATCAATATCTTCAATAGACAAACTGTCAGGCAAATTACTTAAAACATATAAACCCTGAAATGCATTGGTCTGAAATTCCTCTGACCACTACTTTAGCTGAGGCATTTTAAATAGGTTATCGCAAGTTAACATAAAAGCAAGAGGAATTTCAGACGAGTGCATTGCGTGCTCATATGCTGGTATCTCACACAATAATTTGAGGGCCTTTTTTTTGCAAAATCATTTATCTTTTCATCCTTTCCTAATATGGGGGAGGAATTGCTTTGATTATTCTGTGCAGAAAATCCATTTATCACTGCACACAGTGACCAGAGAAATTCTTCCCCAGACGTTTCTTTTTGGATAGCTGGGGTGGGAGTGGTGTCATAGGAGTCACAGGAACATAGGAACAGGAGTAGGCCATTTAGCCCCTCAAGCCTGTTCGCCATTCAATGAGATCATGGTTGATCTGTGGCCTAACTTCATATACCATATGGTGGGGGAAACTACAAAAAAAAAATTACATTTATTTCTGTGGTACAGCTTCATTCCTGCTGTCTGTTTACTCACTTTATATTGAACACCCAGGTTTCCAAGTTTGCTGACGACACAAAACTAGGTGGGATTGTTAGTTGTGAGGAGGATGCAAAAAGGCTTCAAGGCAATTTAGACAAGTTGAGTGAGTGGGCAAATACATGGCAGATGCAGTATAATGTGGATAACTGTGAAGTTATCCACTTCGGTAGTAAAAACAGAAAGGCAGAGTATTATTTAAATGGTGATAGATTGGGAAATGTTGATGTACAAAGGGACCTGGGTGTCCTTGTACACCAGTCACTGAAAGCAAACATGCAGGTGCAGCAAGCAGTTAGGAAGGCAAATGGTATGTTGGCCTTCATTGCAAGAGGATTTGAGTACAGGAGCAAGGATAGAAACATAGAAACATAGAAGATAGGAGCAGGAGTAGGCCATTCGGCCCCTCAAGCCTGCTCCGCCATTCAATGCGATCATGGCTGATCATCCAAATTCAGTACCCGGTCCCTGCTTTCTCCCCATACCCCTTGATCCCTTTAGCCTTAAGAAATATATCCAAATCCTTCTTGAATATATTTAATGAACTGGCCTCTACTGCCTTCTGTGGTAGAGAATTCCACAGGTTCACCACTCTCTGGGTGAAGAAATTCCTCCTCGTTTCTGTCCTAAATGGCCTACCCCTTATCCTTAGACTGTGACCCCTGGTTCTGGACTCCCCGACCATCGGGAACGTCCTTCCTGCATCTAGTCTGTCCAGTCCTGTCAGAATTTTATAAGTTTCAATGAGATCCCCTCTCATTCTTCTAAACTCTAGCAAGTACAAGCCCAATCGACCCAATCTCTCCTCATACGTCATTCCTGCCATCCCAGGTATCAGCCTGGTGAATCTTCGCTGAACTCCTTCCATGGCAAGAACATCCTTCCTCAGATAAGGCGACCAAAACTGCACACAATACTCAAGATGTGGTCTCACCAAGGCCCTGTACAACTGGAGCAAGACATCCTTGTTCCTGTACTCAAACCCTCTCGCTACGAAGGCCAACATATCATTTGCCTTCTTAACTGCCTGCTGCACCTGCATGCTTACCTTCAGTGACTGGTGCACAAGGACACCCAGGTCTCATTGCACTTCCCCTTCTCCCAATCTATTGCCATTCAGATAATAATGATGTCTTACTACAGTTATACAGGGCCTTGGTGAGACCACACCTGGAGTACTGTTTGCAGTTTTGGTCTCCTTACCTAAGAAAGGATATACTTGCCATCGTGGGAGTGCAGCGAAGGTTCACCAGACTGATTCCTGGGTTGACAGGACTGTCGTATGAGGAGAGATTGGGTCGACTAGGCCTATATTCACTAGAGTTTAGAAGAATGAGGGGATCTCATTGGAAAGTATAAAATTCTGACAGGGCTCGACAGACTGGATGTAGTGAGGATGTTTCCCCTGGTTGGGGGGTCTAGAACGAGGGGTCAAAGTCTCAGGATACGGGGTAGGACATTTCGGACTGAGATGAGGAGAAATTTCTTTACTCAGAGGGTGGTGAACCTGTGGAATTCTCTGGCACAGAAAGCTGTGGAGACCAAGTCACTGAGTATATTTAAGAAAGAGATAGATAGATTTCTAGACACAAAAGGCATTAAGGGGTATGGGGAGAGAGCGGGAATATGGTATTGAGATAGAGGATCAGCCATGATCATATTGAATGGTGCAGCAGGCTCAAAGGGCCGTATGGCCTATTCCTGCTCCTATTTTTCTATGTTTCTAGGACATCTTTTAGCCAAAAAGATAGGGAAATCAATGTGGCTCTGTTTTGGATATTATTTGTCAACCAATCTCAGCCATAACAGCAAAAAACAAATCTACTTGTGGATGAATTCTTCAAGGAACATCGGAAAAGGAGTAGACCATTCATCCCCTTGAGCCTGTTCTGCCATTCAATTAGATCACGGCTGACCTGTATCTTAACTCCATCTGCTTGCCTTGGTTCAGTAAGCCTTAATACCCTTGCCTAACAGAAATCTATCAATCTCAGTTTTGATGTTTCCAATTGACATAGCCTCAACAGCTTTTTGGGGAAGAGACTTCCAGATTTCCACTACCCTTTGTGCCATTAGAAAATGTTTCTAAGACAATTAGAATTCACCTGTAATAACATTAAATAAAAGAAAGAAAGACTTGCAGTTATACAGCTGCTTTAACCACCAGAAGTCCTTGACCTCTGCAACAACTTTCTCCCTACTTAGACAGCTGTTTGCCTCACTGAACTTGCATAGGCCACTATTCAGTCCGCAGTAACCAATTTGCTTCTCATTTCCAATCATGTGACTGCAATTTCAACCACAATGAGTTCCCACCAATTTCCTATGTACTCCAGAGTCCAATAGTTGTAATGTATGTACCTTTAAGGGGGGAACTACTTTTTACAGCTCATGTATACTGTAGTACCGGCAGTGACCACACCTGTATATAACGCTGAGTATTAATCTGTATAGATCAGTTGCAGTCTGAGCCACGTTGAGTAAACACCTATTGTACCGTTCTCCGCAGTCTGTGTCTTCTTATACATGGAGGTAACATTGGCGACAAGGCAGGTTCGAACCTACCTGCAACTCTGCATCACCTCCGGGGGATTCGTTCCTGGAGATCAGTGGATTGGAGGTCAAGGCCAGAGACTCAGGCGTCGACCACGGGCAACCGCCCAGTCATCCAGCAGAGACTCGAGAATTGCGGGGGAGGCTGTCGAGAGCCAGGCTTGGCTTTCCAGTTGAGGTGGTCCAGCGAAACGGGCTGGCAACAGGTAGTGCGCAGACCCTTCCCGGACAGCGGCGGGCTAGGGCCCGACCGAGCGGCACAGCAAAGGGCCGAGCAGCGTCGACGGGGGAGAGAGAGAGAGGGCAGAGTGCACAGGGCGCAGCCGGTGTTCAGGAGCCGAGCAGCATCGGACAGAGGGAGAGAGAAACGCGCAGAAACCCGCGAGGCGCCGCCATTGCCACGAGAACCGCCGGGAGTGGCGTCGGCAGTAGCGGGGGAGGAAGGAAAGCACGGGAGATGCCACTTTAAATCATTGGGAGACGCCATTTTAAACCACACCCAAAATGCTGAAGAGTGGCAGTATCACCGCATTTGACAATGAAGTCGAAGATTGGACTACATATGTCGAACGAATAGAGGTGTACTGCGAGGCAAATGAGGTGTCAGATGACAAGAAAGTGTCGGTATTGTCAAATTTAATGGGTGCAAAGACGTATGGTTTATTACGAAATCTAGTAACCCCAACAAAGCCAATGGAAAAGGGTTTTGAAGACATAGTAACGATACTAAAGGAACAGTTAAACCCCACACTGCTGCTGATAGCAGAAAGATTCAAGTTTCACAAACGGAACCAGCATAAGGATGAAAGCAATGCTGATTATTTAACAGAACTGCGCAAACTATCGAAACACTGCCAGTTTGGAGCGGGACTGACAGGTGCCTTCAGGGACAAGTTTGTGTGTGGGCTTCAAAGTGAAGGAAACCAGCAACGGCTTTTATCTGAACAGGACCTTAAGCTAGAAAAGGCTTTCAGCATTGCGGTATCATATGAAGCAGCAGCACGGGGCGCTGCAGAGATACAACAGAGACCGCAAGAATATGGCACAAAGGAAATGTCATATAGAACAGAGAAGTGCTATCGCTGTGGCAGAACAACACACGACCAGAATGATTGCTGGTTCAAAGACAAAGTGTGCAGACAGTGTGGAAAAGTAGGACACATAGCACGAGTCTGCAGGTCGGGAAAGAAAACCAGCAACAAGAAATCTACCAAAGGAAAGTACCAGAAGGTACATAAGATGACGGAGAATAGTCCAGACGAACAAAAGGGTGATAACGACTCCGAAAGCAGGGAACTGAGTTGTCTGAAACTACATAATGTGATCACAACGGAGGATCACCAAACCATTTGGGTCACTCTCACGATAGCAGGAGTCCAGGTAAAGATGGAATTGGACACAGGATCAGCCCTAACAGTCATAAACCGATGGGACTACGAGCGGCTATTCCCACACATACCCTTGAGAGACACAAAAATTATTTTGAAGACGTACACGGGGCAAAAAGTCTACCACAAAGGAAAAATAAGGGTGACTGTTATATATAACGGTAAGGAAACACCAAAACTAGACCTGTATGTATTGCAAGATGGAGGACCACCATTACTGGGACGTGAATGGATCCGGAAAATACAACTGGATTGGCATTCCATACAGGCACTGACTGTGGCTGACAAAAAGGATGACGACGTCACACCTGGGCGACTGTCAAAGATCGTAACTGACATGAAAGAAGTGTTCCAGCAAGGACTCGGAACACTAAAAGGCATGACAGCAACGATTAAAATTGAAGAAAATGCAAGCCCAAAATTTTTTAAGGCCAGACCGGTACCTTATGCGATCCGCCCAGCCGTCGAAGCAGAGCTGGAGAGTCTGGAACGTTCAGGTGTACTGTCCAAGGTAGACTGGAGCGAGTGGGCTACACCCATCGTCCCTGTGATGAAAAAGTCGTTCAGCAGCACGCCTGGGGAACCAAAGAAGGTTCGCATCTGTGGGGACTTTAAGGTAACACTGAACCTGGTCCTTCACACCGTACAATACTCACTTCCGCGGATTGAAGATATTTTCGCCTCGCTATCTGGAGGGAAACGCTTCACTAAGATTGATCTGGCCCAGGCGTATCTTCAAATGGAGGTAGAAGAAGCATCAAAAAAATACCTCACAATCAACACCCATAAAGGTCTCTACCAATACAACCGGCTGGTATTCGGGGTAGCATCAGCTCCGGCTATTTGGCAGAGGGCAATGGAACAAGTCCTGCAAGGGATCCCAGGGACCCAGTGTTATTTGGACGACATCCTGGTCACGGGCAAAAATGACAGTGATCACCTTGCCAACCTGGAGCAGGTGCTCACTAGACTTCAGGAATATGGGCTCCGAGCTAACCGCCCCAAATGCGAGTTTTTTAGAAAACAAATCTCGTATTGTGGCCACGTTATCGATAAAGAGGGGTTACATAAATCCCCAGAGAAGATTGAGGCAGTAGTCAAGGCTCCAGCACCGGAAAATGTGTCACAACTGAGGTCGTTCCTCGGGCTGGTAAACTACTACCATAAGTTCTTGCCAAATTTGTCTGCAATACTACACCCACTGAACACCCTACTGCAAACTGGGGTGCCATGGAAGTGGACTGATGAATGTAGATGAGCTTTCCAGAAGAGCAAAACACTAATCACATCGAAAGAGGTATTGGCCCATTACAACCCAGCATTACCAATTCGGTTGGCATGTGATGCGTCACCCTACGGCATTGGAGCGGTGCTGTCGCACAAATTCTCAGACGGCTCAGAGAGGCCAATAGCCTTTGCGTCACGATCACTAACCTCAGCCGAGCGTAACTACGCCCAGATTGACAGGGAGGCCCTCAGCCTAGTGTGGGGAGTGAAAAAGTTCAACCACTATCTGCACGGGCAGAAATTCACCTTGCTGACTGATCACCAGCCTCTTGTCTCCATTTATAATCCGAAGAAGGGCGTTCCGGTGATGACTGCGCAACGACTACAAAGATGGTCACTTTTTCTAGGGGCGCACCACTATGAGATTGAATATAAGGGCACGAAACAGCATGGAAATGCTGATGGGCTATCACGCCTGCCACTGCCTACTGCGGAGGAAGCACCAGCAGTGGATCCTGTCAAAATATTCCATTCGACTATAGTTGAATACCTACCGGTAACTAATGCTTGTATCGAAAAGGAAACCCGAAATGACCCGACACTGTCTCGGGTATATGATTTGACGGTGAAGGGATGGCCAGCACATGGCGACTCACTGTTGCCAGCATTCTCGACAAGGAGAGAACAGCTGTCAGTGTGCCGGGGGACCATGATGTGTGGATCCCGAGTGGTAATTCCACCCAAGTTAAGGGATAGAGTGCTGAATGAGCTTCATGAGTGTCATCTGGGAGGGGTAAAAATGAAAAGCCTAGCCAGGGCTTATGTGTGGTGGCTGGGAATTGATAAACAAATCGAGGACCTGACCAAGAGCTGCTCAGGATGCCAGAAAGTCCAAAATGCACCACCACAGGCCCATCTACACCCATGGGAGTGGCCCTCATCTCCATGGCAACGGGTGCATATTGATTTTGCTGGTCCATTCATGGACTCAATGTTTTTAACAGCCGTGGATGCGCTCTCGAAATGGCCTGAGGTCATCAAAATGTCCTCCACCACCATGGAGAAAACTATTGCAGTCCTACGGACCATTTTTGCCAGGAATGGCTTGCCAGAACAGATTTGCTCCGACAACGGACCACAGTTTGTGTCCGAAGAGTTCCGGAGGTTCTTGAAAAAGAATGGGGTAAGGCATTACACATCCGCCCCGTATCATCCAGCCACAAATGGATTGGCTGAGAGGTTCGTACAAACCTTTAAGAAGGCAATAAAGGCTATGTACAATGACAACATTCCGCTGCAGCACAAGGTGGACAATTTCCTGTTCGCCTACCAGAATGCGACACATGCAGTCACCAACCAGGCCCCAGCCATGATGTTCTTTAACCGAAGGTTAATATCTCGCCTGGATTTGCTCAGACCAAACGTACGAAAAGATGTTGAGAGTAAGCAATTCCAGCACATCCATGAGAAGCCAACAAGGTGCTTCAATGTAGGGCAACCAGTCTTGGCCCGCGACTACCGAACAGAAAAATGGCAGCCAGGAACAATATGCACACGGCAGGGCCCACTAATGTACACAGTGGACGTTGTGGAGAGCATCATGCGACGCCATGCTGACCAGATCCTAGAGTCACAGGAACAAGTCAACCCCATGCCTCGCCCATACGTACCTGGTGATGAACCCGACGTACAGGTAGCATCTACCCCAGAAACAGTAGCATCGGAAGCTGATGAACCAACTGACGACAGGGGGCCAGAATCGCCTCCGCACCAAGAGCAAGACACTTGGGAAAGGCACTATCCAGAAAGGATCACGAAGCCTCCCCAAAGGCTGAATTTATAAATAGACTATTTTCAGCTAATGATGCATGTTAAAAGTGTTAATTGTAATTAGTTTGATATTTAATTGTTAAATGAGTGTTATGGTACTGTTAATCTTAAAGGGGAGGAACTGTAATGTATGTACCTTTAAGGGGGGAACTACTTTTTACAGCTCATGTATACTGTAGCACTGGCAGTGACCACACCTGTATATAACGCTGAGTAGTAATCTGTATAGATCAGTTGCAGTCTGAGCCACGTTGAGTAAACACCTGTTGTACCGTTCTCCGCAGTCTGTGTCTTCTTATACACGGGCGCAACAATAGTGACATTTTTCGGGGTGTCAGTGGATGGGATCGGTGGCGGGTTGGGTGGGAAAGTATTTTTTTTTACAGCAGGTCGGGAATCAACACTGAGCAGACCCAACAGGCAGCGGTGGGTGACCAAATTAAACTCATTATAATCTACTTACCAGACCCGTAACAAGCTTTTTTACCTTACTTTTCAATTAAACTTCATGACCACGGGAACCACGCTGTTCGGTGACCACGTCTGTCAAGCTGAGGCAGGAGATCAGTGGCCATTGCTCCAGTTGATTACTGAACAGCTTTAAATGTACATTAAAAGCTCCTTTCTGACAGAAATTACTTCCCTCAGCCAAAAGCTGTTCCTCACTGCATTTCCACAACAGATTCAGCATGTTGTAAGCCTTTCCACAAGTCTCCATCCAGTCTGACCTCATTACCTCTCTCATCATTGACAGATCGCATCTGTCATCTGTACTTCACCTGCCATCTATTACATCGGTGCCATTTATACTGTCTCACCTTGGTCCTCAGAATTTGACCACGATGAGCCCCAGCACCAGCAGCACCAACATCAATACCAAACTTCTCCGCAATCACCTGATGCTGCACAGGACACAGGGCATCAGCACTCGACCACATTGCTGCCCGGGAGGCCAGGGATGGCCTCACCATGGCCAGATTTACTTAACTTTACGCTGTACACCCTGGCTGTCACATGATGCACCATGTTGGCACCACCCCACACCAACACCATAAAGCATCCCTACAATGCCCGAGTCATTCCTTTCACACTCATCACCATTGTGGGGGGTACCGTTATGGCTCACCATTCACTGCAAGTCACTAAGCCACTTCCAAAGGTGCACGTAAATCTGTCCAAGAACGCACAGTGTTGAAAATAAAGATTTCAATGTTTGACAACACAGTAACAGAAACTTTACATAAACATTGGATAAAACACCCAGGTGCCTACCCTTGTGCGCTGTTAGTTGGTATGATTGCACTAGGATGAGGGTGGGTGTGAGGGGTGGCTAGTGAGATGGGAGTGTGATAATGTAGATAGAGAGGGATGGGTGGAGGTGCAAGGTACGTTGGTGTGAGTAAGGATGTGCAGGAGTAGGGTTGGGAAGGCAGAGTGATGGGGATGTGATGAGAGCCACAGCAGGATGAGGTTGAGTGTAGCTTTGTACTCATGTTTCCTGATCTAATGAGATCATTGAAACATTTGCACCACTGCACCCAGGTCCTCCTGATCACATCGCTGCTTGTGCCCTCCTGCGCAATGTGCTACCAGGCTGTTTTGGTCTCCTGGGGAGGTATCTTCCGCCCATCGGAAGGGAAGAGGACCTCCCTGCGTGCTGTGTCTCTCTCCGTAAGCAAATGGAGGGTGTCATGGGAGAGCTTGGGTGCAGTCCTGTGCCTCTGTGCAGTCACTGTCTATATTTGCAGCACCTCAATGCTGTAGAACACTGACCACACAAATGTCAAAAGAAAGTTAGCCGTGGTCCCTTTAAGGAAACCAGCTGATGACACGTCATGAATGACGTCACCAGACTCGCTTCCTCTAATTGGGCTGTGACACGCGTTGGGTGGGCTTAACAAGCTCTGTCAATGTAAATTTATTTTAGAGGGCGGGATGAAGCCAGCAGTGGGGCCGCGACCCGCCACCGACATTGTTTGCCCCGGACCCACCGAGCTGAGCAAAATCCCAGCCCCAGTAACTACATGTAGCACATACCTGGACATATTGTATGCAAATTTAAAAAGCACATAGAAAGGCGCAATTTTAAGAATTCATTCCCATACCACAATTTGACACATTTTTTCCTAGCTCATTCACAGAGGCTGGGTATTCTGTGACAAGTGTCTCACCTCCTGACTTCCCAAAGCCTTTCCACCATCTACAAGGCACAATTCAGGAGTGTGATGGAATACTCTCCAGTTGCCTGGATAAGTGCAGCTCCAGCAACACTCAAGATGCTCGACACCATACAGGACAAAGCAGAATGCTTGATCGGTAGCCCAGTCACCATCTTAAACATTCACTCCCTCCACCACCAGTGCACTATGGCTGCAGTGTGTTTTTTAGCTACATGGTGCACTGCAGCAGCTTGCTAAAGCTTCTTTGACAGCACCTCCCAAACCCACGACCCCCACCATCTAGAAAGACAAAGGTAGCAAGTGCATGGGAACACCCTCACCATCTGCAAGTCACACACCATCCTGACTTGGAAAGATATCATCATTCCTTCATTGTCGCTAGGTCAAAATCCTGGAACTGCTTACCTAACACCACTGTAAGAGTGCCTTCACCACATGGATGGCAGCAGTTTGAGAAGAAGGCTCACCAGCACCTTCTCTAGGGCAATTAGGTATGGGTAATAAATACTGGCCTTGCTAGTGACGCCCATATCCGCAGAAGGAATAAAATAAAATTCCCTGTAGATGTGACAGTACCACGCATCACACAAAAATTCATGTGGTATCCTGTAAACCCATACTGAAAACAGAATATTAGGCAAGGTCACATTGAGACTATCTTGGGCAATTTCCCGCATATTATTTTTATAAGGCTATGTTGGAGAAAGTTTACGGAAGAGTGACTATGATGATTCTATGGGGGTGATTTTGCCAATGGGGGCGGGATGGAGGCGGGATTGCTGCTTGTCGGGTTTCAGTCCCGCCTCCATCGACTTGTGGCCAACCCACGCTATTTTCCCTTGGTTGACCTTGTTAAGCCCGCCCAGTGGGCTTAGCAGGCCAATTAAGGGGAAGCTGGTTACAGAGAACGGCAGCGTGTGACGTTTCATCTGTCAACATTTTTTGACAGATGAATTGTCATCGTTTGACAGCTTTGAGAAGCTGTCAAACACTGACATTCTCTGTTGTTTAGTGAGTTCTTGTACTCAAGGCTCACCAAACCTATTTCCTGAGCAGAAATCAGATGGTTGTTGCATCGGAGAATGTAGCAGCCATTCTGTCATCTCTGCCATTGAGATGCCGGAGCCTCCACATCCCCAACGATTGAAGCCTGCAGGAAGAAACAAAGGTAAGGAAACTTTTTCTATCACTTTTCACTCACCTCACATACTTACCGCTCCACACTTGCACCCACCACTTACCTCCACAGCGCACTTTTGGACCCCTCCGACTCCCACAGACCCACTGCTCACCTCTAGGACCCTGGCGGGATTTCCCGACGTCGGGAAGCTGGGACCTCTGCTGGAAAAATGGGGATAATCTTCTTAACTGCCTGTTAACTACCTGTTAACAGGCAGTTAAGTGGCTGTAATCCCCTTCCTGCCTCCAGGAGATGGGACCCGGCGTGGGTCGGGTACCCGCCTCCTGGGAAGATGGCACGGGGGCGGGATGGGTACCCGTCCCCAGATTCTGCCATTTTCCCAGCAGTCCTGCCTCCCCAGGTCTGGCAAAATCGCCCCCATGACTCAAGGCTCTAAGTGGTGAAGAGAGACTCGCAGAACCTAACTTGTTTTCATTAGAAGAAAGAAATGGGGGTGGGCGGGGTTGTTTTCGGTTTGATCTTTAATGGCATCGACCAGAGATGCACATTAAAACTGGCAGAAAACCGATACATAAAATAAACCCATCAGTCCTTGTTCTGCGATTCTTAATTCCTTGCTAACGTTGGCAGGAGATAGCCAGGCTCAGCCTCACCAACAACTTTTGGAGCTTTTCAACAGTTTACTGCACTGTGCTCACCGGTACTTTAGTCAGCTGTGCAGTGCTCCGTCCGTGGGCGTTTCAACACATATGCACTAAATTGTTTCAAATCTCTGATGCTCTGATTAAATTTACGTTTCATTCTCTCAATGAAAAAGTGGAAATGAGAAAGTGTTTGCAAAATGAACATTAATGTGTGCAAGTGTTGATTGGCTAGGCTTCAGCCAGTAATGCTAATCAAATCCTATTGCAAATTTTCAGTAGACAGAAGTAATTAACATTTCTATTCATTAGTATTGAAATAAAAACTGGCAAAATTAGCATGCCCATTTCTGAAAGAGGAAAATACATCCCAATGAAAGGAGACATAGTCCAGGTTTTTAAAATGCTGAGAGGAATGGACTGTAGATGCAAACTGTGCGAGAGTATGAGTATAAAATTAACAATTCTCAAACAAGAATTTAGGATTACAGGATTTCTTTCCCATAGGGTTGTGGACATGTAAATAAAGTAGCTGAATGTGTGTCAATTTATGGGGGAAAAATTCAGTATCGCCCCATTTGGGGCGCCATTATCGGCCGTGCGCAAAGTTTAGCGCATGGCGCTAATTATCGCCTCCGGCTGCAAACTTGGCTTTTATCGCCCCTGGAGGTGATTGGAGTGCTAAATCAGGCGCGTCACACCTGTCTTAAGGCGCAAAGGCCGAGGAGCAAGGCGCTACCTCAGTGCGCTGGCGAAGCTCATGTGATGTCAGTCAGCAAAGGAACACAGACACACTGGCTCTGGCCAGTTCTTAAAGGGGAGTTCTGACGAAAGGTCATCGACCTGAAACGTTTACTCTGTTTCTCTCTTTGCAGATGCTGCTTGACCTGTTGAGTTTCTCCAGCATTTTCTGTTTTTATCTTAAAGGGGAGGGTTGATTTTGCTCTCCATCCACATCCTGCTCATTGCAGCCTTGAATCTCGGCCAGGAGAGACCTGTACATAAAATCTGCTGGAAAGAACAATGGAGAGACCCAGGGAAAGAGCTCAGAGTGCAGCCCCCACAGTCTCTTCTAAATAGATACAAGGAAGGGCAAATCAAAATGAACCTGCAAAGTGCTGCTCAGTACCCAAAACTCCTTCACAGAGCATTGAATCTCTCCAGAAGTCGCTCTCTCTCTCTCTCAGAATGCGTGGTGCAAAAATGTCACCAACAAAAAAAGGCAGGAAGCGGTCGCCTTTAAATAGCGCTCCCCTAGGCCCGTTCTGACAGCATAACGCTACCCTCAACCTGTCGTTGCTAGCAGCAGGCGGTAAGGCAGGGGGCGCCACTCAATATCCGGTCCCGGGCGCTACCGGGGTGTTGCGCACTCGACTGATGTCATGATCTGCTGGCGCAGGAGATCGTGGCGGTAGTGTTTAGCGCTGCTGCAAAATGTCTAGTTAATTTCGCGAGCGGCGCAAACATCGCCGTGCCCGGGTGCTAGTTGCTTTGCGCCCCATTAGCGCCCTCTTAAGGTGCTAATGGGAGGTGCAAACAACTGAATTTCCCCCCCTTTGTGTTTAAGGGGCCGATTTTCCCGCAGGTGTGGGGAATTGTCGGGTTCCCCGAATGTCGGGGTTCCCACACGAATGTAAATGGATCTGCCAGATTGATGCAATTTTCCCTCAATTGGCCAATTCATTTCCAGTGTGTGGGAACACTTGCTAATTGACTATTTCCAGTCAGAAAGTCACACAGTATGATGTCATTATTCGTGGTGCATTTAAGGCCCACAGCAAGCATTGCAACCTCTGCAGGCTTCCATACAAACCATACAAGATGGCAGAGGAGCCTGCAGCAGCTGTGGCCAGTGCCAGACCCTGAGCTGCCTGCAAATTTGACGAGGCTTCACTGCAGGCATTATTTGGGGTGAGGGCCCACAGGGAGGTCCTCTTCCCTAGGTCAGGGAGGAAGAGGCCTCCCACTGAGACCAAGGCTGCATGGATGCAGGTGACAGCAGATGTCAACTCACTGGCAGTCACCAGAAGAACCTGGATACAGTGTCGGAAGCAATGCCATGACCTTCACCGTACAGGAAAAGTAAGTACGAAGTTTCCATCACCCTCAAACTGGTCCCCATTGCCTTTCCCCACCAGCACTCAGCTTTAGCACTCTCTTCCTCCACATCCCACTTCACAGTCACATCCATGCACCCTTACCCATTCCCTCTCTCTCTATGCTCACATTCACATAACTATTCCACCATGCAGCCCTCATACTCCCTCTCACTCTGATGCTTTGAGCACAACTGACAACACACAGGGAGGGCCCTTGGTCTTGCAGCCTCACACCATCCTTGTCTTCCTCTAAGTATCTATGCTATGCAATCTCTACACTCACTCCTTCATTCTCACTCAAACTCCACTTGTCTCCCTCATTGCAAGAAAAGAGAGCTCACAACAACAGAGAGCGAGCCAGGACTGGAGGAGGCCCACCCTCAATAGCCCACCTGACCCCCTGGGAGGAAGGAGTGCTGGAAATTGTTGGGGCTTATGTGGCTGCGGAAGCTGGGGAACGAGAGACAGGGGCAGTCCCGCAAGCTGGTGACAGAATAGTTTTCCATCTCTCTCATTGACATAGCATGAGTCACTGTTATGATTCTGAAGCTACATCATTTGGACTTATGAGCATCTGCAAAATCCAATGTGCATGTAACCTTGGCATCACATCTCTAACTCTTTCCTTTACTCCAACACAGGACCATCCAGAGCCCCCATTCCCACTGCGGAGGAGGAAGAGGCTGAGCAGCCAGACATCTCAAAGAAGCTCCAACCTCTGAGGGTGCAGCGTCAGCAGAATTCAGCGCACCCAGCACCAGCGCAGGCACTCACACCTCGGTGGGACCTTCGCGAGATAGAGTAGTGTTGTCACCTGGTGTATCACAGCTCACAAGTGAGCATCAGCAGATGGTGGAGACAGGGACAGCAGCGGAGAGTCCTCGTCAGCTCAGCTCAGCTGCATGTCGACCCTCTGCCTCTGGGTCCATCCGCAAGAGAAGAGGTGGTGGATCTCCATGCACAGATGCAGGAGTCTATGGCAGGTTTTGTCTCCAGGATCGCTGTGAGTGTGGAGCGAATGGAGGAGTCCATAGCGAACATGAGCAGAGCCTTTGTGGAGTCATTGGCGCATGAACGCATCACCACGGAAAGGATGGCAACCTCCGTGGAAAGGATGGCTACAGTAGAGAAGAGGATGGCTACGGCCATGGAGGAGCTAAGTCACCAGAGTGTTGAAAACATGGTCAGTGACGTAATAAAGACTTACTATGCACTTGGTTGTACATAAAGCAAGGCTTTAATTGACTTGTAACAAAACATGGAGGTCTAGTTAGTAGTCACTAGCTTCCTGTTTCCAGATTGTCTCTGGCCAAGTTGACCCCACGCCTGAGTATTTATACTCCTCGGCCGGCGCCCTCAGCTGGCCGTTCAGTAGTACTTCCTGACTTACTTCTTGTAGAAGTTGCGATTTATGACAGTGAGTGTTCAGAATAGACTGACATCTCTGGAGGAGTGATGGTCAGCTATTGAGCAGAGAAACCAGACCTTCATGGCAGGCCCTCTGAGTAGGACTGCAATTGTAGAAACGGGTCCCTATGGCCCCCCTGATGTGCAGCAAGCTGCTCTCAAGCCACTTGCAGGCACTGAGGGGGACCTGACCCATGAGAGGGAGGTTGGTGGCAGACCTCAAGGAAGTGGGGGCTCCTCTCCAAGCGCTCACACTTCCATGCCACTGCAGATCCCTCGGTCAGAGCCCCGCCAGAGTCCACACCCAACAGAGATAGAGGTCTCAACCCCTGCACAGCCACAGGAGCAGCAGACTGCTGGCGAGCCCTCACAGGCTCACCATCCCAGAGGACGCCCGCCAAAGGTGTCGAGACAGGAGCAGCAGGAAAGTGAGCAAGGGGCCTCCACATCTGCTGAAGCCACAGGGGAACCATTACGTAGGAGCATGCGTAAGAGGAAAATAAAGCACTAATAGTCACAAGGGTAGTCACTTGGGTGAAATGTTGTGTTTATTTGAAAAATGCCATCAGCTGGTTATTTTAAATAAAATTTCTGATGGCAACTGTTATGTCTGACATTGGTGATAGGTACTCGATTGCCTTGGCCTGAGCACATGGAGTTTGATAGTGATATTATCATTGTATTGTGTATAGGTAGTCAATTGCTTGGGCCTGGAAGTGTGTGTGTGTGGCAGCCATTATAAAAGCAACATGAACTGAACTCGACTGACGGTCTCTGGATTATCTTTGCAAACGCAACATTTGGCGACAAGGATGGCTGAAATCTCTCTTCCACCACCTCCTCCCTTCCTTGCACTACCAGGTGAGCCCCCGATCCCATGGGTTCGCTGGTTACAGTCCTTTGAAACCTACCTCATTGCTCTTGGACTAGAAACTGTGAGAACGGCTCAGAAAAAGGCACTGTTATCCCTTTGCTTGGGAGCAGAGGGCCAGCGTGTTCTTGGGACATTATGCACAGCAGACTCAATCCAAACATATGATGAGGCTGTGGCTCTGTTAAGCACACACTTCTCTGCCCCACAAAGTGCCCTCCTGCGGCGATTCACTTTTAGACAGCGTCACCAACTCCTCGGCGAGTCGGTGCATCAATACGTGGCTAATTTGAGGGGGTTAGCTAGCTCGTGCAAGTTCGGTGCATTACAAGATGAGATGGTGCGTGATCAACTAATAGAGCACACAAACAATGTGAGAGTGCGTGAAAGACTGTTACTCGAGTCCGACGATCTGTCGTTGTCACAGGCAGTCAACATTGCCTTTCAAGTGGAGTCTGCAGCCGAATGTGCAGCGAAACTAGCACATACACCCAGTGACAGCGCCCTCGGCCCCGACAGCTCTGACACGGTAATGCTCGCACGACAGCAGCAACGTGCACTACCGCGGCAACAGTGTGGAAACTGCAGATCTCGTTCACATGCTACCAGAGCGCAGAATTGCCCCGCGCGCGGCCAAGCCTGTCGCAATTGTGGAAAACAAAATCACTTTGCCAATGTCTGCCGCTCTGCCCCGGTTGCTACAAATGAGCACTCTCAGTCCTCAAGCACTATAATTCACAACGTGAGCTCTGGGCCTAGTGGCTTTCAAACCATGCACAATTAATCTGAATGATGTGTGCGTCCCGCTGTTGTTGGATACCGGTGCCAGCATCTCACTGCTGAATGTGAACACATTCAAACGCTTTTTCAGCTCCCTGCCACTCTCTGCGCCCTCCACTACCCTTTGCGGGTATGGTAATTCGAAAATTGGACGAGTGGGCTCAGTCAACCTCACTGTACGCTATGGAACAAAAGTTTTGCCAGATTTTTCTTTTCATGTGGCACGCCAAGGAGCTAACCTGATGGGACTGGATCTTTTCACTACCTGGGTTTTTCTCTCTTGGACACTGGCGGGTCTGCGATTCTGCACGTCGCCTCACCGTGGAGCCAAACATGGCCAGCACTCTTCAAGGGTCTGGGCTGCCTGACTGCCTTCACCCACCAGCCCATGGTTGACTCCACCGTTACCCCTGTCATTCAGCCACTGCGCCACATCCCGCTTGCTCTCCGTGACGGGGTCACAGCTGAACTAAAGCAGCTACTGGAAGCCGGCATCATCGAACCAGTTGATGCCTCCCCATGGGTCTCCAACCTGGTGGTCGCAACAAAAAAGTCAGGTGGTCTACGCGTCTGTGTCGATCTTCGAGCAGTGAATAAGGCCGTAATCCCTGACAAGTATCCACTGTCCACGTCAGAGAAACTCACAGCGCAGTTCTATGGTTCGATCCTGTTCTCGAAACTGGACCTTTGACAGGGCTATCTACAGGTTCCCCTCCACCCCAGCAGCAGGGACCTCACTGCTTTTGTGACACATGCTGGCATCTTTCGGTACACCAGGATGCCATTTGGACTTAGCTCTGCACCCAGCTGCTTCCAAAAGGTGATGGCCTCTGTGCTCGCAGGCATTCCTGGGGTGGCCATCTACCTGGATGACATCGTCGTGCATGGGCCCTCGACCTCCACTCACGACGAATGCCTTCACAGAGTTTTCACAGCTCTAGCAAAACACAAGCTCACACTGAATGGCGAAAAGTGTGTCTTTGCTGCTTCAGAGATTGAATTTGTGGGGTTTCGGTTGTCGGCTGACGGTATATCCCCACTCCAGTCAAACGTGGATGCCATTCACAGCATTCCAGAACCCAGCTCTGCAGCACAGGTTGCCTCCTTCCATGGCATGACTGGGTACTACGTGAAGTTTTTGCCCCAGTACTCAGCCACCACAGCCCCACTGTGCCAGCTCCTGCGAAAGGATGAGCCCTGGGTGTGGTCACAAGCCTGTACGGAAGCTGTTCGCCTTCTCAAATCGCAGCTCACGTCGCCTCCAGTGTTGGCTCATTTGACGTCGCCAGCCCCACCCTCGTCACCTGCGACGCGTCCGCTGCAGCTGTGGGGGCGGTGTTATCGCAGATACAGAATGGAGTGGAGAAACCAATTGCCTTTGCCTCCCGAGCCCTTAGCCCCACCGAACAGAAGTATTCAGTAGGCGAGCGTGAGTTGCTGGCGTGCATCTGGGCATGTGAGCGGTGGCACCTGTACACATATGGCTGTGCCTTCACCCTGCGAACCGATCACCAGGCTCTCACTGCCCTCCTGTCGACATCCGTCATGGGCCACAGACCACTGCGTCTACACCGCTGGTCTGACCGCCTCCGCCAATACAATTTCAGTCTCCAGTTCACACCAGGACGTGACAATGTTGTTGCAGATCTGCTCTCCCGCACTGTCTCTGCCCCAGCCCCACTCGTCAGGTCTGAACAAGTGGAACAGGATATCGGCCAGATGCTGCACACGCCTCTCCAAACCACAGTCTCTCTCCAGGAGCTCAAAGAGGCCTCTGAACAGGATCCGGCCCTCTCCCAGCTGTGCACCTTCATCAGAGATGGCTGGCCTCGCAAGGTGCCTGAGGAACTGTCTGCCTAATCCAGAGTTAAAGAGGAGCTCTCCTGCTGGAATGACTCCTGTGTTGCACGTGGGCTCTGCACTGTGGTCCCAAATGCCCTTCATGCGCGTGTTTTATCCATGGCGCATGAGGGCCACTTGGGCATAGTGAAGCTCAAACAACGATGCCGAGACCTAGTGTGGTGGCCGGGTATCGACAGGGAAATCGAGGCCCTGGTCAAGGACTGTGCAGCCTGCCTTGTAAGTGGCAAGACTGGCCACCAAGCTCCCCCACCCCTGCAACCCCTTGCCTGGCCCTCTCAGCCCTGGGAGCACCTGCAGCTGGACGTCTGCGGGGAGATCCATGGTGTCCCCCACCATCAACGGTTCCTAGTGGTGACCTATGACCTGCACTCAAAATGGCCAGAGGTCACTGCCGTGGGCTCCGTCACCTCTCGGGTCATCATTGATATCCTGGAGTCCCTCTTCTCCCGCTGGGGGCATCCAAAGGCCATCACCACAGACAATGGCCCCTAAATGGTCTCCTCGGAACTCTCCTCTTACCTTGAGAGCAAGGGCACCCGTCACATTTGCACAGCGTACTACCACCCCGAGTCAAATGGGGGGGTGGAGCGTTTTAACCAGACACTGAAAAATGGCCTCAGAGCACACCTATCCCAGGGGTGTGCGTTTGACAAGGCCCTCCTCCACACACTGCTGCACTACAGAGCATCACAGCATTCCACTACAGGGGTCTCACCCGCATCCCTCATGCTAGGCCGTGAGCTCATGCTGCCCCTTGGCAGGCTCCGCCCCTCGCTAGATCAGAGCCCTGCTCCACGGGCTCAAGCCACAGTCGCTAGACAGCAGGAGAAGATGAAACTCTGCTTCGACCAGTCGAAGAGGGCCAAGGCGCCCAACATCTCAGTCTCCGATTGGGTCAGAGTCCGCAGGCCTCACCGCAATAATAAGATGGCGTCATTCTGGTCCTCCCCTCTCCAAATCAGCCGCCAACTTGGACCAGCCACTTTCTGCCTCACTGACGGCTCTCGGTGGCATGCCAGCCGCCTTCGGAAGGTGCCAGCACCCCCTGATGCGGGATTATATGGACCTAACCCCCAAGCCTTACCCCCAGAGTGGCGGGATGCACATGTGACGCAGCCAGCCAACCCCCAAGCAGATGTTGTGCCTCAGCCTGCTCCTCACCAGTCCCCCCTTCAGTCTGTTCTTCACCAGTCCGCACCTCGGCCTGTTCATACACGTTCTCGCCCTGGCCACCTACAGGACTTTGTCACTACATTTCATGTTTGAAATTCTGTGAGGGGGGAGGAAATGTTATGTCTGACATTTGGTGATAGGTACTCGATTGCCTTGGCCTGAGCACATGGAGTTTGATAGTGCTGTTATTGTTATATTGTGTATAGGTATTCAATTGCTTGGGCCTGGAAGTCTGTGTGTGTGGCAGCCATTATAAAAGCAACATGAACTGAACTCGACTGACGGTCTCCAGATTATCTTTGCAAACGCAACAGCAACTTCTGCAGTTGTGGCGTGTGTCATTTCGCGAATGGGGCTGGAGATCCTTTAATGCCAAGAGGGGAAGGAAAAAAGGCCTCCCATGCTTCTGGTAGGTGCCTCAGTTGAGGAAGCGCTGAGTGAGAGTGGCGAGAGGGGCTTCCCAGGAGCTCACACTGGAGAAGTGTGTGAGGCTCCAACCTTCCACAGCTGTGCCTAAGCCTGGGACAAGTTGCCTCAAGCCTGAAACAACAAGGTCCTGCAACCTACAAATGATGTCTGATTAAATCTCTTCTTTCCTGATTGACCTGCAGCTGATAGTCAGCAATCCGATATTGTTCACGCCAGGTTTCATCAGCGGGGTTCCCACTAGGCGTGTTTAACGTGGGAAAAGGCTGAAAATAGCAAGGGCCCCTTAAAATGGCATTATAGATGCCAATTATTGGTGATTAAGGTGCCTGAACACCAGTCCCGCCTGCTGCGGGCGGGGCTGATTTGGGTCGGACAGAAACGCCTGGGTGAAAATCGGACGGGGCAGGAAATCAGGCGGGGGGGGGGTCGCGACCCCCTATTTTTGCGATTTCCCCCCCCACACACGCCTGAAAGCCCGCCTGACGGCTCCAGGAAAATCGGCCCCTAAGTGTCAGTCCAGATTATGTGCTGAAGTGCTAACCTGGGTCTTGAACACACAACATTTTGCAAGAATGCTACCAACCGAGCCATGCTGACAGTTACCTACCTACCTGGTTAGGAGCACAATTGAGGATGACAAGATAATCAAATACGGAGCTGCCAGGACCATGAAATTGTCATAACAAATAAGGCCTCTGGTTAAGGATGAATAATGCTAGACAAGTGCAAAAAAAATGAACAACCTTGCATCTGGCATGGAAAAAGGCAACTTTACTGCTCTAAAAGCCCAGCTCAGTCACTGGTAAACCAGCAGAATCACTTTAAGAAGTTGCATTAGGAGATGTGTGGTACAAATGTCAAAGCTTCTGAGGCCTGGAGATGAGTTGAGCTACCGAGCTCCTGTGGAAATATGGTAAAAAGAGCATGTACAATTGTTTGAAATGGGGTGCGGCCTGGACACCTACAGAGGAGCCCAATCCAATATGCACTTCTACTGGGCAATGAGCGCTCACACTCCACCTGCCATATTGGACCCTTAGGGGTCTGTTTTATGCTTGTAACATGGTTGTAGTGCGATCCAATTTCCTGGCTGGTGTTTCCTATTTGTTCTATCATTTAACCAGCAGAAGAGATTGTGAAATCTGTCAAAAGTGTCAATTGTTCTGTTTAGCAAAACAGTTTACCCAGAAACAACAACAACACATGAAAAATATAGTTTAAATTCAGTCTGCATAAATGGCTGATGACGAAAACATTAACAGAAACACACGGATCCTATCTGTAGATCAGAAAATGTGTCAAAGTATTTTGATCAGTGATCGTACTATTAATAAAAAATGATATCACAAACTTTGACTGAATTGTTTTTTTGTGAAATTCAGTGTGGTAATCACTAACCTGTTTACAAGATGAATTTACAATTTTTTTTAAAGTCTCCTGAAAAGGTCCTAATCACAATCCTGCTGATTAACTGAGCCTATCAATTATGATGGGGCTATTCATCAGTATACTGTAATCAGTAGCTTGAGAGAATATTTAATTTCAGATATTTAAACGCCACTTGGACTAAAACAGTATCTGTAGCAACAAGCTCCTGTGAATTTCAACGACGTCAACAAGTAAGGTATTATCTATAAGCACCCTCGCCTCTGAGTCAGAAAGTCATTGGTTCTCAGAGACTCGAGTACATAATCTAGGCTGGCACTTCAGTGCAGTACTGAGGGAGTTCTGTACTGTTGGAAGTGCCGTCTATGGGATGAGACATTTAAACCATTTGCCCTCTCGGGAGTTTGTAAACAATTCCATGGCACTATTTGAGGTGTAGGGGAGTTCTCCGGGTGCCCTGGCCAATACTTAACCCTTAACCAACAGCTAAAAAATGATTATCTGGCCATTTATTTTATTGTGGGGCCTTGCTGTGTGCAAATTGGCTGTCGAGTTTCCTACATACCACAGTGACTACACTTCAAAAGTAATTCATTGGCTGTAAAGCACTTTGGGCCGCTGAGGTCATGAAAGGCGTAATATAAGTGCAAGTCTTTCTTTCTTTTCTTTCTTTTCAATTATTATTGTTGTTTTTACATAAACTTTATTCTGAGGAGCCATGAATGTTGTAAGGTTTGTCAGCTTGAGGGTGGGGTCTGAGACCGGGGCTGTGCAGCCAATAAACTTTCAGTGAAATTGTTGACTGTACAACACTCCATCCAGCACTGAGCTCAGTGACAAAATGCAATGCATGTGCAGTGCTCTGTTGCCTAGATAGTTAGGAGAGCACAGGTGGGGGCGTTAGCTATCTCCTAACAACAAAATAATTTTTTTTTAAATCAATGGACCCTCCTGGGCACTTTTACATATGTCTTAACGAGTTGTATTGTACCCAAAGTGAAGCCTTGGAAGCACCTGATCACCTGATGTCACATCTTCTGGCTGCAGTGGCATTTGAGAGGCAGATCACTGCCCGACTTCCAAGTTATACTGTCATTTTTTTCACATGCAATTCTTAAGTCGGTAAATGAAACTGTTTTCAATTGTTGTTAAGTAATGTTGCACAAAGATTGCTGGACGAACAAGTCCTCAACCTTGATACCAATACAGTAGTGTATTACACAATGGAAGGTAGGATGAGATTGGCAAGGATTTTTCCTCACTTTTCCTACATTACAACAACAGTAACTACACTTCAAAAGTATTTCATTGGCTGTAAAACACCTTGGGACATCCTGAGAGTGTGAAAGGCATCCTTGTGATAGGCTGCTGGGCTAGAAATTCAGTTGGTTGCACCAGCCGTTAGCGCCTTAGGAGGAGTAGATGTCGAGCGCTAGGCGCTTAGCGCCCGGGCGCAGTGCGATCTGCGCCTCGCCCCAACTTCAGTAGACATTTAGCGCCGGCGCAAAGTCTTTGCGCGCGCTCAGCTGCGCGCGCAGATCATGACGTCATTTCCTCGTGCAACGCCCTTTGTGCGCCCCCAACCGGATCTTCAGTCGCGCCGCCCCATTGTGTGCCTGGCGGCCCTAGCGACTGTTGAGTGGAACGGTGCTCAGCCGATGCGGGCCGCAGGGAGCGCAAATTAAAGGGCACTTCCCCTGCACTATAAAAGGCTGCCATTTTGCAGCACTCATTCTTGTGAAACGGATCTTTGGAGAGAGACCAAGGTAGAGAGCTTACTGCTTTGGCCCAACACTAGGACAGGTACTTCTGGCTTCAGGCCACAGCTTTGCAATTGTCTTTGCCTTCATTGATATCTCATTGTTTGCCAGCATATTATGGGGGCTGCAATGGGTGTCAACACTGGCTTTCTGCATTACATCCAAAGGGCTCACAGACGCCGTGGGAGAGTGGCAGCCCTGGCTAGATGGAGAGGGGGCAACAGGCATCGGCAAGGGAGGCCTTACCCACCCAGGGTATACCGCCAGCAGTTCTCCTATCTCAACATGTCTGACGAGCAGTGTGTTAGGAGGCTGCGATTCCGAAGGGAGGCGGTCACAGAGATCTGCCAGCTGCTTCAGAGAGATCTGCAGCCACAGCTGAGGTGCAGGACGTCTCTGTCGGTGGCAGTGAAGGTGACGGTGGCTCTCAACTTCTATGCCACCGTCACCTTCCAATCCGCTGCTGGGGACATTGCCAACATCTCCCAGTTCGCCGTGCATTGCTGCATCTGCCAGGTGACCAATGCCCTTTTCAGAAGGAGACGTCAGTTCATCTCCTTCCCCATGACCCTGGACAAGCAGCAACAGCGTGCAATGGGATTTGGAAGAATAGCAGGCTTCCCCATGGTGCAGGGCGCCATTGACTGCACGCATGTGGCTTTGCGGGCACCTGTGGAGAATGCCGAGGATTACCGCAACCGGGAGGGCTACCATTCCCTCAACGTCCAGCTGGTGTGTGACCACAGGCAGCTCATCCTAGCTGTCAATGCCCGCTTTCCAGGCAGCAGCCACGATGCCTTCATCCTGCGACAGACTACTGTGGGTGACATGTTCCAGGCACAGCCTCAGCCACGAGGATGGCTTATCGGGGACAAAGGCTATCCTTTGTGTACCTGGCTCATGACCCCGCTCCGCGCGCCCAGGACCCCTGCTGAAGAGGCATACAACGAGAGCCATCAAGCGACCAGGAACATCATCGAACAAACAATCGGCGTCCTGAAGCAACGGTTCCGCTGCCTGGATCGTTCCGGCGGAGCCCTGCAGTATTCTCTGGAGCGAGTCTCCCATTTCGTGGTCGTTTGCTGCATGCTGCACAACCTGGCTATCCGCAGGACTCAGGCACTGCCACCACAGATTGGAGCACCACCTCAGGAGGAGGAGCAGGAGGAGGAGGACCAGCACAGGAGGGAGGCACAAGGTCCAAGGGCCGCCCGTCGGCGGCTTATTGAACGTAGGTTCTAGGCCCCCTCTCAGGGAATGGCTTGTGCCAATGAAAGAAGATGAATGGAGCCGCTCCGCAAGCCCTCAGCCGGTCAAGGCAACAAAGACTTCAAAGTTCAAACATGGACAATCTGAATAAAGACAATTGTTTATTTCACAAACTCTGTGCCCTTCCCGCATGACAAACAACAACAGAAAAAAAAACCAAAAAACAGTCAGACACATAACTGGCTCCCACAACCTGGACAGGATGATCAAAACAGTGAAACAAAAATGACCGTGATCCTCGGCCTTCATAACAAACAAACACAACTGCCCACACATTCTACTTTTTGCCCCGCGAGGGCGATGCCTTGCGCATCTTTGTGTGGCCCCTGGCCGCCCTGCTGCTCCTCCTCAATGTGAGCCCAGTGGCTGCAGCAAGGCTGGGGGAAGGCTCCTGAGGGGCACATGGCGTGACAGCAGATGCCCTTGGGGGTCGGCCTGCACGAGCTCTGGCCCTCGAGGGGCCGGCTGGTGACTGCTGCAGCTGTGGCTGGGCGGCATCAGTCTGTCCAGCAGCTCGTGGCAGCTGCACTGGTGGAGTGGCAGTGGCGGTTGCAGGAATGGGGGCAAGCTGGCTGATCGCAGGCGCTCGCTGATCGCCTGATACAGTGGCACTCACCAGGGCCAGCACTACAGCATGCGCAGCAATCTGCTGAAGGACAGACCGCTGTGCTGCTGCAGCGCGGCGGGTGCCCTGGCGATGCCTGCCTGACGCAGCGAGTGTGGCAGCAGTTAGTGCCCGTGTTGCCCTGGTCTGTGACCGCATGAGACCAGCCAGTGGCTGGACGGCACGACTGAGCATTTGGGTACTAGCTGCCTGTGCTGCCCCGAATTCCTGCAGACTCCTGGCCTGTGCTGCCCCGAATTCCTGGACACTCTTAACCAGTGACTCTATGGAGTCAGGCATCCGTGCCACTACCACCATGAGCTCAGTGTGCCTGCGCTCAGAGTCGACGGCCATCTCCTCTAGGAGGCGCACCTCCTCTGCGCTGACCGTTGCAGGACTGGAGGCCGCACTCACCCTCTGGGGAGAAGGCCGCCGAGCTTCCCCACCCCTCCCGCGTTGCTGCAGGCCACTGGGCCCCGGAACTTGACTCTCCTCCGACCCTTCCCCCAGGCTCCCCTCCAGGGAAGACGTGTCCCCTACATCGCCATGGGCTGGCGCGGCTGAGGGTGCCACTGATGGGCTGGCTTCCTCTTCCTCCTCCTCCTCTTCCGAGGGGCTGACACTGGCAGCTTGGGGGGCCTCCTCCTCACCTGGTGAGTCACCATCTGAAAGCAGGAAGGCACAAGAGTAGCTTTAGAGTGAGGACAGGGCATCAGCGAGGGAGGCATGAGTGGTGCCATTCACCGCATTGGTCGGACAGTGGCAAAGGATGTTGATCTGATGCGCAAGTGGAACGAGAGAGGTCCAAAAGGTGATGTCCTTACCATTGGTGCCCAGAACAGGGTCGGCATCTCCAGTGGCAACGGGGCCAATCAGCTGGACTCCCATAATGCGCTCCACGCGCTGGTCGAGGTCGGTGAGCTCTTGGAGCTGAGGTCGGCCTCCACCGGTCCCAATCTAGCTACGCCTGTTGTTAGCCAGCTTGGCCTGCAAGAGAAAGGACGGCCTCTAAGTACGGTGTGTAGCCCTGATCTTGTCTGCACTGCCTCTCATGGTCGAATAGCTTGGACATTGTGTAGCCCTGATCTTGTCTGCACTGCCTCCCATGGTCGAATAGCTTGGACAGTGTGTAAAGTGCAGAATGTGCAATTGATGGTCATGCCAGTCCCATAGCTGCTGGATGAGGGCTGGCCATTAGGGCTTTCAGGTCCCTTTGTCCATAATGTGAGGTGCACATGCAAGGATGAGGAGGACACTGGAAAGGGTACTCACCCTGACAATCCGAGCGGGGTCATTGAACTTCTTCCTGCATTGTACAGGATTCCTGGCAACCACGCTGTTGGATGTCACCCTGTTGGAGACCTCCCTCCAGGCTTTGCGGTAGACGCTGGGCAGCGGCTTCTTGCCACTGTCAGGAAACAAAGCATGGCGTCTTCGCTCCACTGAGCTAACCAGCAGCCTCAGGTCACCTTCGCTAAAGCGCTGCGCTCTCTCCCGGGCCTTCTGCATCGTCCTGGGCGTTAAAGAGTTGCAGCAGCAGTGCTCAGGCCTAGGTGGAGGGCTGCAGTGTCCAGGGCGTTGCAGGCAAACAAATCGACCCTTCCCCCTTTAAGAGCTGGCCGGCGCCAGCGTGTCTGTCGTCAATCAAAAAATCACCGCACCTGCGCTGCGCCCGGCCTCGGCGGTATCGCTCAGCACCGCCGGCTTAGCGCCTAAAGATAGTCGTGCATCGCCAGTTTTAGCGCAGCAGCAACCTCTTAGGGCGATGCTACTGAATATCGGCGAAGTGGGCTCGACTTTGTGCTGGGCGCAAACTTCAGCGGCCGCCCGACTTTACCGCCCCAAAAGTGGCTATACTGAATTTCTAGGCCAATGTCATACATATTTGATTAACGTCAGCTAAAGTAAAATGCAATAAATGAACAATGCTTAAGTCAAGATTGGTGTGTCGCTGTGATAGTGATGCAACTGACAGATTATCTCATAAACCATGTAATTCTGCCTCTTTCTATCATGTGTTAATTAGAAAAACAGCTTGGATTTATATAGGGGTCGATTTGAACTCAGCCGTGAGGCGGGCTTTGAGGCATGTGGGGGGTTAAAATCACAAAAACTGGGGGTCGGGACCCCCCCGCCTGGTTCCTGACCCCGAGCCATTTTAACCCAGGCGTGTCTGATGGTCCTGAATCAGTCCCGCCTCCAACAGGCGGGTCTTTAAGGCCCTTAATTAGCAATAATTGGCCTTTATTTTAACAGGCACCTTGCGTTTTTAACCCTTTTCTCACGTAAAACACGCCTGGTGGGGATCACGCCTGTGAAACCTGGCGGGAGCACTATTGGCTTGCTGACTATCAGCTGCAGGTCAACCATTAAAGAGGAGATTTGATCAGTCATCATTTGCAGGTGGCAGGACTTTGTTGTTTCAGGCCTGGTGCAACTTTTACCAGGCTTAACCACACGTGTGGAAGGTTGGAGCCTCACACACATCTCCAGTGTGACCTCCTGGGAAACCCCGCTTGCCACCTTCACTCAGCGCTTCCTCAATGGAGGCATATACCAGAAGCATGGGAGCCATTTATTTCCTTCCCTTCTGGGCATTAGATTAGCTCGAACACCAGCCGCGGCACCAGCAGAACCAGGAACAACAGCAGCAGCAACAGGAGCGCCAGGCTGCTGCTCACCCACCTGAAGCTGCACAGGCCAGAAGGGGCCAGTGCTTGGAAGTGGCTTGAGAGCACCTTGCTGCACATCAGGGGGCCATGGGGACCCGTATCTGCAATGGCAGTCCTACTCAGAAGGACTTCCATGAAGCTCTGGTTTCTCTGTTCAATAGCTGCCCATCGCTCCTCAAGAGATGTCATTCTATTATGAACACTCACCATGTTTTCCATACCCTGGCGACTTATCTCCTCCATGGAGGTTGCCATCCTTTCTATGATGATGCGTTAATGCGCCAATGACTCCACAAAGGCTCTGCTCATGGTCGCTATGGACTCCTCCATTCGCTCCACACTCACATCAACCCTGGAGACAAAACCTGCCAGAGACTCCTGCATCTGTTCCTGGAGTTCCAGCCCCGCTGATCTTATGGATGGACCCAGAGGCAGAGGGTCGGCATGCAGCTGAGCCGAGCTGGCAGAGTCCTGCGCCCTCCGACTAGCACTCTCCACTGCTGTCCCTGTCTCCACAATCTGCTGATGCTCACATGTGAGCTGTGATACACCAGGTGACAACACTACTCTTTGTCCCGAAGGTCCCACCGAGGTGTGAGTGTCTGCGCTGGTGCTGGGTGCACTGAATTCTGCTGAGGCTGCGCCCTCAGAGGTTGCAGATTCCTCCTGGACAGTGGGGACCCGGGCTCTCGATGGTCCTGTGGGGGAGTAAAGGAAAGAGTTAGAGATGTGAGGTCAAGGTTACATGCACATTGCATATTGCAGATGATTATAGGTCCAGCTGTTATAGCTTCAGAATCATTATCAGTGACTCATGCAATGTCAATGAGAGAGATGGAAAACTATTCTATCACCAGCTTACTGTGATGCACCCGTCTGTCCGTCCCCCACTTGCGCCTCATCCTCCAGCCCTACGATCTCCAGGACCGCCTCCACCCAGGGGTTGAGGTGGGCTACTGATGGTGGTCCTCCTCCTGTCCTCGCACGTTCTCTTTTATTGTGAGCTCTCTTTTCCTGCAATGAGGGAGACAAGTGGAGTTTGAGTGAGAATGAAGGAGTGAGTGTAGAAAATCCATGGCATAGATGCTTAGAAGGAGACAAAGATGGAGTGAGGTGGCAAGTCCAAGGGCCCTCCCTGTGTGTTGTCAGTTGTTTTCATAGCATCAGAGTGATAGGGAGTGTGAGGGCTGCATAGTCGAATAGTTATGTGAATGTGAGCATAGAGAGTGAATGGGTAAGGGTGCATGGATGTCAGTGTCAAGTGGGATGTGGAGGAAGAGGTTGCTAAAGCTGAGTGCTGGTGAGGAGAGGCAATGGAGATCAGATAGCCAAGTTCCGCACCCATGAGGATGGCCTCAACAAAGATCTTGGGTTCATGTCACGCTACATGTAACCCCACCTGACGCAGGGTCATCCAGACTCGAGTCGACATTGGCTTGTTCTCTCTACACAGATGCGGCTGGACCTGCTGTGATTTCCAGCAAAAAAAAAAAAAATGTTTTTTGTCTGTTTTTTTGTTTTTCATACAGACCCCAGCATCTGCAATATTTGACCCCTTGTGACCCCACCTCATTGTTCTTTGATGTAATGTTTTCCTGACTGACCTGTTTGGACACCATTCACACCTTTGATTGCTGTGATTATCTCTCTGCTGAGGTGTGATAAATGGCAGTTGGCAAGATTACCTGTAAACATCTGACATTATTCTCTGCCTATATAAGCTGTGTCTTTATGCATTTCTCCACTTCACCTGACGAAGGAGCAGCGCTCCGAAAGCTTGTGATTTCAAATAAAGCTGTTGGACTATAACCTGGTGTTGTGTGACTTCTTACATTTGTCCACCCCAGTCCAACTCCGGCATCTCCACACCATGGCTACTTTTCCAGTGTGCAGAAGGTCATGTAATCTCTTCCTGCACTGTATCCAGGTTCTGCGGGTAGCCGATAAGGAGTTGACCTCCTCTGCCACTTTCAGCCACGCAGCCTTTGTCTGCTGGGAAGGCTTCTTCCTCCCTGATGAAGGGAAGAGCACTTCCTTGTGAGCTCTTGCTCCCTCCACTAAAGCCTGCAGGGCAACGTCGTCAAAACGGGGTGCAGACCTCAGTCTTTCTCTTGCCATTCTGCTTCCGGCTCAGTGTATCAGCAAATGCCAAAAGGTTGGCAGCCTGCAGAAGAAGCAAGGCTTGTTGCAGACCCTAAATGCAACAGCAATAATGACGTCATATTCTGCGACTTTCTGACTGGAAATACTCATTTGCCAAGGGTTCCCACATGTTGGAAATCAATTGGCCAATTGAGTTAAAATTGCATCAATCTCACACACCCATTTAAATTCGGGGAACCCAACAATTCCCTGCACCTGAGTTAAAATCGACCCCATAGTGTCAGGAACATCTCAGAGCAATTAACAAAGAGGTAAAGGTGACAGTGAGCTAGAGGTGGGAAGGACTAAAGGGGCCATAAATGCACAGACAAAGAGATTTTTAGCAGGCTTTTGAAGAAAGTGAGGTGGCAAGACATAATGGTTTGGGGAGAGAAACACATATTAAAGTAGCTGAAGACATAAGTGGCAAAAATTGTTGGGTGGAATATAAAATAGAAATCTATTCAGCAAACCTGGTAGCAGTCCTCTGAGATAGGTAACCTAAATAACCAAGCCTAAGTGGAATATAAAAGAATGTCCCATGAAGTCTTACACATTACTGAGAAGTTAATGGCCCAGAAATTCGGGTCTTCACGGGTGAGTACGCGCCGGGTACTCACCCGTAGGCCCAACGAAAGTGCCGGTTTCGTGCATGCACTGCGCACAGCGCAGGAAACCGGAACTTCCGTTCCCTTGTGTTTCAGATCCATGTCACATTCTCATCAAGTCTAAAAGCATCAAGTCACATTTCTGGCTCCCGCCATAAGGCATTGCGTAAACTAACAGTGAAGGCCAAGAGACTATCAGAATTCCCAGGGTTCCTGTCAATTGGGAGTGGGGGAAGCTGGAGATCAGGGCTTGGGAGATCGGCCAACACGGGAGGCAAGGAGCTAGAGATCAGGGCTTGGGGGATCGACCATCATGGGAGGCAGGGAGCTAGAGATCAGAGCTTGGGAGATCGGCCATCACAGGAGGCAGGGAGCTAGAGATCAGGGCTTGGGGGTGTGGGTGGTCGACGATCACAGTAGCGGGGAGAGCTGCTACTTCCCTTTCACCGTCGGGGTTCCCGAGCCCTGTACAATGGCAGCTGCTAAATTTAAATCAGGCTCTCAATTGCGCTGTGGGAACTTGATTTAAATATCTTAATGAAGCGTCCCGCCTCTCAACAGAGGGGCACTCACCCGACATGAAACCCACCACTTTAAAAGAGGCAACGGGCACGTATGCGGCGGGCTGGGGATGCATTTTTTAAATTCATTCAGGGGATGTGGGCGTCGCTGGCAAGGACAGCAATTATTGCCCATCCCTAATTGCACTTGAGAAGGTGGTGGTGAGCCGCTCTCTTGAACCGCTGCAGTCCGTGTGGTGAAGGTACTCCCTCAGTGCTGTTAGGGAGGGAGTTCCAGCATTTTGACCCAGCGACGATGAAGGATCGATGACATACTTCTAAGTCAGGATGGTGTGTGACTTGGAGGGGAACTTGGAGGTGGTGGTCTTCCCATGCGCCTGTTCAGTGCAATCTTCATGCCGTAGCCATTGCCAGGTAAGTGTGTCAAGTGGTATCTTGGTGGGTGCCAGGCTATGCCACCTTCTAAAAACTGTCCATACCTTTTTTCAAGCTGAAAAGTAATATGATCAGGCTGGGGTGGCGACATTTTAGGGGAGGTAACCGAATTATCGCTGGAGATTTAGCACCCGGCGCGGAAGTACCGCCCCAGCCGATAAATTCGGCTTACTGCCCTGGTGAGGAAGCAGAGCACTACATCGTGCGCTCCACTTCCTCTCGGGCCAGTGTCAGGGGGCGCAAAGTGTGGTAGCCACTTCGTGTAGTGCTGATGCGTTTCGGTGCCCCTCCCCTTCCATTAAATGGGAGGGACACTGCGAGCTCTGCAGGGCTACCGAAGGCCCACACTAGCCCACCAGTGGTGTCTAGGCTGCAGCCCAGCACCGAGACGTGGTGCCAGGCTGTGCGATAACGGCCAGGGATCATGCCAAGGGCTGCCACGGAGGACTGACCTAGAGGTCGGCCAAAAAATATAAACATAGAAACATAGAAGATAGGAGCAGGAGTAGGCCATTCGGCCCCTCGAGCCTGCTCCACCATTCAATTCGATCATGGCTGATCATCCAAATTCAGTACCCTGTCCCTGCTTTCTCCCCATATCCCTTGATCCCCTTAGCCTTAAGAAATATATCTAACTCCTTCTTGAATATATTTAATGAATTGCCCTCAACTGCCTTCTGTGGTAGAAAATTCCACAGGTTCACCACTCTCCGGGTGAAGAAATTCCTCCTCATCTCTGTCCTAAATGGCTTATCCCTTATCTTTAGACTGTGACCCCTGGTTCTGGACTCCCCCGCCATCGGGAACATCCTTCCTGCATCTAGTCTGTCTATTCCTGTTAGAATTTTATAAGTTTCAATGAGATCCCCTCTCATTCTTCTAAATTCTAGCGAATATAAGCCTAATTGACCCAATCTCTCTTCATACGTCATTCCTGCCATCCCAGGTATCAGTCTGGTGAACCTTCGCTGCACTCCCTCCATGACAAGAACTTCCTTCCTCAGATAAGACGACCAAAACTGCACACAATGCTCAAGGTTTGGTCTCACCAAGGCCCTGTACAACTGCAGCAAGACATCCTTGCTCCTGTACTCGAATCCTCTCGCTATGAAGGCCAACATACAATTTGCCTTCTTAACCGCCTGCTGCACCTGCATGTTTACCTTCAGCGACTGGTGCACAAGAACACCCAGGTCTCGTTGCACTTCCCCTTATCCCAATCTATTTCCGTTCAGATAATAATCTGCCTTCCTGTTTTTGCCACCAAAGTGGATGACCTCGCATTTATCCACATTATACTGCATCTGCCATGCATCTGCCCAATCACCCAACCTGTCCAAATTATACTGGAGTTTCTCGGCATCCTCCTCACAGCACACACGCCCACCCAGCTTTGTGTCGTCTGCAAACTTGGAGATATTACATCTAGTTCACTCGTCTAGATCATTAATATATATTGTGCATAACTGGGGTCCAAGCACCGATCCCTGCGGTACCCCACTAGTCACTGCCTGCCACTCAGAAAAAGACTCCTTTATTCCAACTCTTTGCTTTCTGTCCGCCAACAAGTTTTCTATCCAAGTCAGTACCTTACCCTCAATCCCATGTGCTTTAACTTTGCATGCTAATCTCTTATGCGGGACCTTATCGAAAGCCGTCTGAAAGTCCAAATACACCACATCCATTGGTTCTCCCTTATCTATTCTACCAGTTACATCCTCAAAAAATTCCAGTAGATTAGTCAAGCATGATTTACCTTTTGTAAATCCAGGTTGACTTTGTCTGATCCTGTCACTGTTTTCCAAGTGCTCTGCTATTACATCTTTTATAATGGACTGTAGCATTTTCCCCACTACCGATGTCAGGCTTACCGTCTATAATTCCCAGTTTTCTCTATACCACCTTTCTTAAATAGTGGGGTTACATTAGCTACCCTCCAATCCATGGGAACTGTTCCAGAGTCTATAGAATTTTGGAAGATGACCAGCAATGCATCTACTATTTCTAAGGCCACTTCCTTAAAAACCTAGGATGTAGATTATCAGGCCCTGGGGATTTATCGGCCTTCAATCCCGTCAATTTCCCTAACACAATTTCCCTACAAATACTGATTTCATTCAGTTCCTCCATCTCATTTGAACCTATGTTCACCAACATCTTTGGGAGGTTATTTGTGTCCTCCTTTGTGAAGTCAGAACCAAAGTATGTATTTAATTGGTCTGCCATTTCTTTGTTCCCCATTATAAATTCCCCTGATTCTGACTACGAGGAACCTATGCTTGACTTCACCAATCTGTTTCTCTTCACATATCTTTAGAAGCTTTTACAGTCAGTTTTTTATGTTCCCTACTAGCTTACTCTCATACTCTATTTTCCCACTCTTAATTAATCTCTTTGTCCTCCTTTGCTGAATCCTAAACTCCTCCCAATCCTCAGGTTTGCTGCATTTTCTGGTCAATTTATATGTCCTCTTCTTGGATCTTATGCTATCCCTAACGCCCTTTGTTAGCCACGGTTGAGTCACCTTTTTTGTTTTATTTTTATGCCAAACAGGGATGAACAAATTCTGTAGTTCATCCATGTGATCTTTAAATATTTGCCATTGCCTACCCACCATCACCCTTTAAGTAACATTCCCCAATCCATCCTAGCCAACTCGTGCCTCATACCATCGTAGTTTCCTTTATTTTATTTCAGTGGCCTAGTCTCTGAGTCAACCAGTACTTCACTCTCCATCTTAATGAAGAATTCTATCATATTTTATGATCGCTGCTCCCCAAGGGGCCTTGCACAACAAGATTGCTAATTAATCCTTTCTCATTACATAATACCCAGTCTAAGATGGCCTGATCTCTATTTGCTTCCTCGACATATTGGTCCAGGAAACCATCCCGTATACACTCTAGGAATTCCTCTTCCACAGTATTGTTTCTAATTTGCTTAGCCCAATCTATATGTAGATTAAAGTCACCCATGGTAACTGCTGTGCTCTTATTGCACACATCTCTAATTTCCCGTTCAGTGCCATCCCCAACCTCAGCATTACTGTTTGGGGGTCTGTATACAACTCCCACTAATGTTTTCTGCCCCTTGGTGTTTCTCAGCTCTACCCATACAGATTCCACATCATCAGAGCTAATATCCTTCCATTCTATTGTGTTAATCTCCTCTTTAACCAGCAATGCAACCCCACCTCCTTATCATTTTTGCCTGTCCTTCCTGAATATTGAATACCACTGGATTTTGAATTCCCAGCCTTGATCACCCTGGAGCCATGTCTCCGTAATCCCAATTATATCATATCCGTTTACATCTATTTGCGCAGCTAATTCATCCACCTTATTACGAATGCTCCTCGCATTAAGACACAAAGCCTTCAGGCTTGTTTTTTAACACTCTTAGACCTTTTAGAATGATTGTTTACTGTGGCCATGTTTGATTTACACCCTTGAGTTCCCTGACTTCCACTTTTGCTTTTCTCCTTCATGTCTTTTGCTTCTATCTAAACTTAGCTATTTAATTAGTGCCTCGCGAGCGGAGGTTGGCCCGGCTCGCGACCCACGAGGCCGGTGCTGTCATCGCCCACGGCAGTCTCGCGGAACACAGCCAAATTTCTGTCACGGGCGGTAAGGGGTCGCGGCGGGGTGCTAAGGGGTCGCGGCCCAGAGCGCTACTGGTGGGGGTGCTACTGAGGCATTAGCCGATAGCCCCCCCCACCATGTGATAAGCCATTTCTGTCCCATTAGCGCCCCCAGAGGCACTAACAGCAGGTGCAAAGGAGCCGAATTTCACAGCCTGGGTCTCTTTTCTCTTGAAAAGAGAAGGCTGAGGGGTGACCTAAAAGAGGTCTTTAAAATTATGAAAGGTTTTGGTAGAGTGGATACAGAGAGAATGTTTCCACTTGTTGGGAAGAGCATAACTAGAGGCCATCAATATAAGAAAGTCACCAAGAAATCAAATAGGCAATTCAGAAGGAACTTCTTTACCCAGAGATTGGTGAAAATGTGAAACTTGCTACCACAGGGATTGGTTGAAATGAATAGTACAGATGCATTTAAGGGGCAGTTAGACAAGCATATGAGGGAGAAGGGAATAGAGGGTTATGCTGGAGTTAGATGAGGAAAGACGGGAGGAGGCTCGAGTGGAGCATAAATGTCCTGATTAATTAAGCGTTCACATATTTAGCGATGCTATTGAAGTCTGTTCGTGCAGCTTCCTCTGAGAAGGGAAGTCTCTATCATCGCTAAGCATCTGCCAAGGCATTTTCAACAAAAGAAATGTAGCCTTGTAATACAGGCCGGGAGGGGCATTTAGGGAGGGTCACAGCAGCAGAGAAAGCTGTTGTCGAGTTGTTCACCCTTGAGAAGGAGCTCAGCTTACAAAAGTTGGAAGATTGTTGTTACCTGGGCCCTTCATAGGACAAATGAATATCAAGCAATGCAAGAGTTAGTGGATAGGACTAAAAGCATGTTTGAAATGATTGGTTTTAAGAGGGTTTTAAAAGGTGGGGAAAACATCAGAGGATCTTAGAAAGAAGGAAAAGAGTTGCAACAAGTAGGGCTGATATGCCACTGATGCTAGAATCATCAGCCCATTGTATTTTGACTGGCTCTTGTTCTTCAACTGGAACTGCCTACTTTAATCCCATATCCCTGCCCTGTCCCTGTATGTTTTTATATTTATCCATTTCAAATACTTATCCAATACAATTTTAGTTGCTGTTATAATCTTTGCCTCAATAACCATTTTTGCTAAAGCAGTCCACGTTTATGTGAAAAAATATCTTTTAACATTCCACTTTTGGTCCTCTAGTGACAATTCAGATGTAGCTGTGGCTCAGTGGGTAGCACACTAGCCTCTGAGCCAGAAGGTTGTGTGGTTCTAAGTCTCACTCCAGAGACTTGAGCAGAAAAATCTAGACTTACACTCCAGTGCAGTACTGAGGGAGTGCACTGTCGGAAGTGCCGTTTTTCAGATGAGACGTTAAACCGAGGCCCTGTCTGCCCTCTCAGGTGGACGTAAAGGATCCCATGGCATTATTTTGAAGGAGAGCAGGGGAGTTATTCACGGTGTCGTGGCCAATGTTTATCTCTCAATCAACATCACTAAAACAGATAATCTGGTCATTATCACATTGCTGTTTGTGAGAGCTTGCTGTGTGCAACTTGGCTGCTGCTTTTCCTAAATTACAACAGTGACTACACTTCAAAACTACAGCATTGACTGTAAAGCACTTTGGGATGTTCTGCAGTCATGAAAGGTGCTATATAAATGCAAGTCTTTCTTTCTTTACCTCCTTGTTTGCTATTTGCCAACCGACGAAAATGATTTTTTCCAATTTACCTTCTCATAACCTTTCTTAATGTTGAAATGGAGGTAGAATTCCTCAGAAGGACAGATTCCAGAGGAGCAAAGGTGATTGTGGAGTCGAGGGCGGTATTGACGAGGAAGAGCTAGAGGCTTCTCAGCATACATTTGGATCCAGACAAGTACAAACCCATTATCGTTCTATCAATACTGGGAAAAATAATGGAACCAATTATCCATATAATTATAATAATCTAAAAATAAACTACAGCAACATAGATCCAACAACTACTTGCATTTATATAGTGCCTTTGACAGAGAAAAATATCCAAAGGTGCTTCACCGAGGCGTAAAGAAAACATGGATGCTGAGCCAAAGAAGGAGATGTTCGGAGGACTGACGAAAAGTTTGATCAAAGGGGTTGGTTGTAAGGAGAGCCTTAAAGGAAAAGAGGGAGGTGGAAAGGGAGAGGGACCAGGGAGGAAATTTCAGAGCATTGGACCTGAGCAGCTAAAGTGACAGCCACTAGGCAGGGCGGGGATAGGGAGGGGAATAGGAAATAGGAATAGGGATGCACAAGATGCCAGAGTCAGAGGAACGGAGACGTTGGAGGAGGGGAGGTTGTAGCACATGGGGAGGTTAGACAGATAGAGAGGGATGAGGCCACGGAGGGATTTAAACACAAGAGGAGGGGGAGCTGTAGGTTCACTCTCCGCTGCACAATACATGGGCCTGCACTCCAATTTTCTTGACCTTTTTTGGGGGGAAACAACATTCTAAATGGATTGTGTAAAACCTACAGTATGATGAACCTTAATTTCTAAATAGCACTTGAAAAAAGTTTCACACAAAATGCCACTATTTAAGTTTAAAGTAGTGGGGAATCAGAATAAACCTAGAAATATACAAGAAATTGGCTGAAGGGTAGAAAGCAGTAAGTACTCATTAGAACAGTTACGTCAGGGTAGGAGAAGTGTCGTGCGGGTGACCCAAGGATTGGTGTTAGAAAATGTCACACGCAAGAGTGACAACTGAGTCTGAGGAGGCCACTCGGAAACTGCAAAATGAATTAAGGAAAATATAGAAGTGGGCGGAACAATAACAAATCAAATTTAATGCAAGCCAAGTGTAAAGCATATAGAAGAAAAAAAATGAGGGACCAAGTGCTCCAGCAATGGTGTTGAAATAGCTAAGGATGAAATTGAAAGAGATTTAGGGTGTACTAGTAGACTCAATGTTCATGGGGCAGGATTTTCATTGGGCCGTGGAGGCGGGATTGGAGGCGTGTGGGGGGTTTAAATCTCGAAATCAGGGGGCACAAACCCATCCCGCCCCCAACCCGCCTCCATGCCAGTTTCAAAGGAGGCGGATACCCGACCTGTGCTGGGACCCACCTCCCCGAGGCAGGAAGGGGATTAGTGCCAATTAACTGCCTGTTAACAGGTAATTAACAGGCAGTTTTTGGCCTAATCCCTATTTTTATTGCTGAAGTGTAGGATTCCTGACGGCTCCAAACCATGCCAAGTTAGCAAGGCGGGCCGTCGGGCTGAAGGGATTGGAGGGTTCGAGATGTCCGGTGTTCAGGTGATTGATGGGTGCATGAGTTCAGAGGTAAGTGTGTTTCGTGTGTGTAAAGTGTTTAAAGAAGTTTTACTTACATTTACTTACCTTTACAGCCTTCCTTCCTTCAGGTCTCGGGAGTCCCACACCTCACCGGCACAGAAAGCAGAATGGCCGCAAGCTGTCAAAATCTGCAGCCTCTGCTTTCTGTTCCGGGGAGATCTCTAAATCATCCTGAGAGGAAGGAATTAACTTAGAGTACAGATTGTCAGTGTCAAACAGCTGTCAAACACTGATATTTCATCTGTCCAAAGCTTTTGACAGATGAAATGTGTAAAGTCTGTGGGTTGTGCAGTTAATAAATACACAGACTTCAGAAGTAACAAACAAACAGGTCTTTACTATTCGAAGGTCCGGGCGAATCTGCCCCTGAAATCCTGCTACAACACTTATATACTGGTGTGGTCACTATCAGTATTACAGTATACAGAAGCCAAACAAATAGTGCCACACCTAAAGTAGTTCCCTTAAAGGTGAACGGTTACATTCAATAGTTCCCTTAAAGGTAGACGGGTACATACACTACAATCCTCCCCTTTTAGCTTATTACTTACAGAGTCCCCATTAAACATACATATCTTCAACTTCCCATAAAACAAATTACAGCTATAATCTCGGTGGAGTCAATGTCATATAAAACAATTTTCAAATATAATCTCGGTGGAAACAGTTCACAGGTTCCGTCTCTGCGGAAACAGTTCATAGATTCAGTCTCTGATCTTGACTCGTTCCGAACAACATTTCTTTGGGGTAGCCGGTTCACCTGGCTAGCGTGACTCCTCCATAGCCTTTTTCTTGACGTAGCAGCTTGAACTTTCGTCCTGTTGAACCAGCAGTGCGGACTTTGACAACCAACTGGCTGTCTTGACATTTTCCAGTTTTTCAACTAATTTAGCTCCTTTCGTAATGTCCCGCCTGGAATGGTAGAAGTGCTAATATTTTAGACAGTTATTATCTTCTGCTTCTTCTTTTTCTTTTCTGCCTTTTTGAAACTCTCGGAGCTCCTTTCTCGGCTGCCATCTGTAGCGCCACCAACTCTCTATGTTCCTTAGACCTTAAGTGCTTCATCCGGATTTCAGCACTTTGAGAGTTTTCATCACAAGCTGGGCAGACCACATCCTCATAATATTCAGTGTCACTCAACAGGTCATGGTAATATTCAGGTTCGTCCTGAGTTAGGCCAGCGAGAGAGACTTCTTCTTCCTCCTCACCCGTCTGGACGTTAGCTGACGGTGGTTCCTTCCCTAAACATCTTTCTTGAAAAGCCTTCTTCATGCATTCATATTCATCCCGCTCTTCCTGGGTTATCTGCCATTCCTTCACGACGGACCTCATTTGTGAGTTCAATACCTTCCATTCCACCGGTAATTGCGTTATCAGGCTATTTAACCCTTCTACTGAAGTAACGGTTTCCACCTTCTTCTGTTCACCTTGACGTGATTCAACGTACTTTTGGCATCCTTGTAAAATTTGTGTTGCCACCTCAGCTATCTCCGTGACTTTTGAGAGCTCCGAACTCGTTCCCCCTGAAGATTGAAGCTCGTGTTCAGATTGTTCCCCTTGTAGAGTCTTGTCCTTCAGCATATGAAGGAGTTGGCCGACCGTTAACTCTTCCCTGGGAACACGGTGGATCAGAGTCTTCTCCATTTCATCCACCTCTTTCTCCAATACTTCCACCTTACGTTCCTCTTGAACTTTGGCTTCCAGCGCTCGGAAAAGTTGCGCCCTGATGCTCTCTAGTTCATGTTCAGGGACCATTCTTACAGTGTCCTGTTCTTCCACTGCAAGGATTCCCAGTTGAATCTGTTCTTCAAGTTGTTGAACCTCAGACATTGCCGCCTCATATTTGTCTTGGGTGTCCTTCAATGTTTTTATAAGTTCTTGGACATCCTGTCTTTCATGCTCTGCCATGATTTTCACCTCTAATTGCTCATCTATGGATGGAGCTTCTATCGATGAGTCTGTCTTGGCCTTGAGCTCATCAAGAATTTCCTGCAGCCTTTGGACTTCTTGCTCATGTTCAACCTTTAGTTGTTCATATGCTTCTACTGAAACTAGCTTCTCGGAGGCTGCCGAGTTAACCCCCTTCTGAATTGTAGCCTGGGCCTGTTCATACTGTTCTTTCAACTTCTCACACTCTGCTTGTAAGGAGTCGTAAAGAAGAACTGGAATAAAATCCTGGCTCCCTGAAGATTCCTCTTCCTTTGGTTCATTCTGTAAATATTCTAGTTCCTGAACAGCATCAGGGGAATGTGATTGGTATTTGGCCATGATGGCTCTATGGTCGCTCTCTGCTTGAGCTAGCTGTCTCTGTAGTCTTTCCAGGTTCCCCCATTCGGTGTCCCAGAACTTTTCCATATTTTTCATCTCCTGTACGAGACGATCACTCAACTGTGCTAATTGTTGTCGTACTTTGACATAAGTTTGCGTCCGAGCTCGGTGTTCTTCCGTCATGGATGAATCCTTTGCTTGAACAGGCTCAGAATTCTCTGTCAACCTGGAGTTCTGCTCTGCAGCTTTATTCTTCTTGGTACCATAAGTCCTTCTGCCTGTCTTCGTTTTCGACTTGGTCTTATCATCATCCATTTCAGAATCTGAGCTAATAGCTTGCACCGAGTCCTCCCTCATTATGGCTTTTAGGTAATGCCATTCCATGTCTATTTTCTTAATCCACTCCCGTCCTAGAAGTGGTGGTCCTCCCTCAGGTAATACGTACAAGCTCATTCTTGGGTGTTCTTTACCCCTATCTCTCACCTTGACTCTTATTTTCCCCACGGGGTATACGTTATGCCCCGTGTATGTCTGTAATACGAACTTGGTATTTCTTAAAGGTATGTGAGAGAATAGCCGGTGGTAGTCCCTTCGGTTGATGACTGATAGAGCTGATCCAGTGTCCAGCTCCATTCTTATTTGGACTCCAGCTATTTTTAGTATGACCCAGATGGCCTGTAGATCCGTTTCTTTACCCACATTGTGGATTCTCAGACTACCCAGCTCCTGGTTGTTTGGGTCTGAGTCTGAATTCTGTTCATCTGAACTCTTCTCAGCCACCTTGTGTACCTTGTTGTACTTTTCTGGTGGTGGCTTCCTTTGATTATTGATCTTTTTCCTGGACCGGCATACCTTCGCGATGTGACCCAGTTTGCCACATTTCCTACACTCTTGGTTCTTAAACCAGCATTGATTCTGGTCATGCGTTGTCTTCCCACAACGGTAGCATTTTGTTGTGCTTGAAGTAATTTGGTCCACCCCGAGTGCCGCCGCCTTTAGTTGCATTTCCGCCGTTCCTTTCGCTGCGGCTTCGTGCGATGCAGCTATAAGGACAGCCCTGTCCAGTGTGAGGTCATTCTCTTCCAGTAGTCGCTTCTGCGTCCCTTCTTTGGACAATCCGCATACGAACTTGTCCCGCAGCGCTTCTGTCAGATTCCCTCCGAACTGGCAGTATTTCGCTAGCCTACGCAGTTCAACCAAGTATTCCGCATTGCTTTTGTCTTTCTTCTGCGTTCTTGCGTAGAATTTGAATCGTTCAGCCAGCATCAGCGGTGTGGGGTTCAAGTGGTCCTTCAGCACAGCCACAATCTCTTCGAAGGTCTGATCCGCTGGTTTATTTGGTGCTATTAGATGCTTCAAGAGCCCGTATGTTTTTGCCCCCATCGAGTTTAGCAATGTTATCGCCTTGTCGTCTTCCTCTATTTTGTTGGCTTCGCAATAGATCTCTATGCGTTCCACGTACGTGGCCCAGTCTTCTATTTCAGAATTAAAGTCGTTAATATTCCCTCGCTTAGGCATCTTTCTTCCCTTGGGAGCAGCACCCGTATTCTTATTTATTTATTTGTTTCTAAGATGGCGGTTTTCCCGCGAAATCGGCGGTTTCCCGCTCTTTCCTTCTCTCCCCGCCCACTTCAATGGCGGTATGTCAATCAAGATGGCGGTTTTCCCGCGAAAATGGCGGTTTCCCACTCTTCCTTTCTCGCCCCGCCCACTTCAATGGCGGTTTCCCGCTTCTGGCGTCTTCTCTGCCTAATGGCGGCTTCCCGCGTTTCTTCCCGGTGGAAGGGGTACGCTTCCCCCTCAGCGGACAGGTTCAGCCGCTGGCTGGCTACCGCACAGCTCCCCTTACTCGGCTATGTCTTTTCCTCCCGCCCGCACGGCTCTACCGGCGCTGGGTACACCCCGTTAGCGGAGGACAGTTCAGCCGCTGGACTGGCTCTTGCGCAGTCTCTCTCTCCGTACCTGGCTCTGTCTCTCTCACCCACACGTTCGATGCTACCGGCCCTGGGAACCCCGTTGGTGGAGAACAGCTCACCGCTGGACTGGCTCTCGCGCAGTCTCTCACCCCGTTTTCGGCTGTGTCTCTCACCCACTCCCGCATGATCGGTTTTGCCGGCTCTGAGTACCCCGTTGGTGGAGAACAGCTCAGCCGCTGGACCGGCTCCTCGCAGTCTCTCTCTCCACACCCGGCTCTCACCCGCACGGTTCCCGTTCGCCTCCCCAGCCCTCTCGCAGACCGGTGTTTCCCTCCCCGGCTGCGGCTGGTTTTCTCTTCCCGCGCCTACTCGCAGGCTCAGCGCTTCGTGGCTGCGGTCGCTGCCCCGATTGTCCCGCTGATCGCGGTCCGGCTGTCACCCGACGCCGTTGGACCCGACTTTTGGCCGGCACAGCTCCCCCTCGACCGAGGTCGAGTGCTCTGCCCTTATCCTCCGGATGCTTCTACACCTTCCCCTACTCACAGTCTCTTCGGCCGCCTTGTTTCTTGCTGGTCGGCTCACTCCGCACCGTGGCAGAAGGGTAGTCAGTGCCTGTTGCTGATACAGCTTTTGTTGTTAGTCTTCCTGCTTTCTGTTGTTGCAGCCTCGTGTTTTCTTTTGGTAACACGGCGAGGGCGGTTGTCTCTCTTCGACGCTCTTCGTTGCTTATGGTAATCTTGCCGCAGGGTACGATCGGACTCGTCGCCACTGTAAAGTCTGTGGGTTGTGCAGTTAATAAATACACAGACTTCAGAGGTAACAAACAAACAGGTCTTTACTATTCGAAGGTCCGGGCGAATCTGCCCCTGAAATCCTGCTACAACACTTATATACTGGTGTGGTCACTATCGGTATTACAGTATACAGAAGCCAAACAAATAGTGCCACACCTAAAGTAGTTCCCTTAAAGGTGAACGGTCACATTCAATAGTTCCCTTAAAGGTAGACGGGTACATACACTACAAAATGTCAATTGTAAGATTTGCAAAATTTCTGCATTTCCCCGAAGGCTGTTATTAATAAACGGGACCCTGCATGGACTGATTAAAATCAAAAAGGGTACCCAAAATGGTGTCCATGCCTTGTGGCAGCAAGCCTGTGAGATTTTAAAATGGAGTCTGCAACGCAGACAGCTTGGAGAAATCGAAACCAAGCTGCAGGCTTCTGAGAAGAGAGACTTTGTATTTTGGAAATAGACAGGACTCTGAATTATGCATTAGACAGAATTGGAGGCAAATCTAAATTCAGTTTAGGCATATATTTAAGGCCATCTAGCAGTCTGCATATATTATCGGAAACAGATTAACCGAGCCATCAAGGTCGGACAGGCCCATCAAGGAACTTTCAGGACAATACAAGTCAATTATCGGGCCGGTAGATGCGATTACCGGCCATCCAAAACCAGTTAATACAGATTGCTACCATTATTTAAAATAGCCCGCCAAGATTAAAACAAAGAACTAACCTGATTTGGTGCGCAGATAAGGGTTTTCGATGAAGGTATAATTGAAGGCCCCCTTGGGTAGCAAGAAGTGAGTGGGGCTCGAGTCGGGTGTTCGTGTTCGGTATTCTGGTTGGTTGGTGTGCTGGTGCTGCTCTTCGGCCCCTTGCCCTCGTGGCTGCTGCTCTTCCCCCGTCCCGCGCTTACCCACTGGCCTTTGCCCGTGCCCTTTTCCCACACCATCTGGAACTAGCCCCGGCACCGGGTCGGGCGGACACGGACAATTCAGGCCAGGCGAGGCGGGACGCGACGAGTGGAGGAGGGAAGACCACCGGAGGGTAGGCCACCTGAAGAAGACTGGCTGAAGAAGACCAACTGAGGAGATGAACTGAGGGGAGTCTTCAAATTATCAGGCCTTCAGCCTCAGCCGACCTTCGAATAACCGCACACCAACTCAATCTGGCGGCTGTCGACGAAGAATCATCCCTGCAAGGTAAAGTACCCGAACAGAGACTTTAACTTTGGGGTACTCGAACCTGGACAATGCCCTTGCAGCGCCTGGAGCCCACGTGACGACAGCAGGCTCCAGAGAGCACCAAGAGCGAACCCTGAACCCAACTGCTGTTTTGAGTCTAACAAATCTTTTGATTGGTGAGCATGAAGTTCTGACCCCTCATAGCTTAATCTAGTTAGATATAGGGGGTGGGATAAGGATAAGGGGATTGTTAAGATATTTGTTTTCCCTCGATGTGCCGTGTGTTTCCCATTCCCTTTATAAGTATAGTTATTATTATTCTTTTGCATTCGTATTTTTGCCTGTAGAAGTGTACACCAGTAATTTTTCCATAAGATTGTATCAAGTTTTTCCTCTTCAATAAAATCTTGTTTTTTTTTACATCCAACCACCTGTCTACTTGAGTCTTTCTGTATCGCCGCCTGTACCTAAGTCTAGAACCCAGGGGCATGGGAGCGATTCGAACCGCTCACAAAACAGTCAGAGGCATAACTGACTGGGCGTACGTACACGCCAAACAAACACAACAACACGCCACCCCCTACACAATCTGTGATGTCACCTGTTGCTGGGTGGCCCTTAGTTGGCCTGCTGAGCCCGCTGGGCGGGCTCAACAAGGTCAATCAAGTGAAAATCGCGTGGGTTGACCAGAACTCGATGGTGGCGGGACTACAACCCCGAAAGTTGTAGTCCAGCCTCCTACACGCCTCCTCAATGAAAATCCAGCCCATGGTGTCCAACGACTGAGGAGCCACAAACAGCCATGCAAGTGGAATGCTGAGCTACATGGCAAAAGTAATGGAGTGCAAGTCAGAGAGTGCCATGTAGTGCTCTGTTCAGAGCACACCTTAAGTAGTGTTCAGTTCTAGTCCCCAAGACACAAGGGAAGCATTCAAGCTTTGGAAGCAGGACAGAAAAGAGCCACAAGGCCAATCCCTGGCATCAGAGGAGTGAGTACGAGGAAAAGCTGGAAAAACTTGGTATTTCTTTGCCTTAAAAGATGACCGAGATGTGATCTTCTAAGATAGTAAATGGTAGATCTGGAACAAGGCTTTGAACTACTCATGGCAGTCAAACAAGGGGACACAGGTTCAAACTAGTAAAATGCAAATTTAGGGCTGATGTCAGGAGATTCTTCTTTGCACAAAGAGTGATCCAGTGGAAAGCAGATCCAGGTATGGTGGTGGAGGCGAAAACTCTGGAATCACCTAACAAACAGGCAGATGCCATGATCAGTGGATTGCAGAGTCTTTCTAGATGGATGAGCTAAAATGGGACAAAGGGTTTACCTCATCCATACTTAGCTGTGATCGTGTGTAATACTGGGTGCCATAAGCGGAAAAAGAATTTTAATTCCTGCCTTTAGCACTTCTCACCTTGAAAAGTACAAAATATTATTCAAGCAATTCATCCAAATAAATGTAAGCTCAAATGTTTTTTTTTAATTTTAGACATTTAGGCTATACTTCTGTAAAATTGCATTACTCCATTATTGCACTGTAGAAGTACTATAGTAACTACACACTATACATCTTCATTTATCTTCTACAGGTAAGTTACAGTAGGTGTACTAGAGTACTACCTAATGTGAAAAAAAATCACAACATAACACTATTCTACACTATCTGACAATAATCTAAGTGTTACTTTAGTCAATATAATTGGATGGTATGGGATATATCTAAGAAGAAACATTCAGCTTTTGGGGGAGTTTAACTTCCCCAAAAATTTCTAATGAATAAAAGTGATAATCAATAATTCACGTATGTGTAATAACATTTTACTGTGTGATGTTCCAGCATTCAATTATAGAATCTTTTAAGGACACAACAGGAGCTATCATCGCTGATAGGATATCTCACTGTGAGCTTCCGGTCTTTGCTCATTTGTGTAAAATGCCATCCCATTTCCCTTGTGGCTGCAGCACTTCTGAGTTATGCGTCTTTCATGGTCAAGAAAGAACTACCATAACTCACTGTCAAGAGTGAGACATCCTCTTTTTAAGCATTCCCTACTTCAGTGCTTAAAGTCTACTCAAGATGCGAAATCTTCAAAGTGTTCACATTAATCAAATTTAATGTAATTTTAGTTCAATTGAAGATGTAATATAGACCCAAAAATGTTAGGCTTTGAGATTTCAGTGAAAAATGACCTGGTAAATTGGTAGATATAATAAAGACACTTACTACTGAGTACTGAGATAGTGATTAAAGAAGTTAGGAGGAGTGCTTCCTGCTTGATGTATTCTCTTCAGCTCTCCAACAAAAAAAACACATGCATCTATCTATACATACAGGAAACTTTGTGCTATCCGGCACCGATGGGACCGAGCTGTTGCCGTCCCATCAAAACTGCCGGACAAACCAGCGGTAATGTTAAAACATACAGAGATTTTGAGCTCCGTATCTGGCAACAAACCCTGTGCAACAGCTTCTAAACAGTCGGCCGTACCTTGCAAGCGTCTCTGTAGCTTAGCAACAGCTTCAGCGAGACCTTGCAGAGCCTGACTGGTGAAAAAAAAGCAACGAAAAGAAAAAAACCTAACGAAACGGCTCCTGATTTTTGCCGGTGGCTCGAGCATTCCGGACAGTTTACCTCCGGATAAACCAAAGTTTCCTGTAATACCTAATGCTAAATAGCCTCGATACTTCTTTTTTTATTGCCAGCCTTGTGAAAATTGACATCTTAGGTCTCCACTTCTCCTCAGATCTGCTTACATGACGTCAGCTATATGTATCACTCGTGTATTCTTGAATTGGAAGCTGGTACTTGAGACAGGCTTGGGAGCTAACCAGGAGTCACAATTCCCAGCGAGAAAAGAAATTCTGACTAAGTGTTGCTGTATACTGAAATGATGATGGGCTTTCTGGGCTGGGCCCGTAACCTGTATGATCAGTGCAATTTTGGAAAGGAGCAAAGATATATTAATCTCCCTGAGGATAAAAAGAAAATGTGTAAATTAAACGATATTTAGTAGCAAGTTTTATATGTGGTGATATAGGTATTTTTTTAGTGGGGAGGGAAGTAATTTACGCAGAGTGTACTCTCTCTAGATATCAACCATCATTTCAACAATAAGTCAGACCTTTAATTTTATTAAAAGGACGTTTATCGTTAAAAATCTCGATTTCACTTTTCAATCCCCACACCATTTGTCTCATCAAAATGATGCGGTTTTAATCATTTCATTGAATCTAATCACCAGAGATGTTAGATGATGTGAATTGCTTGGTGTCCTGCCAATTAATTGCAAGGGAACTGCATTTCAGAATGTGAAGATTAATGAAGCTGCTGATTATAAACAACTCCTTATATATTGGTACAACTGCAAACACTGTCGGGGCCAAGGCAAGATTCGAACTGAATTTCTGTTCATGATGACTTTGCAAATTTCAAGCCGGATACAAAAAGAAAGAAGAATTTGCATTTATATAGCACTTTTCACGACCTCAGGACAGCCAAAAGTGCTTTGCAGTCAATGAAGTACTTTTGAAGTAATGGAGGAAACAGGGGAAACAACTTATGCTCAGCAAGCTCCCACAAACAGCAATGTGGTAATGACCAGAGAATCTGCTTTAGTGGTGTTGGTTGTGGGAAAAATGTAGGCTAGGACACTGGTGAGAATTCCCCAGTTCTTCTTCGAAATAGTGCCATTGGATCTTTTACACCCACCTGAGAGGGTAGAAGGGGCCTTGGTTTAACATCTCATCTGAAAGATGATACCGCCAACAATGCAACACTCATTCAGTACTGCCTAGAGTATCAGCCTAGATTTTGTGCTCAAGTCTGGGACTTGAAACCACACCTTCTGATTCAGAGGCAGGAGTGCTACAGATGCAAATTTAAGTGGCATGAAGAGCAGGAGAGTTCTCCACAGTGTCCTGGACAATATTTGTCCCTCAACAAGTAAAAACAGATTATCTGGTCATTATCACGTTGCTGTTGTGGGAACTTGCTGTGCTCAAATCAGCTGTCCTGTTTCCTGCATTACAACAGTGACTATACTTCAAAAGTACATAATTAGCTTTAAAGCACCTTGGGATGTCCTGAAGTTGTAAAAGATGCTATATAAATGCAAATTCTTCTGTATTTCTCTTCACCATGATTAAGTATCAGTTTTAGTTTAGGGCTGGTTCACAGAATGCCATTTAGTGATGGACTGTGAGACTATTTTACCTAGAAAGATTGGCATACTGATTAGTTGGGGTGGGGGTCTGCAATTAATCCTGTTGGTGCAGGAGTGAATATATATTTTTTAATCATTCTCAGAATGTAGGAGTCGCTGGCAAGGCCAGCATTTACTGTCCATCCCTAATTCCCCTTGAGAAGAAGGTGGCTGTTTTATTAGGGAGGGAGTTCCAGGATTTTGATCCAGCGACAATGAAGGAACAGCAATATATTCCCAGGTCAGGATGGTAATTGACTTGGAGCGGAATTTGGAGGTGGTGGTGTTCCCATGCGCCTGCTGCCCTTGTCCTTCTAGGTGGTTGTTGGAACTGCGTTCATCCAGGCAAATGGAGAGTATTCCATCACACTCCTGACTTGTGTCTTGTAGATGGTGGAAAGGCTTTGAGGAGTCAGGAGGTGAGTCACTCACCACAGAATACCCAGCCTCTGACCTACTCTTGTTACCACAGTATTTATGTGGCTGGTTCAATTAAGTTTCTGGTCAATGGTGACCCCCAGGATGTTGAGAAAGGGGGATTTGGTGATAGTATTGCCGTTGAATGTCAAGGGACGGTGGTTAGACGCTCACTTGTTGGAGACAGTTATTGCCTGGAACTTATGTGTTGAGAATGTTACTTACCAGTTGTCAGCCCAAGCCTGAATGTCGTCCAGGTCTTGCTGCATGCGAGCATGGACTGCTTCATTATCTGAGGAGTTGCGAATGGCACTGAACACTGTGCAGTCATCAGCGAACATCCCCACTTCTGACCTTATGATGGAGGGAAGGTGATTGATGAAGCAGCTGAAGATGAGGAACTCCTGAAGCGATGTCCTGGAACTGATGATTATTGACTTTCAACCACCACAACCATCTTCCTTTGTGCTAGGTATGACTCCAGCCAGTGGAGAGTTTTCTCCCCGATTCCCATTGACTTCAATTTTACTAGGATTCCTTGATGCCACACTCGGTCAAATGCTGCCTTGATGTCAAGGGCAGTCACTCTCACCTCACCTCTGGAATTCAGCTCTTTTGTCCATGTTTGGACCAAGGCTGTAATAAGATTTGGAGCTGAATTGTCCTGGCAGAACCCAAACTGAGCATCGGTGAGCAGGTTATTGGTGAGTAAGTGCTGCTTGATAGCCTTTCCATCACTTTGCTGATGATTGAGAGTAGACTGATGGGGTAGTAATTGGCCTGATTAGATTTGTCCTGCTTTTTGTGGACAGGACACACCTGGGCAGTTTTCCACTTTGTCGGGTAGCTGTACTGGAACAGCATGGCTAGAGGTGCAGCTAGATCTAGAGCACAAGTCTTCAGCATGGCAGCCGGAATATTATCAGGCCCATAACCTTTGCTGTATCCAGTGCGCTCAGCCATATCTTGATAGCATGTGGAGTGAATTGAATTGGCTGAATACTGGCTTCTATGATGGTGGGGACCTCAGGAGGTGGCTGAGGTGGATCATCCACTCGGCACTTCTTGCTGAAGATGGTTGCAAAAGCTTCAGCCTTGTCTTTTGCACTCCTGTGCTGGGCTCTGCCATTATTGAGGATGGGGATGTTCATGGAGCCTCCTCCTCCCTTTAGTTGTTTAATTTTCCACCACCATTCATGACTGGATGTGGCAGGACTGCAGAGCTTTGATCTGATCCGTTACTTATGGGATCGCTTAGCTCTGTCTATAGCATGCTGCTTCCACAATTTAGCATGCAGGTAGTCCTGTGTTGTAGCTTCACCAGGTTGGAATCTCATTTTTAGGTACTCCTGGTGCTGCTCCTGGCATGCTCTTCTGCACTCCTCATTAAACCAGGGTTGGTTCCCTGGCTTGATGGTAACGGTACAGTGAGGGATATGCCGGGCCATGAGGTTACAGATTGTGGTGGAATACAATTCTGCTGCTGCTGATGGACCACAATCACTGAAATGATGTGCTGCATCGTCCTTTAGATGAGCTGTTAAACTGTCTAACTGTTCAGATGATTATAAATGATCCCATGGTACTATTCAAAGAAGAACAGGAAACCTTCACCAGAGTACCTATACCACACAGACTTCAGCAGTTCAAGAAGACAGTTCACTGCCACCTTCTCAAGGGCAACTGGGGATGGGCAATAAATGCTGGCCTTGCCAACGATGCCCATATTCCCAGGAATGAATAAAAAAAGTCTTAAAAAGGGAGCTGTCCTGTCTCGAATTCCTCCCTCAATCATCCTCACTAAAAAATGAATTACAGGAAACTTTGGTTTATCCGGAGGTTGTATGTCCGGAATACTCGATCTAACGGCAAAAATCAGAAGCTGTTTTCTGTAAGTTTTTTTAGATTTCGTTCTTTTTTTTCCCCAGTCAGCCACTGCAAGGTCTGTAGCTATAGCAACAGCTTCAGCTAGAGACGCTTGCAGCTGCAGATGACTCTTTAGAAGCTGTTGCTAAGCAACAGTGTTTGTTGTCAGATACGGAGATGAAAACCTCCGTATGCCTCAACATTAACTTTGTAAGTCCAGCAGTTTTGATAGATCGGCAACACGCCGGTCCCGTCAGTGCCGGATAACACAAAGTTTCCTGGGTATGTGGAACACTTGCATTTATATAGCGACTTTCATCGCATCCATGAATTCCAACTAGTCCAGCATTTTTACTGCAAGGAACCTCACCAAAAAAAAACTAAAAGACTTGCATTTATATAGCAATTTTCATGACAGCCATGAATTGTACTTACTGACGTTTTTGTAGGAATTCATGGTACCCAATTGGTGGCTGGCACCTCCAGCAATGCAACACTGCCTCGGCACTTTCCTGATGCAAACATCGCACCACCACACCTATGCTGCGAATATGCAATTGCCAGAGAATATAGCCACCACACCAGCAAAGACGTGCCGATCCAGGCCGACTTGACCAACCTACCACCAACCCGCACAGTGCAACCTGAAGGATCAAACCTTCCTCGCAAACAGTGAAAAACCATCAATCACCTCAGGTGGTAGTTGCTGCCTCCTTCTTCACAGATGGAATATTAAAGCACCCCCTTCACGCAACTGCGGAGCTCCTAATCAGACCGTGCCACACATCATTGAGCACTGCCCTCAGAGGAAATTCGCAGGCAGCCTACAAGATATCCATACTGTTACACCAGCTTTGGCCTGGATATCTGACTGAGATATTGATATTTAATTTGTTTTTTGCTACTACCATATGAAAGAAGAAGAAGACCAATACAAAAGCAAAATACTGTGGATGCTGAAAATCTGAAATAAAAACAGAAAATGCTGGAAATACTCAGCAGGTCAGGCAGCATCTGCGGAGAGAGAAACAGAGTTAATCGGCTGGATTTTCATTGGGCCGTGGAGTCGAGATTGGAGGTGTGTGGGGGTTTAAAATCCCGAAATTGGGGGTCCCGACCCCATCCCACCCCAAACCGCCTCCATGCCAGTTTCAAAGGAAACATAGAAACTAGGAGCAGGAGTAGGCCATTCAGTCCTTCGAGCCTGCTCCGCCATTCAACGAGATCATGGCTGATCATCCAAACCCTAGCACCCGGTCCCTACACCGACAGCCATCCCACCCAAGCCCTATCCCCATAGCCCCGTAACCCCATGTATTTAATCCCCCCTAACACTAAGGGCCAATTTTTATCATGGCCAATCAACCTAACCCACACATCTTTGGACTGTGGGAGGAAACCGGAGCACCCGGAGGAAACCCACGCAAACACGGGGAGAATGTGCAAACTCCACACAGACAGTCACCCGAGGCCGGATTTGAACCCGGGTCCCTGGTGCTGTGAGGCAACAGTGCTAACCACTATGCCACCGTGCTGCCACAGGCCCTGCACTGGGACCTGCCTCCCCGAGGCAGGAAGGGGATTAGTGCCAATTAACTGCCTGTTAACAGGTGGTTAACAGGCAGTTTTTAGCCTAATCCCTATTTTCATTGTTAAAATGTGGGATTCCTGATGGCTCCAAACCACGCCAAGCTAGCAAGGCGGGCCATCGGGAGGAAAGGCTTGGAGGGTTCGAGATGTCCGGTGTTCAGGTGAGTGATGGGTGCATGAGTGCAGAGGTAAGTGTGTTTGGTCTGTGTAAAGTGTTTAAAGAAGTTCTACTAACCTTTACTTACCTTTACAGCCTTCCTTCCTTCGGGTCTCGGGAGTCACTCATCTCACCGGCACAGAAAGCAGAATGGCCGCGATCTGTCAAAATCTGCAGCCTCTGCTTTCTGTTCCGGGGAGATCGCTAAATCATCCTGAGAGGAAAGAATTAACCTGGAGTACAGATTGTCAGTGTTTGACAGCTTCAAACAGCTGTGAAACGCTAATATTTCATCTGTCAAAAGGTCTTGACAGATGAAATTTCAATCTGTGATGTCACCTGTTGCCAGGTGGCCCTTAATTGGCCTGCTGAGCCCACCCAGCAGGCTCAACAAGTTCAATCAAGTCTAAATCGCGTGGGTTGGCTGGAACTCGATGGAGGCGGGACCCAAAAGATGTAGTCCCGCCTCCTCAATGAAAATCCAGCCCAATGTTTCAGGTCGATGACATTTCGTCAGAACTGGAAAACGCTGGAGGTGTAACAGATTTTAAGCAAGTGCAGGGGCAGGGAAAGGGGGGAGGGACAGAAAGAACAAAAGGGAAGTTTTGTGATAGGGTGGAAGGCAGGAGTGATTAAATGACAAAAGGTATGATAGTACAGAGCAAAAGGCGATGGTAATGGGACAAATAAAGAAACAAAAGTTGAGTTTAGAAGAGGTGTAAATGGGAATGACAGAATCATCAACAGCTGCCATGTGAATAAATAGGGGCAGAAGTTATGGTCTGAAATTGTTGAACTCGATGTTCAGTCCAGAAGGATGTAAAGTGCCTAATCGAAAGATGAGGTGATGTTCCTTGAGCTTACGTTGAGCTTTGTTGGAACAGTGTAAGAGCCCGAAGACCGAGAGGTCAGAGTGGGAGTGGAGCGGAGAATTAAAGTGATAAGCGACCGCAAGCTCGGGGTCACGCTTACGGACTGAACAGCGATGTTCTGCAAAGTGGTCACCCAATCTTCATTTGGTCTCCTCAATGTAGAAGAGGACATCGTGGGCAGTGAATACAGTATACTAAATTGCAAGAAGTACAAGTAAATTGCTGTTAACAGTTTAACAGTTTCCAGTTTCCTGGCCCCAACCGTCTCCTTTTCACTATGGACGTCCAATACCTCTACATCCCCCACCAGGACGGCCTGAGGGCGCTCCGCTTCTTCCTTGAAAAGAGGCCCAACCAGTCCCCATCCACCATCACCCTCCTCTGCCTGGCTGAATTTGTTCTCACATTGAACAACTTCTCCTTTGACTCCTCACTTCCTCCAAATTAAAGGTGTTGCTATGGGAACCCACATGGGTCCTAGCTATGTCTGCCTTTTTGTGGGATATGTGAAACATTCTTTGTTCCAGTCCTACTCAGGTTCCCTCCCTCACCTCTTTTTCTGGCATATTGATGACTGTATCGGTGCCGTTTCCTGCTCTCACCCTGACTAGTACATTTCATTCAATTTGCTTCCAATTTCCACCCTTCCCTGTGTTAGCCTAGATTATGTGTGCAAATTCTGGAGCAGAGGGACAAGATTGGTACTAATTGAGCCATGCTGAATGAAAATTGAAGTGGATCATGGATGGATAGACTATATAACAACTACACTTCTAGAAATGTCCCCATTTCCTCTGATGAATCTGTCAAGGAAAAAAAGCTGGGTAAACATTTTTCTTTCTTTGATAGTATTTCATATCTCCATTATAATGAGAGTGTTTGAAGACCAGGATCACAAACCCAGCACCAAGCTCATGGTCTACAGAGCAGCAGTGATACCTGCCCTGCTGTATGCCTCAGAGACATGGACCATGTACAGCAGGCACCTCAAAGCACTGGAGTGGTACCACCAACGCTGCCTCCTCAAGGTCCTGCAAATCCATTGGCAGGATAGGCACACCAACGTCAGTGTTCTCGCTCAGGCTAACATCCCCAGCATCGAAGTTTTGACCACGCTCGATCAGCTCCGATGGACAGGTCACATTGTCCGCATGCCCGATACGAGACTCCCAAAACAAGCGCTCTACTCGGAGCTCCGACACAGCAAGAGAGCCCCAGGTGGGCAGAGGAAACGCTTCAAGGACACCCTCAAAGACTCCTTGAAAAAGTGTAACATCCCCACCGACACCTGGGAATCCCTGGCCCAAGACCGCACAAAGTGGTGGAGAAGCATTCAGGAAGGTGCCGAGCACCTCATGTCTCTTCGCCGGGAGCAAGCAGAAGCCAAGCGCAAACAGCGGAAGGAACGCACGTCAACGCAAGCACCCCACCCACCCGCTCCTTTTACCACCGTCTGCCCCACCTGTGACAGAGACTGTAGGTCCCGCATTGGGCTCATCAGTCACCTGAGAACTCATTTTTAGTGTGGAAGCAAGTCATCCTCGGTTCCGAGGGACTGCCTAAGAAGAAGAGATGACTGTTCTATTTGAAAACAGCAATAACAGCATTAAAACATAAATACAACAGGTAAATGGTTAAATCAACATGACACATTATAATTCGCACCAAAGCGATTCTTATGTATTCCACAAAATTATGAATCTTCATTATGGTCCTAATGAAACAACATTATGTATGAATTATGTAAGAAAGTGATATGCAAATACAAACTTACTTTGTTATCTATTCAAATGTATTCTAGCAGATTACTATAAACACTAAATGTAATGACATTTTTGCATAATGATTGCCATTTTAATCCTTACAGGTTTAACATATTAAATGAAGGCTATTCTACTCCTCAGCAAAATTGAAAATGATCAATTTGACATCATAAAAGAAGCATTCACTTGAGACAAATGTATTTGCTTCTCAACACAAACAAAACCTTGAGTTGTGTTATTTTTTAGCCAACCGAACAGAATGGATCCTTCTCACTTGACAATTTCGCTTAAGATTTTCCTAAAAGTTGAATTATTGCATTATAAGGTTGGCAATTACTATGTATGTGCCTTTCAGAAAATCCCCAAGACTAAACAATGGGATCTCATTCAACAAGGGTGTTAATTAGGAAAGTTACACCAACAAATTACCTTCTTAAACTTAAGGCTGAAGTTATGCCTGGCATGCCAATACCAGCAGTACAAGTACCAGCAAAATCACACAGCACAGAGGAGGCCATTCAGCCCATCGTGCCTGTGCCGGCTCTTTGAAGGAACAATCCAGTTAGTCCCACTCCCCTCCCCTTTCCCCATAGTCCTGCAATATTTTTCCCCTTCAAGTATCTATGCAATTCCCTTTTGAAAGTTATTATTGAATCTGCTTCCACCACCCTTTCAGGTAGTGCATAATGTTACACAAATACATCACATCTGTACGGAGTTTGAAAGCCAGTTAATCAGCATTAGCTAGCAGTTTTCATATATGCTAAGTAATAGCTATGAACATTCAAAGCTCTTGATCTCTTACAGTAATCATGTTTGTAGAAATTGGACCATGGCTGTGAAGCAAAATGTTAAAGAGGAAAAAAAGGTTAATTTTTAATTTACAGACTTTCAGGCATTATATTCACTTGCCATTGCCCCCCACAGATAGTAATAACACTGCTTGCTTTTCTCATTCTGTATTAGAGCAAACACTCTGTTTTCTTCAGGAATGAGCTGGAATAATTATGCCTGTGTCATTTTATCACCGAGAATATTTTGTTCCTACACTTTTTATTCCAAGTAAAAGAAATAAACTTTTTACAAATACCTTTAACCAGCGTAACACAGAGTTCTGGTAAGTGGCAGAAGTAAAGATTTGTAACACATGACTTAAAACTTAACTTTTGCTTAAGCCTGACTTACTGGGAGCAACATTGACTTTGAGCGATAGTGTAAAGTGGGCACTAGCGAAACGGCAGTCTGTTTTACATCTCCCCTGATTTTAATTTCCTTTGACTACAATGGAATTAAAAATCGGGAGAGATGTTAAATGGGCTGCCGATTTGTTAGCACCAGTTTTACACAAAGTCAAAAATGACCCACACTGTTCTAGATTTGATCGTTTGCCAGCATTTACTGCCCATCCCTAATTGCCCTTGAGAAGGTGGGGGTGAGCCACCTTCTTGAGCCGCTGCAGCCCGTGTGGTGAAGGTACTCCCACAGTGCTGTTAGGTAGGGAGTTCCATGATTTTGACCTAGTGACGATGAAGAATCGGCGACATACTTCTAAGTCAGGATGGTGTGTGACTTGGAGGGGAACTTGGAGGTGGTTGTGTTCCCATGCGCCTGCTGCCCTTGTCCTTCTAGGTGGTAGAGGTCACGGGTTTGGGAGGTGCTGCCGAAGAAGCCTTGGTGAGTTGCTGCAGTGCATCTTGTAGATGGTACATACTGCAGCCATGGTACGCTGGCCTTCATAGTGAGAGGGTTCATGTACAGTAGCAAGGATGTCTTGCTGCAGTTGTACAGGGCCTTGGTGAGACCACACCTTGAGTATTGTGTGCAATTTTGGTCGCCTTATCTGAGGAAGGATGTTCTTGCCATGGAGGGAGTGCAGCGAAAATTCACCAGACTGATACCTGGGATAGCAGGAATGACGTATGAAGAGAGATTGGGTCGATTAGGCTTATATTCGCTAGAGTTTAGAAGAATGAGAGGGGATCTCATTGAAACTTATAAAATTCTAACAGGACTAGATGGCAGGGGAGTCCAGAACCAGGGGTTACAGCCTAAGGATAAGGGGTAAGCCATTTAGGACTGAGATGAGGAGGAATTTCTTCACCCAGAGAGTGGTGAACCTGTGGAATTCTCTACCACAGAAGACAGTTGAGGCCAATTCATTAAATATATTCAAGAAGGAGTTAGATATATTTCTTAAGGCTAAGGGGATCAAGGGATATGGGGAGAAAGCAGGGACAGGGTACTGAATTTGGATGATCAGCCATGATCGCATTGAATGGCGGAGCAGGCTCGAGGGGCCGAATGGCCGACTCCTGCTCCTGTCTTCTATGTTTCTATGGTACGCCGGTGGCGGAGGGAGTGAATGTTTAAGTTGGTGGATGGGGTGCCAATCAAGAAGGCTGCTTTGTCCTGGATGGTGTCGAGCTTCTTGAGTGTTGTTGGAGCTGCACTCATTCAGGCAAGTGGAGAGTATTCCATCACACTCCATACTTGTGCCTTGTAGATGGTAGAAAGGCTTTGGGGAGTCAGGAGGTGAGACACTCGCCACAGAACACCTAGCCTCTGACCTACTCCTGTTGCCACAGTATTTACGTGGCTGGTCCAGTTAAGTTTCTGGTCATTGGGGACCCCCCAAAATGTTGATGGTGGGGGATTCAGCGATTGTAATGCTGTTGAATGTCATGGGGCGGTGGTTATACTCTCGCTTGTTGGAGATATTCATTGCCTGGCACTTCTGTGACGCGAATATTACCTGTCACTTATCAGCCCAAGCTTGAAAGTCGTCCAGGTCTTGTTGCATGCAGGCATGGACTGCTTCATTATCTGAGGAGTTGTGAATGGCGCTGAACACTGTGCAGTCATCAGCGAACATCCCCATTTCTGACCTTATGTTGGAGGGAAGGTCATTGATGAACCAGCTGAAGATGGTTCGGCCCAGGACACTGCCCTGAGGAACTCTTGCATCGATGTCCTGGGGCTGTGATGGTTGACCTCAAACCACCACAACCATCTTCCTTTGTGCTAGGTATGACTCCAGCCAGTGGAGCGTTTTCCCCCCGATTCCCATTGACTTGAGTTTTACTAGGGCCCCTTGATGCCACACTCAGTCAAATGCTGCCTTGATGTCAAGGGCAGTCATTCTCACCTCACCTCTGGAATTCAGCTCTTTTGTCCATGTTTGGACCAAGGCTGTAATGAGGTCGGGAGCTGAGTGGTCTTGGTGGAACCCAAACTGAGCATCAGTGAGCAGGTTACTGGCGAGGTTTTGCAGATGTTTCCATTACTCCAGCAACATACAGAAAAAATTATTTAACAAATGTACTAATTAATCATGATAAACAAAAATGTATGCAGATAAACACTTAACATGGATGGTGCCACAAACAGTTTTTAAATGTCTTATGTAGTGCTGACTGATTTACCAGAATGATACCAGGGATGAGGGATTTGAGTAATGTGGAGAGACTAGAGAAACTGGGATTGTTCTCCCTTGAACAGAGAAGGTTAAGGGGAAATTTGATGGAATTAGTCATAGAATTATACAACAGAGAAAGAGGCCCTTCAGCCCATCGTGTCCGTGCCAGCCATCAAGCCCTGACTATTCTAATCCCATTTTCCAGCACTTGGTGCATAGCCTTGTATGCTATGGCATTTCAACTGCTCATCTAAATGCTTCTTGAATGTTGAGGGTTCCTGCCTCTACCAACCTTTCAGGCAGTGAGTTCAAGATTCCAACCACCCTCTGGGTGAAAAGTTTTTCCTCAAATCCCCTCTAAACCTTCTGCCCCTTACCTTGAAACTATGCCCCTTGGTTATTGACCCCTCTACTAAGGGGAAAAGTTCCTTTCTATCTACCCTATCTAATCCCCTCATAATTTTGTACACCTCAATCAGGCCCCCCCTCAGCCTTCTCTGCTCTAAGGAAAACAACCCCAGCCTGTCTAGTCACTCTTCATAGCTGAAGCGCTCCAGCCCAGGTAACATCCTGGTGATTCTCCTCTGCGTCCTCTCCAATGCAATCACATCCCTCCTATAGTGTGGCGACCAGACCTGCACACAGTATTCCAGCTGTGGCCTAACTAACGTTTTGTTCAGCTCCATCATAACCTCCCTGCTCTTATATTCTATGCCTCGGCTATGAAGGCAAGTGTCCCATATGCCTTTTTAACCACCTTATCTACCTGTCCTGCTGCCTTCAGGGATCTATGTACATGCACACCAAGGTCCCGCTGATCCTCTGTCCTTCCTAGGGTCCTACCATTCATTGTGTATTCCCTTGCCTTGTTAGTCCTCCCAAAATACATCACCTCACAATTTTCAGGGTTAAATTCCATTTGCCACTGTTCTGCCCATCTAACCATCCCATCTATATTGCCCTGTAACCTAAGGCTTCCCTTCTCGCTATTTACCACTCCGCCAATTTTAATATCATCTGCAAACTTACTGATCATACCTCCTACATTCATATCTAAATTATTAATGTACACTACAAACAGCAAAGGACCCAGCACCGATCCCTGTGGTACATCACTGGACACAGGCTTCCAGTCACAAAAACCACCTTCGACCATCACCCTCTGCCTCCTGCCACTAAGCCAATTTTGGAACCAATGTGCCAAATTACCCTGGAACCCATGGGCTCTTACCTTCTTGACCAGTCTCCCATGTGGTACTTTGTCAAAAGCCTTACTGAAATCCATGTAGACTACATCAACTGCACTATCCTCATCCACACACCTAGTCACCCCCTCGAAAAATTCAATCAAATTGGTCAGACATGATCTCCCCCTGACAAAGCCATGCTGACTATCTCTGATTAATCCCTGCCTCTCCAAGTGGAGGCTAATTCTGTCCCTCAGAATATTTTCCAATAATTTCGCTACCACTGATGTTAGGCTCACTGGCCTGTAATTCCCTGGTTTATCCCTACTACCCTTCTTGAACAATGGTACTATGTTAGCTGTTCTCCAGTCCTCTGGCACCTCCCCTGTGGCCAGAGAGGTTCTGAAAATTTATGTCAGAGCCATTGCAATCTCCTCCTTTGCCTCACACAGCAGCCTGGGATACATCCCGTCGGGGCCTGGGGATTTATCCACTTTTAAGCCCGCTAAAACCGCTAGTACCTCCTCCCTCTCAATATTAATTTGTTCAAGTATATCACAATCCTCCTGCCTGATTTCTATGCCTACATCATCCTTCTCCATAGTGAACACAGATGCAAAATATTCATTTAAAACCTCACCTACATCTTCCGGCTCTACACACAGATTGCCACTTTGGTCCCTAATGGGCCCTACTCTTTCCCTGGTTATTCTCTTGCCCTTAATATACTTATCAAACACCTTGGGATTTTCCTTTATTTTGCCCAACAGTGTTTTTTCACGAAGCCCCCTCTTCGTTCTCCGAATTTCTTTTTTAAGTACCCCCCTGCACTTTCTATACTCCTCTAGGGCTTCCACTGTTTTTGTCCTTTATATCTGCCAAAAGCCTCCCTTTTTTCCCCTAATCCATTCTTGTATATGCCTTGACATCCAGGGTTCCCTTGACCTTTATGGGACTATGTTGGCGTTGTACTCTCTCTATTTCCTATCTGAAAGACTCACACTGCTCTGATGTGGATTTTCCTACAAGTAGCTGATCCCAGTCCACTTTGGCCAGATCCAGCCTTATCATATTAAAATCAGCCTTCTCCCAATTTAGAACCTTTATTTCCGGTGCATCTTTGTCCTTTTCCATGACTACCTTAAATCTCACCGAATTATGATCACTGTCACCAAAATGCTCTCCAACTGACACTTCTACCACTTGCCCGGCTACATTCCCTAGAATTAGGTCCAGTACCACCCCTCTCTTGTAGGACTTTCTACATGCTGGCTCAAAAAGCTCTCCTTATGCACTTTAAGAATTCCACACCCTCTAAGCCTTTGACACTCTGACTATCCCAGTTAATATTGGGGATATTGAAATCCCCTACTATTATTACCCTATTATTTCTACACTTCTCTGAGATTTGCCTACATATCTGATCCTCTATCTCCCCCTGACTGTTTGGGGGTCTATAGTACACTCCCAGCAAAGTGCTTGCCCCCTTTTTGTTTTTAAGTTCTACCCATATGGCTTCATTAGAGGAACCTAATAAGGTATCATCCCTCCTTTCAGCAGGAAGTGACTCCTTGATTAATATTACAACACCCCCTCCTCTTTTACACCCCCCTCTGTCTTGCCTGAAGGTTCTATACCCTAGAATATTGAGCTGCCAGTCCTGCCCCTCCCTCAACCATGCCTCTGTGATAGCAACAATATCATACTCCCATGTGTTCATCAACACCTTCAATTCATCTGCCTTACTCGCAAGACTCCTTGCATTAAAATAAATGCCATCCAGCCTGAGAAACCATCTCCCCCATCAGTATCCAAAATGGAAAATCTGTTGCAGAGGGAGATGGAACCAGGGGACTCCTGCATTACCTTCCTAGTTCTTTTACTCTATCTGGTGGTCACCCATTTCCTGTCTGCCTGTGCACTCTTTACCTGCGGTGTGAACACTTCATTAAATGCGCTATCCACGAAGATCTCAGCTTCACGGATGCTCCACAGTGACTCCAGCCGCAGCTCCAGCTCCGAAATGTGGATTTCGAGTAGCTGCAGCTGGAGACAGTTCCTGCACATGTGTTCGCCCTGGACAGCTAAAGTGTCTCTGATTTCCCACATAGCACAGGAGGAACACTCCACGCTGCCGAGCTGCCCTGCAATGTCCTACCCTTAATTTACTCCCTTTACTTCCTTTAAGTTAAAGAATATTAAATACACTAGAGACCTTACTTCCCTTTAAACGCTACTTACTCTAAACTAGAGAGCTTATTTTGACTTTAACGACTGGACTGTAGAAATACTCACCAGGTCCTACTTACCAATCAGCTCCTTCCCTGGTTGTGATGTCACTTTAGCGGTTTCGCAGTTGTTGTTTGACTGCTCCCGCTCTTGGACTCTTTCCTTGGTGTAAATTATTCTAAATTATGAGGGGATTTGATTAAGTAAATAAGAAGGAACTATTTTCACTGGCAGGAGGGTTGGTTACCATAGGACACAGGAAAGAGGAATGGAGTGGGACTAATTGGATAGTTCTTTCAAAGAGCCGGCACAGGCATGATGGGCTGAATGGTTTCCTTCTGTGCTGTAAGATTCTGCGATTCTTCCAACCTCTGCAGTCCCCCAAGAATCTATCCTTGGCCCTCGCTTCTTCCTCATCTACATACTGCCCCTTGGTGACATCAGCCAAAGGCATGGGGTCAGCTGCTGTGTACGCTGGTGACACCATGCTCTACCCCACTACAACCTCTCTCGACCCCTCCACTGCTTCTGTTTTATCAGTCTGCTTGACTAACATTCAGATCTAGATTAGTTGCAATTTCGTCCAGTTAAACATTGGGAAGATCAAAACCATCATCTTTTACCCCCACCACAAACTCCATACACTTGCCACCGATTCCATCCCCATCCCTGACCACTGTCTGACACAGAGGCAGTAGCCAGATACATAAACTAGGCTGACAATGCTAGTAGTTAGGGAGTGCTGCATTACTGGATATGCTGTCCTTTGGTAAATCCTTCCATGGCCTCACCCCTCTCTATCCCTGTAAGATCATTCAGCCCAACAATCCTCCGAGATCTCTGCACTCCTCCAATTCTGGCCTCTTGCTCATTGCCCGATTTCCTTTGCAACACCTAGGCCCTAAGTTCTGAAATTGCCTCCCTAAACCTCTCTACCTCTCTCTTCCTTTAGGTCCTTAAAACCTACCTCTTTGATCAAGTTCTTGGTCACCTCTCCTAATATTAAAGTGTTAGCTGTGGCTCAGTTGGTACCAAGCTTGCCTCTGAGTCAAAAGGTTGTGGGCTCAGTTCCCAATCGAGAGACTTGAGCAGAAAAAACTAGACTTACACTCCAGTGCAGTATTGAGTGGGTGTGGCACAGGGCACAATTTCAAAATTTGCAGATGACACAAAACTTGGAAGTGTAGTGAACAGTGAGGAGGATAGTGATAGACTTCAAGAAGACATATACAGGCTGGCAAAATGTGTGGCCACGTGGCAGATGAAATTTAATGCAGAATAGTGATACATTTTGGTAGGAAGAACGAGAAGAGGCAATATAAACTAAAGGGTACAATCCTAAAGAATCCTAAATGAACAGAGAGATCTGGGGGTATATGTGCACAATTCGTTGAAGGTGGCAGGGCAGGTTGGAAAAGCAGTTAATAAAGCATATGGGATCCTGGGCTTCATAAATAGAGGCATCGGGCTTGAATTTTCATTGAGGAGTCGGGCAGGAGGCGGGACTACAACTTTCGGGGTTGTAGTCCCGCCTCCATCGAGTTCTAGCCAACCCTTGCGATTTTGACTTGATTGACCTTGTTGAGCCCGCCCAGCGGGCTCAGCAGGCCAATTAAGGGCCACCCAGCAACAGGTGACGTCACAGATTGAAATTTCATCTGTCAAGACCTTTTGACAGATGAAATATCAGCATTTCACAGCTGTTTGAAGCTGTCAAACACTGACAATCTGTACTCTAAGTTAATTCCTTCCTCTCAGGATGATTTAGAGATCTCCCTGGAACAGAAAGCTGAATGCTGCAATTTTTGACAGCTCGCAGCCATTCTGCTTTCTGTGCCAGTGAGATGAGTGACTCCCGAGACCTGAAGGAAGGAAGGTTGTAAAAGTAAGTAAAGGTATGTAAAACTTCTTTAAACACTTTACACCAAACACACTTACCTTTGCACTCATGCACCCATCACTCACCTGAACACCGGACATCTCGACCCCTCCAAGCCCTTCATTCTGACGGTCCACCTCCTCTAACTTGGCGTGGTTTGGAGCTGTCCAGAATCCCACACTTCAACATTAAAAATAGGGATTAGGCTAAAAACTGCCTGTTAATTACCTGTTAACAGGCAGTTAATTGGCACTAATCTCCTTCCTGCCTCGAGGAGGCGGGTCCCAGTGCGGGTCGGGTACCCGCCTCCTTTGAAACTGGCATGGAGGCGAGTTGGGTGCGGGATGGGTTCGTGCCCCCCAATTTCGTGATTTTAACCCCCCCACGCGCCTCCAATCCCGCCTCCACGGCCCAATGAAAATCCTGCCCATAGAGTACAAAAGCAAGGAAGTTATAATGAGCCTTTATGAAATACTGGTTCGGCCTCAACTGGAGTATTGTGTCCAATTCTGGACACTGCACTTTAGGAAGTGTAAGGTTCTCAAAATTCCAACATTCCCCGAAGTTATTAATCAAAAGGGACCCTGGATGGACTTGATGTTAAAACCAGGGTACCCAAAATGGCTGCGGTAAACCTGGTGACCAGGCCCAATGGGATTTTAAAACAAAGGTTCTGCAAAACAAGCAGGTCAAGGAGTTCAAGTTTTAAACTAATCTGTTGTGTTTGTACCACTATACACAACTACATAAAATAATAAAGTAGCAGAGACTGAGAGTAACTTCAAGTGATCTTTACTGGTTAACTGGAACGTCGGCACTGACTATACAAATCGATACGCATCTGTTATATACGCTCGCAACTAAGGATGTACATCCACAAAACAAAGTAGTCCCTTCAATCTTGTATACATTACACTTCCTCCCCCTTTAGTTTAATAGTATATTAACGCAAAACTTTTATAATTAACATACAGAGCCTGTCTTTACAGTAACCTTTTTGTTTTCTTAAAAGTAACAAAATTCAAATTCCAACATAACATTATATTTTGTCAACAGCCCTTTTACAAGTCAAGTCTCTGGGGAGGCCTCCTCTGCCTCACTGGGTAACGTCTCTCCAGACTCTTTTGCTTTGGGGAATGAGACTGTACAGGTACAGGTGCATTAGGTGAGCTATCAGCACAGGTAGAGCTCTCAGCTGTGGATGAGGCTGGTGCTGATGCTGATGAATCAGGAGTGTCTGTTTCCATGTCAGGTGTGTCTGGGCAAGGTATAGGGGTGTTTTTCACCTGAACATCCAGAATTTGGTCCACATGACATCTCAAAACGTTCTCTCCCACATCCACAGTATACATCAGTGGTCCCTCTCTTGTGGATATTGTCCCTGGTTGCCACTTTTCCATCCGGAAATCACGAGCAAGAACTGACTGTCCCACACTGAAGCTTCTTGTTGGCTTAGCATTCAAATGTTTGAACTGTTTGTTCTCTACATCACGACGTACATTCGGTTTAAGAAGGTCCATGCGAGATCTCAGGTTCCTGTTCAGAAACATCATCACTGGAGTCTGATTAGTGGCTGCGTGTACTGTGTTCCGATAAGCAAAGAGGAAATTGTCTATCTTGTGTTGCAGTGGTAGATTCTCGCTGTACATTGCTTTGATGGCCTTCTTGAAAGTCTGCACGAATCTTTCTGCCAAGCCATTTGTAGCTGGATGGTACGGGGCAGATGTGTAGTGCTTGATTCCATTTTTCCTCATGAAACCTTGGAATTCATCAGTGACAAATTGTCGTCCATTATCTGTGCAGATTTGTTCTGGTAGGCCATTTCTAGCGAACATGGTCCTCAGAACTGAAATGGTCTTTTCAGATGTGGTTAATTTCATTTTAATGACCTCGGGCCATTTGGAATGTGCATTGACTGCAATCAAGAACATGGAGTCCATGAACGGTCCAGCAAAGTCAATGTGCACACGTTGCCATGGTGATGAGGGCCATTCCCATGGATGGAGAGGGGCTTGTGGTGGTGCGTTCTGGAACTTTTTGACATCCTGAGCAGCTCTTTGTCAGGTCCTCGATCTGTTTGCCAATTCCCAGCCACCACACGTATCCACGGGCAAGGCTTTTCATCTTTACTGTACCTAAGTGGCCTTCATGCAGTTCATCTAGCACTCGGTTACAAAGCTTGGGAGGAATCACAACTCGTGAGCCGCACATCAGTGTTCCCCGACACACTGATAACTGCTCCCTCCTAACTGAGAATGCTGGAAACAATGGCCCAGAAATTCCAGAACGGGGCTTGCAGCGCGTGCAAGCCCCGTATTTACACTTACCCCGCGCTACTGACGATCAGCTCCAGGGACGCCTGGACTTGGTGAATGAAAAAGAAGAATCCCGGGCAGCGTATGACGTCACGCCGCCCAGGAGTGCAGCCAGCGCGAAGCCAGGAGCGTGCAGTGTAAGTGAGACATGCCCCTTGAGGTCTCAGTTTCACTGGACACGCCCCCAATGTTTCTGTCAAGCTGCTAAGCATTTCTACATGCAAAGCAACAGTTTAAATAGGTTTTTGGAAGTTTTTTGAAGATTTTGGTAACTTTTATAAACTTTTTAAAAAGTTTACATTATTTTGAGTAATCTGAAGTAGTTTTAAAGAGAATTAAAGCAATTTAAAGACTTTTCAAAGCCCTAAAAGAATTTTTTAAATTCCATTTATTTATTTAGCAATGTCGTCGTCATACGTGTCTTCACACTGTTCCCTTTGGGGAACTGTATGAAGTGGTGGAATGATTTATGGCCGTGATTAACGCTCATTCCGTGACCGTAACCATCTTTGAACCAGCCATTAGGGCGGTTAGTCCTATGGCGGGAGGGTTTTACGGGCTCCCACAAGCTATAGAAGGAGGGGGGGCCACCCACACCCACGGACGCAAATATCCCACTGGATGTCAACCCAGAATTTAGACTCCACTTGCCGGGACTGTCTGGAGTGGGGTTCGAAACCCTACCCTGATCTGGCCCAGCGGCGGGGATCCTACCGCTATGACAAAGGCCCAATCCGATTAGCAACGTGAAATGGCAGCATAGGGCTCCAGTCACGGGGAGGGAAAAGGCGCAGGAAATGTATGGGTGTCACCTTTTGTGCGGAGTGGGCCTTTTGCGTAGCAGTAAGCATCCCCGCCGCTGGGCCAGAAGGAGTAGGGTTTGAACCCCACTCCAGACAGTCCCGGCAAGTGGAGTCGGAGCTCCAACTTTAAATTCTGGGTGGACATCCAGCGGGATACTTGCGTCCGTGCAAGGGTCTGGGCCCTCCCCTCAGATGGGTTGTGGGAGCCCGTAAAACCCTCCCGCCATAGGACTAACCACCCTAATGGCTGGTTCAAAGATGGTTACGGTCACGGAATGAGCGTTAATCACGGCCATAAATCCTTCCACCACTTCATACAGTTCCCCAAAGGGAACAGTGTGAGGATACGTACGATGATGACCTCTTGCGCAATGCACCTCCTTGGACCCTCAGTCGCAGATGCGAGGGGGCAAGTTGTGCAATTGTTACATTTTTTATTTTATTGACATGTAAAATGTTGGCCCAGTAATTCCCTTCCAAATGCGCTAGTACGGTCGGGGTACTTACGCATCTGGCCGGATGAAATGCTGGTTTTCAGCATGCACAGTGCATGTGGGGAAAACCGGCATTTCCTGTCCTCTGAGCGAAGGGGTTCAGAGGCAGAACGCGTGCGACTGCACAGGCAGCACGTGCGCAGTATAATTCGCCGCTTTCATTAATGCTTTCAGTGAGGTCCAGTCATTACAACTTACACATGAAAAAAGCATGGGTACAGTTGCTCCAGAGGCTGCGGAGGAAGATATTTCTTATCGTGGAGCTTCTGAAAGTATGTATGTCTGTATATATTCCTTTGCGTGTTATGTATATATTCCTTTACTTATGTGTATGAATGTATTATTTAATTATGACTTTCAGAGAAAGTAACTTATTGGAAAATCATAATTAAAAATATACATTCATACACATTAGTAAAGGAATATAAAACATACATACATATACGTAAAGGAATATATGTGGACATACATACATAACTCATTCTCACATTCCATTCACACAGCCACAATTGCTCCTTCTACCTACCGTTCTGAAAACCCGTTTAAAAAAAAAAATTAAAGTTTAAAATTTAGTTAAAATTTCTTAAAATAACTTCCCTCCCTTTACCAAACCTAAATATTGCATTTCATAAGCTCCTCCATAAAATATATCTCCTTCCCCAGCCAATGAACAACTTTACACTTGCTTTTTTCAAGTGCAAGTTCTAGGGACTTACCCTCACTGAATCCATCAGTGAAATCTACAAAGTTCACTGCGCAAGCGCTGCCTGTGCAGTCGCACGCGCTGTGAATAGACCTCGGGTCTGGAAATGCCGGCGTTCCCCGCATGCGCTGTTCCTGCTGAACGCCGGCATTTCCAACGGCCAGATGCGTGAGTAACCCGACCGTACTCACGCTTCTGGCCTGGAATTTCTGGCCCAATGAGTCACCATGTGCTGGCCATCCCTTCACAGTGATGTCATAAACTTTTGACAATGTAGGGTCATTGCATGTTTCTCTTTCAATGAGGGAGTTTGTCACTGGTAGCTGCTCAACTATTGTTGTGTGAAATACCTCTGCTGAGTCAACTGTTGTAGTTCTCTCTGAGGTCGGCAGTGGTAAACATGACAAACCATCAGCGTTGCCATGTTGCTTGGTCCCCTTGTATTCAATGTCATACAGGTGAGCCCCTAGGAAGACTGACCATCGCTGCAGCCGTTGTGCCGTCATCACTGGAACGCCCTTCCTTGGGTTGAAGATTGAAACGAGAGGCTGGTGGTCAGTTAACAGTGTAAACTGTTGACCATACAAGTAGTGGCTGAATTTCTTGACTCCCCACACAAGGCTGAGGGCCTCTCGGTCAATCTGTGCATAATTGCATTCAGCCGTAGTCAATGATCTTGAGGCAAAGGCTATTGGGCTTTCTGAGTCGTCTGGGAACTTATGTGACAACACAGCACCAATGCCATGGGGTGAAGCATCACATGCCAGTCGAATAGGTAAGGATGGGTCAAAGTGAGCTAGCACCTCTTCTGAAGTAATGAGTCTTTTACTCTCTTGAAAAGCTTGTTCACAGCTGTCACTCCACTTCCATTGTGACCCTATCTGTAGCAGTGCATTTAGTGGATGTAACACTGTGGATAGGTTGGGCAAGAACTTGTGATAGTAGTTCACCAGTCCAAGATATGATCTCAACTGAGATAAATTTTCAGGTGTTGGTGCATTAATCACAGCTTCAATCTTGTCTGGAGACTTGTGTAAACCATCCTTGTCAATCACATGTCCACAGTATGAGATTTCCTTTTTGAAAAACTCACACTTGTCTCGGTTCGCTCGGAGCCCATACTCCCATAACCTGATGAGCACCTTTTCAAGGTTGGAAAGATGGTCGTTGTCATTCTTGCCAGTAATGATGATGTCATCAAGATAACACTGAGTACCTGGGATCCCCTGCAGGACTTGGTCCATTGCCCTTTGCCAGATTGCAGGAACTGATGCTATTCCGAATACCAGCCGATTGTACTGGTAAATGCCTTTGTGCGTATTTATTGTCAGGTACTTCTTTGATGCATCATCAATTTCCATTTGGAGATAGTCCTGGGCCAAGTCAATCTTTGTGATGCGTTCCCCTCTTGACAGGGAAGCAAAGATGTCCTCAATGCGAGGCAATGGGTACTGTACTGTGTGGAGGACTGGGTTAACAGTCACTTTAAAGTCTCCACAGATGCGCACTTTTCTTGGCTTTCCTGGTTTTGTGCTGGAGGTTTTCTTCATCACTGGAACTATAGGTGTGGCCCATTCACTCCAATCCACCTTGGACAGGACCCCTAACTGCTCCAAGTTCTCCAGCTCTGCTTCTACTGAAGGGTGAATTGCATAAGGCACTGGTCTGGCCTTGTGTAACTTTGGATTTGCATTCTCCTCAATCTTAATTTTTGCTTTCATGCCCTTAAGTGTTCCTATTCCCTTCTTGAACACTTCCTGAGAGTCAGAGAGTATTTGTGACAGTCTCTCAGGAGTGGCATTGCTGTCCTCCTTTGCTGACACAAACAGTGCTTGGATGGTGTGCCAATCCAACTGTATTTTCCTGAGCCATTCGCGTCCCAGTAATGGTGGTCCTCCATTTTTCAGTACATAGAGGTTCAATTGCGGTATTTTTTTTCTTTGTATGTCACTGTCACTTTTATTTTACCTTTGGGGCACACTCTTTGTCCTGTGTATGTCTTTAACAGTGCTTTAGTTGGCCTTAGTGATATGTGTGAAAACAGTCATTTGTAGTCATGTACAGAGATCACTGTTAAAGCTGAGCCTGTGTCCAACTCCATTTTCAGCCTAACTCCTGCCACTTCTAGAGTGATCCATATTATTCTGTGATCCTCTGTTTCTTTCACACTGTGTAGTTTCAGACAAGCCAAATCCTCTTCCTCTGAGTCTGTGTCACTTTTTTTTAAATCTGAACTGTTTCCAGTCGCGTGGTGTACCTTCTTGTATCTTTCTTTGAAAGGTTTCTTGTTTTCAGTCACTTGATGTACCTTCTTGTTACTCTGTATTGTATCAGTTTTCTGCTTCTTATTTGCTTTGCAGACTCTTTCAATGTGCCCTTGTCTGCCACATTGTCTGCAGTCTTTGGCCTAGAAATTCAGTTGGCTGCGCCAGCCGTTAGCGCCTTAGGAGGAGTAGATCTCGAGCGCTAGGCGCAGCGTGATCTGCGCCTCGCCCCAACTTCAGTAGACATTTAGCGCCGGCGCAAAGTCATTACGCGCGCTCATCTGCGCGCGCAGATCATGACGTCATTTCGTCGTGCAACGCCCTTTGTGCGCCCAGAACCGGAACTTCACTCGCGCCGCCCCATTGTGCGCCTGGCAGCCCGAACGACTGTGAAGTGGAACGGTACACAGCCGAGGCGGGCCGCGGGGAGCACAAATTAAAGGGCACTCCTGCAGTAGGCAGCCGTTTTGTACCACTCCTTCTTTGGGAGGAGGAGGAGGAGGAGGAGGAGGAGGAGGAGTCAAAAAAACAAATCCACCCTCCCCCTTTAAGAGCTCACCGGAGCCAGAGTGTCTGCCGGCAATCAGCCGCTCGCCGCACCTGCCCTGCACCCAACTTCTGGTGTTAGCACCCCGGGCTGCCGGCTTAGCGCCTAATGATAGTCGTGCATCGCCTGTTTTAGCGCAGCAGCAACCTCTTAGGGCGATGCAACTGAATATCGGCGAAGGGGGCTCGACTTTGCGCCGGGCATAAACTTTAGCGGCCGCCCGACTTTACCGCCCCAAAAGTGGCTATACTGAATTTCTAGGCCTTTGTCTTTAAACCAACAGTCATTGTGGTCATGTGACATTTTGCCACAGCGATAACACTTCTTTTCTTGTTTCAGTGACATTTTATTAGTTGAATATTCCAGGGATTTTTGTTGAATTTCTAAAGTGCCACGTGCTGCTGCTTCCATTGATATTGCGAAACTCAGAGCCTTCTCCAATGTGAGGTCTTTTTCAGACAGGAGCTTCTTTTGTGTGCTTTCACTTTGCATGCCACACACAAATCTGTCCCTCAATGCGTCTGATAAGCCCACTCCAAATTGGCAATGTTCTGACAATTTGCGCAACTTTGCCAAATATTCAGAAATGCTTTCATTTTTGCTCTGGTTCCGTTTATGGAATTGAAATCTTTCAGCTATGAGCAGTGGTTTGGGGCTTAAATGGTCTTGGTGTGTGTCCACTATTTGTTTGAATGTTCTGTTTGCTGGCTTTTCAGGGGTTAATAAACTACGTAGCAGCCCATATGTCTTTGCGCCCATAACACTCAGCAAAACAGTGGCTTTCTTTTCTACCTCCACTCCGTTAGCCTCACAGTACAACTCCACTCTTTCAATGTAAGTTGCCCAGTCTTCAATGCTGCTATCAAATGCTGCAATAGTGCCAATCATCGCCATTTTTTTTTCAAACCCGTTTTTCTTTCTTTACTAGTTAGCTAGCGTCATGCAAGCACTGTGCACTTTTCACTTGACTTACGTATCCCCTGCCTAGCTTAGCAAGCGTGCTCCATTTTCTCTGCCTTCTCGCTCCTTTCTTCCAAGTTTCGGTGTCCTCTGGATGCAATGCCAGAATAGGAAGACGTAGGTTCATAATTCTCATCGCCAATTTGTTGTGTTTGTACCGTTATACACAACTAGATAAAATAATAAATCAGCAGAGAGTGAGAGTAACTTCAAGTTATCTTTACTGGTTAACTGGAACTTTGTCACTGACTATACAAATCGATACGCATCTGTTATATATGCTTGCAACTAAGGGTGTACATCCGCAAAACAAAGTAGTCCCTTCAATGTTGTATACATTACATAATCAAAGACTTTGTAAGGACTGATAAAAGGAACAAAAGACTGTACATTCCAGTCATTAAGTTAGAATGGGCTCCATCAAGCCATTAGGTTTTCTGCATTTTAAATTGGGAACCGCTCACCAGAGACATTAAGCCTGAATGGGAGCAATTCACAACTTGTCTTTAACAACGGCCAGGGTTTCGAGGCTACTTTAGACATAACGACTGTCACTCTACAGGTCATTTTCATAAATGTTTTTAAACATTTAAACGAGCTCACCCAAATCAGACAAAGGACTGAACTGATTTGCCGAGCAGATAAGGGCTCCCGATGGGGGTATAACTATGGGCCCATCAGGAAGCCACTCTCTCTCTTGCCTCTTCCCTCCTGCCTCTCAACTCGCTGCCAGATTACAACCAGGACGGGTTGTATGGAGAAGACTGCGTGGGGCTTCGAATAAATGGGCCCTCAGTCCAGCTCATTCAACCCAACAGGATCAACCAATGAAGAACATCAACTGAAGAAGAGCCCGTCCTGCGAGGTAAAATACCCAGGCAGAGACTTTAATATTGGGATATTTTACCTGGACGGCACCCTTGCAGCGTGCTGGAACCACGTGACATCGGCAGGCCACAGAGTGCAGAAGGAGTGAACCCAAAACCTTCAACTGTTTTTTTTAAACGTAACAAGTTCTTGGATTGGTGAGCATGAAGTTCTGGCCCCTCATAGTCTAATCTAGTTAGGTATAGGGGGTGGGAATTAAGGGGATTGCTAATTGTGCCGTGTGTTCCCCATTCCCTTTAAGTATAAGCATTTTATGTCTGTAGTGTGCTGTACCAGTAATTTTCTCGTGTAAGATCGTTATAATTTTTCAGTTCAATAAAATCTTGGTTCTTTTACACCAAACCACTTGTCTACTCGATTTTCTGTATCGCTGCCTGTATCTAAGTCCGGTGTCCAGAACCCAGAGGGCGAGCGATTCGAACCACTCAAAGAAGGTAGTCAGAGGCAAAGCTGACTGACCAAACACACCTGTGCAAACCCCCTACAGAAGGATGTGAAGACCTTAGAGAGCGCGCAGAAAAGATATGCCAGTGTGGTTCCAGGCATGAGGGACTTCAGTTATGTGAATAGGCTGGAGAAGCTGGGGTTGTTCTCCTTCAAGCAGAGAAGATTGAGAGGAGATTTGATAGAGGTATTCAAAATCATGAGGGATCTAGACAGAGTAGATAGAGAGAAACTGTTCCAATTGGTGGAAGGGTCGAGAACCAGAGGACACAGATTTAAGTTGATTGGTAGAAGAACCAAAGGCGACATGAGGAAAACTTTTTACGCAGGGAGTGATTCGGATCTGGAATGCACTGCCTGAAAGGGTGGTGGAGGCAGACTCAGTCATGGCTTTCAAAAGGGCATTGGATAAGTACCTGAAGGAAAATAATTTGCAGGGCTACGGGGAAAGGGTGGGGGAGTGAGACTAACTGAAGTGCTTTTGCTGGAACGGGCTCTGTACTGGCCGCGCTAGACGTGCTCCTATCTAGCTATCCAGCAAGTTAAACACTCATTCAAAAATAATTCTTCTGAAGCCGGTTGCTGTTTTGAAGCTTTACTTGAACAAATTTGTGAAACTGTAAACAAAGACAAAGTATGTTTTGTACATAAACTGAGTACTATACATTCAATATTACATAAGATATAAACATATTTACAACAGTAGAATAGACTAATTGTATAACTAACTAACATTTGGACTAACTTCTATAACTATCAAATATTAACCTTATAAACATAGTATTATCAAAATATTACTCTGACAACGTTGCTATTATGCTAAGGAACAAAGATACTCACAGATATTGCGCTTGGCCTAACATATGAAATCAGATTACATTGGATTGTAAATGGAACCTCTCATGGCAGATTCTCCATTACTCAAGTCAGGTTCTTCCTGGCAAAACTGCTTCCTGGGGTCAACAGGAAGAAAGGTAGGAAGGTCAAATGACCTCACACAGGAAGAAAGATCAGATGACCTTTCCAGCATACAAACTGTTAACACAATAACCGCCACCAGAGGGTGCTATCTGCACACATAAAATGTTCATTGGTCCAGAACAGGCTCGGTGGGTCGAATAGCCTCTTTCTGTGCTGTAACCATTGTATGATTCTACATTGGAGATGCCATCTTTTTAAAGAGATGTTAAACCGAGGCGCTTTCAGGTAGACAACAACAACAACAACTTGTATTTATGTAGTGCCTTTAATGTAGTAAAACGTCCCAAGGCGCTGCACAGGTGTATTAAAAGACAAAAAATTTGACACTGAGCCACATAAGGGGAATTTAGGGCAGGTGAGGTAGCGAGGCGTAAATCTCATGGCCGTATTACAAGGAGCAGGCGAACTATCTCCGGTGTCCTGGCCAATAGTTATCCCTCAATCAACATCACTAAAAAAATTAATTATCTGGTCATTCTCACATTGCTGTTTGTGGGATCTTGTGGTGCACAGATTGGCTGCTGCGTTTCCTACATTACAACAGTGACTACACGTCGATTGGCTGTAAACCGTGAAAGACACGATGTAAATGCAAGTTTTTCTTTTCCCTTATTATCACTTTATGTGGCTCAATGCCAAATTTTGTCTGATAATGCTCCTGTGCTATATAAATGCAAGTAGTTGTTATAAAGATAAGATTACAATTGCTGTTTCAGGTGGATGGTAACGATCAAATACTACTATTTGAAGAAAAGCAAGGTGACAGGTTAATCCATCATTCACTTCATCACTGTGAAATCTTGTTGTGCACACAATGGCTGCTATGTAACAACAGTAACTGGTCTACAGAATAATTCATTTTGCAAAGCATTAAGATGCCTCTGAGAGATGCAACATGGTGCTATGGAAGTCTTTTTTTACTTTCCTCAGCAGCCACTGGAGTCAGTTTTGTGAGCTATCTGCCCTTATAATCATTGCCTCCTGTTGCACCTTATTGTTAGATTGCCAGATATACTAAATAATCATTGATTCAGATCTGCTTTAATTTGATTGCCTAGCTGAGTAAGTTCCTTCACTATAAGGGCTAATCCTCTTAACTCTGCTGTCGGCAGCAGTTTTACATTTTAAAGTATTTTCAGGACCTTTATCAAGGTCTAGTTTGCACACAATGAACTAAGGCTGAAAGTGTGATAATCTCAGAAAGATCCCTGTTCATGCTGTCCGGCTGCTCAAATATCTACCCTTTAACCTCTTGGTTCGAGCAGGGAAAGCTCAGAAAAAAACGTTCCCTAGGCAGAGTCAGTAAAGACTGAATAGGCTAAAAGCTTAAGATCCCATTCCAGTCCGACCATTAGACAATCTTAGCAGGGGGCAATTTTAACCCAACCCGCACCCAACCCACCCGTCGAGTAACTGGTGGGATCGGGTGCAAGGCTGGTTTTACACCCCACCCGACTTTACTCTCCATGTCAATGGGGAGTCATATTGGGCAGGTGTATAATGGGCATTCCACCCGATCCCGCGGGTTTCCTGCCCCGCAAGATAGGTTAAAATGATGCCCTTAAGTGCTAGGCACAATCCTCATTAGTGTTCTATTCAAATTTAAGGATGTTCATTCTTTTAAGAAGTAATTTTTCAAGACATTTGTGTTTCATGGAGGAGCAAATTGGTCCCAAAAAAAATCACAATGTAGTAACCATGTCCTGCAGGTTCTCACATACAGAATGAGGGAGCAGCAAATTAACCTCTGCAGGGACAAAGCACAGACAACCAGCAGAGTATATACCAGGCATGGGAGAAGATATCAGAGAGAGCTTTCTCAGTGTAATGCACCTCTAACTCTTGGGCATTAAGTCCCGAAAATGTTGGCTGACTTTACAGAACATGCAAAGATCAGCAAGCATGCTGACGATAACGTCTCCCCTATGTCCTGTGTAAATAGGAATGAAAGCAGCACCTGATATAGATTTCTGCCTCTATCCCACTACTCTAGTGGTGCATTACATTAACTCAGGATTAGAATTATACCAGGTCATGCATTAAAATGGAATCATGAAGATAATTCAGATGTTTTTTTACTGAGCTGTCCCTGCTCGAACCAGGAGGTTAAAGGGTAGACATCTGAGCAGCCAGGCAGCATGAACAGGGATCAAGTGTTACAACCGGAACAAGTGGTTGTTTTTTGTGCTGGCACTTGGTCTGTGACATCATATGCCTCTGCACAGTAACAAAGACATCTCCAAATGAATGGAGCAACCCACAACAACCACACCTCAACAACAAGAACAACTTGCATTTATATAGCACATTTAACATAGTAAAACATCCCAAGGCGCTACACAGTAGCGTTATCAAACAATATTTGACACTGAGCCACATACCGGCATGGACTCGATGGGTCGAATGGCCTCCTTCTGTGCCGTATGACTCTATGGGCTGGATTTTGTCAATGGGGAGCTTTAGGAGGCGGGACTCCCACTTGTTGGGTTTTAGTCCCGCCTCCATCAACTTGTGGCCAACCCACGCTATTTTCCCTTGATTGACCTTGTTAATCCCGCCCAGCGGGCGCAGCAGGCCAATTAAGGGAAAGCCAGTTATAGGTGATGTCAGCGAGTGCCGTTTCATCTGTCAAGAGCTTTTGACAGATGAAATGTCATTGTTTGACAGCTCTGTGAAGCTGTCAAACACTGACAATCTGTCTTCTAAGTTGTGTCTTTACTTAAGACTCAATTAAAAAGCCTTCCTGACCAGAAAGCAGAAGGCTTTCTAATCGAGTTAGGACACAGGCAGCAGAGTAGTGGATGAGCTCAATTTTATGGGGGGTGAGAGATGGAAGGCCAGCCAAGAGAGCGTTGGAATACAGGAAACTTTGTGATATCCGGCACCGATGGGACCGAGCTGTTGCCGATCTATCAAAACTGCCGGACATACCAGCGTTAATGTTGAAGCATACGGAGGTTTTCATCTCCGTATCTGACAACAAACACTGTTGTTTAGCAACAGCTTCAAACAGTCGGCCCGTACCTTGGAAGCGTCTCTGTAGCTTAGCAACAGCTTCAGAGAGACTTTCCAGAGCCTGACTGTTGAAAAAGAAGCCACGAGAAGAAAAAAAACCTAACAAAACGGCTCCTGATTTCTGCCGGTAGATCGAGGTTTCCGGACATACAACCTCCGGATAAACCAAAGTTTCCTGTAGTCAAATCTAGATGTAACAAAGGCACAATGTGGGTTTCAGCAGCAGATGAGCTGAGGCAGGGGTGGATTCGGGTAATGTTACAGAAGTGGAATTAGGCGGTCTTCGTGATAGAGCGGGTATGTGGTCAGAAACTCATCTCGGGGTCAACTACAACACCAAGGTTGTGAACAGTCTGGTTTAGCCTCATACAGTTGCCAAAACAATCCTGGCACAGATACAGTTATTTCAATGTTTTCAACATGCAACTCACCACCATACCTTTTGTCATCCTCTCTATGACATATTACAATTCTCCTCTTTGCCATCTAAACGTCAGAACCAGTTTTTAAGCAGATTAAATGTCTGCTCAATCAGTGTCCTGGCTCGCACATGTGCCTTATTGTATTTGTACTCTGCTGCTGCATAGGGACAGCTTGTAGGCCATGACCCATAGTTGCTACACATAACCAGAGTCTCCAAAGAGCCAATTCTGCAAGTTTCCTTTTCCTTCAAAGAGGTCAGGTTTACATGAATACGACAGGCTGTTAAGAGTCATGAGTGTTGCTCAGAAAGCAGCCACTGACGTGCATGATTCACATGCAGTGGTTACAGACCAGTTACACATTCAGTGAACTGTCTCCCGTCCATAAAAATAGCACTGTATGCTTTTAATACACACCATCCACTGTCTGAATGCACACGCCTTTGTCTTGCTTTTCCTCACAGTGCTCACACTCTTGGTGACTCGTGCTTTGATCAGCCAAGATGTGCACTTATGAGGTGAGATGGAAAAGGCTGTACAACTTTGCACAAAGTATCCTTGATTAGCTTTTAATAAGGACTGTTTTTTGCATTACAGCCAGGGATTTTCGGTAAAACACAAGTGAAAAATTATTCAGCATTAAGTCGTAATTTATGTGAGCATTAAATCTTAACACATTGAGAAATTTTGATCACTGCTCTTCCTGCAATCCTATCAGACCCTCTTTCAATGATTTCTCCATTTTAGGCCCACAGAGAGTATGAGGTTGATTTTTATACCTGGCGCACAGCGAGTGGGCGATCACCAAGGGCGTCCACTCCCTCCGCCCGATGATGTTGGCGAGAGGCCAGATTAATTTTCGGCAGGACCTCATTATCAGCTTTTGGGTCTGTTTCCTGCCCGGCAGTAGCCAGATGGACAGCCTGGTCAGCGGCCAGGAGGGAAAATCAGCCTCAGGAGGCCGCAGCCAGGGACACTTGGGGTTAGTCTTCGTCAAACAGGGGGAGGGAAGGACGGCCATCGTGGCAGGGGGCAAAGAGAAGCCATCGGGGCTTGGTGGGGTGGAGGTCAGAGGTCGGGAGGGGGTAGAGAGAGGCTGCAATCAGCAGGGGGGGGAGTGCAAAGGCTTTGTTGAGGGGCCGGGGAGAGCACTCCTGCTCATCCTGGCCCACAAGGAGTGCTGGAAAAGGCACTTACCTTGTGGAGCCAGCAACTCCCGCCTCATCTTTCACTGCTGGGTTTCCGTCGTTTCTCTTGGGTTTCGGCAGATCTTGCACCAAAGTTGTAGTGTATGTAACCGTCTACTACCTTTAAGAGACTATTGTATGTAACCGTTCACCTTTAAGAGAACTATTTTAGGTGTGGCACTACTTGTTTGGCTTCTGTATACGATAATACCGACGGTGACCACACCGGTATATAAGTGCTGTGGCATGATTTATAGGGCAGATTCGCCCTGACCTTCGAATAGTAAAGTCCTGTTGTATGTTACTCCTGAAGTCTGTGTCATAATTAACTGCACAACCCACAGACTTTACAGTGGCGACGAGTCCAATCGTACCCTGCGGCAACAATATTTTCAAGCAACGAAAGAGCGTCGAAAAGAGGCAACCACCCTCGTCATTCGGCTGGGAGAAAACTCAAGGCTGCAGCAATAGAAAGGAGGAAGACTTTAGCGACAAAAACTTCCATCAGCAACAGGCACTGACTGTCCCTTCTGCCACGGTGACTGTGAGTAAGGGAAAGTGAAAAGAATAGCCGGAGGATAAGGGCTGGGCACTCGACCACGGTCGAGGGGGAAAAGGAGCCGGACAAAAAGCCGGGTCCAACGGCATCGTGAGAGACCGTGACCGGCGGGAAAAGCCGGGCGGTGACCGAAGCCACGAAGCGCTGCGACCGGGAGCGTAGGCGCGGGAAGAGAGAAACTCAGTCGCAGCCGGGGAGAGAAGCACCAGACTGCGAGAGGGCTGGGAGGCGCGATTGGGGTCCGAGCGAGCGGGAGAGGCAGAGCCGACCAAGAGAGACTGCGCGAGAGCCAGTCCAGCGGCTGAACTGTCCTCCGTCAACGGGGTGTAACCAGCGCCGGTAGAGCCGAGCGAGCGGGAGAGAGGCAGAGCTGAGCAAGGGGAACTGTGCGAGAGCCAGTCCAGCGGCTGAACTGTCCTCCATCAACGGGGTGTACCCAGCGCCGGTAGAGCCGAGCGAGCGGGAGAGAGACAGAGCCGAGCAAGGGGAACTGTGCGAGAGCCAGCCCAGCGGCTGAACCTGTTCGCCGTCAACGGGGTACCCAGAGCCGGTCGCCTTGCCATAAAATAAAAAAAAAAGGGAAAGCCTTGAAACCGACGCGCAGGCTGTGAACCTGAAAGCCAGCGGCCGTCGCCCGTGGGGAAAGTGTACCCCTCCCACCAGGGAAGAAACGCGGGAAGCCGCCATTAGGCGGGGAAGAAGACAGAAGCGGGAAACCGCCATTGAAGTGGGCGGGGAGAGAAGATAAGAGCGGGAAACCGCCATTTTCGCGGGAAAACCGCCATCTTAGAAAAAAAAAGAAATAATAATTTAAAGAAATACTTGTGTTGTTCCCAAAGAGCGGAAGATGCCTAAGCATGGTAACATCAATGATTTTAATTCCGAGGTAGAAGACTGGGCCACGTACGTGGAACGCATTGAGACCTATTGTGAGGCCAATAAAATAGAAGAAGATGACAAAGCTATAACCTTGCTGAACTCGATGGGCGCAAAGACATACGGGCTCTTGAAGCATCTACTAGCACCAGCTAAACCGGCGGATCAGACTTTCGATGATATTGTGGCTGTCCTGAAGGACCACTTGAACCCTACACCGTTGATGTTGGCGGAACGATTCAAATTCTATGCGAGAACGCAACGGAAAGACGAAAGCAATGCAGAATACTTGGTTGAACTGCGTAGACTAGCGAAATACTGCCAGTTTGGAGAGAATCTGACAGAGGCATTGCAAGACAAGTTCGTGTGCGGGTTGGCAAAGGAAGGAACGCAAAAGCGACTACTCGAAGAGAACGACCTTACACTTGACAGGGCTGTCCTTATTGCAGCATCGCACGAAGCCGCAGCGAAGGGAACTGCGGAAATGCAGCTAAAGACAGCAGCACTAAGTGTGGATCAAATTACCTCGACAACAACAAAATGCTATCGTTGTGGGAAGACAACACACGACCAGAACCAATGCTGGTTTAAGAACCAGGAATGTAGGAAATGTGGCAAACTGGGTCACATAGCTAAGGTATGCCGGTCAGGGAAGAAGACCAACAACCAAAGGACCAACAACCAAAGGAAGCCATCACAGGAAAAGTACAACAAGGTACACAAGGTGGCTGAGAAGAGTTCAGACGAACAGAATTCAGACTCAGACCCAAACGGCCAGGAGCTGGGTAGTCTGAGAATTCACAATGTGAGTAAGGAAGCTGACCTACAAACTATCTGGGTCATGCTAAAAATAGCTGGAATCCAAGTGAAAATGGAGTTGGACACTGGATCAGCTCTATCAGTCATAAATCGAAGGGATTACCACCGGCTATTCTCACATATACCCTTAAGAGATACCAAGTTCGTATTGCAGACATACACGGGGCATAAAGTACACCCCATGGGAAAGATAAGAGTCAAAGTGAGAGATAGGGGTAAAGAACACCCAAGAATGAACTTATACGTACTACATGAGGGAGGACCACCACTTCTAGGACGGGAGTGGATCAAGAAAATAGACATGGAATGGCACTATCTAAAAGCCATAACGAGTGAGGACTCGGTGCAGACAATCAGCTCAGATTCTGAAACGGATGACGATAAGACCAACCCAAATATGAAAGACAAGGCTGAAATGGACTTGCCGACGAAGGTTGGAAAAACGAAGGCATGCATAAAGGCTTATGCTCCAGAGAAGAACAAAGTTTCAGAACAGAACTCCACCGAACAACGACAACCTAGTTCGACAGAAAATTCTGAGCCTGTTCAAGTTACGGACATATCCATGATGGAAGAACACCGAGCTCGGACTCAAACTTATTTCAAATTACGACAACAATTAGAACAATTGAGTTACCGTCTCGTACAAGAGATGAAAACAATGAAAAAGTTCTATGATACCGAATGGGAGAATCTGGAAAGACAACAGAAGCAGCTAGCTCAAGCAGAGAGCGACCATAGAGCCATCGTGACCAATTACCGATCACATCTCCCTTATGCTGTTCAGGAGTTAGAATATTTGCAGGAAGAAGCAAATGAAGAGGAATCTTCAGGAAGCCAGGATTTTATTCCAGTTCTTCTCTACGACTCCTTACAAGCAGAGTGTGAGAAGTTGAAAGAACAGTATGAACAGGCCCAGGCTACAATTCTGGAAGGGGTTAACTCGGCAACCTCCGAAAAGCTAGTTTCAGTGGAAGCATATGAGCAACTGAAGGTTGAACATGAGCAAGAAGTCCAAAGGCTGCAGGAAATTCTTGATGAGCTCAAGGCCAAGACAGACTCATCGGTAGAAGTTCCATCCATAGATGAGAAATTAGAGGTGAAAGACATGGCAGAACCTGAAAGACAAGATGTACAAGAACTCATAAAAATATTAAAGGAAACCCAAGACAAATATGGGGCGGCAATGACCGAGATTCAACAACTTGAAGAACAGATTCAACTGGGAATCCGTTCAGTGGAAGAAAAGGGAACTGTAAGAAACACAGAGACTGTAAGAATGGCCTCTGAACATGAGCTAGAGAGCATCAAGGCGCAACTTCTCCGAGCGCTGGAAGCCAAAGTACAAGAGGAAAAGAAGGTGAAAGCATTGGAGGAAAAGGTGGATGAAATGGAGAAGACTCTGACCCACAGTGTTCCCGTGGAAGAGTTAACGGTCAGCCAACTCCTTCATATGCTGAAGGACAAGACTCTACAATGGGAACAATCTGAACGCGAGCTTCAATCTTCAAAGGGAAGGAGTTCGGAGCTCTCAAAAGTTATGGAAATAGCTGAGGTTGCAACACAGATTTTACAGGGATGCCAAAAGTACGCTGAATCACGTCAATGTGAACAGCAGAATGTTGAAACAGCTGCTCCAGTAGAAGGATTGAATAGCCTGATCAATCAATCCCCGAGGGAAGGGGAAGTATTGAAATCACAAACGAGGTCATTAGTGAAGGATTGGCAGGAAACCCAGGAAGAGCGGGATGAATATGAACGCATGAAGAAGTCTCTTCAGGAAAGATGTCTAGGGAGGGAACAACAGTCGGCTAACGTCCAGTTGGGTACGGAAGAAGTAGCAGGCCCTCTCGCTAGACTAGCTCAGGACAACACCGAATATTACCATGACCTGTTGAGTGACACTGAATATTACGAGGATCTGGTCTGCCCAGCTTGTGATGAAAACTCCCAAAGTGCAGAAATCAGGATGAAGCACTTAAAGTCTAAGGAACATAGAGAGATGGTGGCGCTACAGCTGGCAGCTGATAAGGGAGCCCCGAGAGTCTCCAAGAAGCAGAAAAGAAAAAGAAGAAGCAGAAGATGATAACCATCAAAATCATTATCTCTCCTACCAGATCATGCACGTGGGCCCTACAAAGGGAGATAAATCAGTTGGAAAGTAGGGAAAATTACCAAGGCAATACAGCTGTTTGTAAAAGTCAGCATTGCTGGTTCAGCAGGACGGGAGTTCAAGCTGTTACGTCAAGGGGAAGACTAGTGGAGGAGTCACGCTAGCAATGTGAACCGGCTACACCACAGCGATGTTGTTCGGACCGAGTCAAGACTAGAGACTGAATCTATACACTGTTCCCACAGAGACTGAACCTGTGAACTGTTTCCCACAGAGACTATATCTGTAAATTGTTTACCTGAAGTTGAATATATGTATGTTAATGAGAAATAGTATGTTGTAAGCTAAAATTGTAGTGTATGTAACTGTCTACCTTTAAGAGACTATTGTATGTAACCGTTCACCTTTAAGAGAACTATTTTAGGTGTGGCACTACTTGTTTGGCTTCTGTATACGGTAATACCGACGGTGACCACACCGGTATATAAGTGCTGTGGCATGATTTATAGGGCAGATTCGCCCTGACCTTCGAATAGTAAAGTCCTGTTGTATGTTACTCCTGAAGTCTGTGTCGTAATTAACTGCACAACCCACAGACTTTACAAAAGTGACAGTGGATCCCGTGGGAATTCAATCCCCAAGTCTTGAAGTTATACTGGGTGGGAATTTCCTTGGAGCTGCTGCCCCTTCCACCACCATAACTTTGTCGGAATTGCGGCGGAAACACCGTTCACGTGTGCAGAGGGTACAAGGAAATTCACCCCCACTGTGGCTAACAGCGTACAACTGCTTAATGCATTCAAATGAAATTTCCTTCTCTGCTATTTTAGCATTAAAATAAGTGGGCTGACACCGATATTAAAATAACGGCTATAAAAATTTCTGTCAACCGTATTAAGTTTTGTACCCATTTATCCCAAAGTGTAATTTCAAGCCAAAATTTCTAAATGATTAACATTACAAACAAGACAAAATCCCTTTGCTGCATCGTTAATACTTTTATCATTTGAATTTTCCCAATGCTCTTATCAGCATTGAGCATGGTGGAGAAATTTTTACGCTTCTATTATTTACCACAGTTTGGCAGCCTGACATAACATTGTTGTTATTATTCATGGTTTCTTCCATCAAGTAAATTGGAGTCAGTTTCTAATCGTGACTGAATATAATCATGTTGGATTAGGGTCTGATATGATCTGGGTGCTCCCTGTATTTCTTGACTTAATAAGGAAAGATAGTCCAAAAACTGTCACTGTTATGAAACACCATGAAATATCATCCTTATCCTAACATAAAATTGATCTGTTGGACACAATGAGAAACAGACTAGTATTATACATCCTGTGACTGCAGCTTTCTATTTCTGAGTTTCTGCTCAGCAAAGTATAAGAGTTATATCTGTATCCATAATGCAAGCTCTCACATTTAATTGTCTCCTTGTGTATGCCAATTATACTGAATATGTACAAAAATGTATACAAAAGGGGGGTAAAAAATCTATGGGCCTTTGATCCCACCGTAAGTGCTGGTAGCAAAGGCCCACCAGAGCAGGCAGGGTCAGGGGAAAGTTTTCCAATTTAATTATGCCCAGCAGCTGCCTGCACCACTGTGGACACATCTCAGCCTGTGCTAGAAGAAGGAGACGGGAAATGTAGTACTGGCAAGCTACTCACTGCCCCACTAGCACCGCCGGCCCGGAAGAGGGCAAGCAAAGCCCCTATCGGCCACCTTTACAAGGAAACCAAAAGACCTGAGCAACTTCCAATTCCCAGGCCTGGACTCCCTGGGTAGGTACTTTGGCAAGTCAGCAGGCCAGTCCACCTCTGCTTCCTTGGCCTACTGGCCTGCCCTCCTCCATTCATGCCCTCCTCTGTTCATGCCTCCCTCTGATGCGTGTGACCTTGTCTGGGATGGGCAGAGATTCTGCTCTGACTGAGGTTCTACGGAAACTAACAGCAGAGGCTCGGGACCCGGTGTCTCCAGGTCCTTTGCTTATTTCCCGGGCATTCCAACTTGTGGCGGGAATGCTGCCGGAAGGCGAGCGGAATATTTGGGGGCCAATCTCTCCAAGAATTGTACAGGCAACCTAAGCTGGGAATTTCCTCGGGACTGCTCCCATTCTGCCACCGTAACTTTGCCGGAATAGCATCGAAAGTCCCTTGTATGTGCAGACAGGGTTTCTGCGGCACTTCTGGTGAAGCCATGGCGGCAGAGTGGGAGCAGCTCTGAGGAACTTCCTGGCCAATAATGTTCTAGCACCGTTTAGTATGTTAATTTTAAAAATCATGTTTCAATGTAAGTGTTTACTTCTTCAGTATTTTACATGTGCTAGTGGATCTCCTGTGGCATTGCTCCTGGTAAATCAGATGACACACATGTACTGTTTACACCCAATTTTCCCAGGTCAGATCACAAGCCTAACCTGAGGTCTAGGTTTGAACATTTCTGAAGAGCAAACTATTGGCGGGGGAGCAAAATTGCATACAAGGCAAATTTAAAGGGATGTAGACAATTAAAAAAGAGTGTCACAACAGAGGGACAAAAATTCAGAAAGCTTTGGCTCAGATGGCATTTCAACACATTATCAAATTTTTCAGATGCTGAAGAGACTAAAAAGAGATTGGAAAAACTGAAGGAAAAGAAACTCAAGGTGCAGGCAAGTGATGGAGCAGCCTGGTTTTGAACCCTGTTTGATGAGATTGAGTTGTCACTGAATGAAGCAGGTGCGAGGGGGCTTGCCCTCTGTGGCACTCGATGATACCATCCCCATGGTTCAGCATTATAGCATGTCTGGAAGGAGATGCAGTCAAGTTTCAGGCCACAGCTGGACATTAGGGTAACTACGTGTGCCACTCACTCCTATATTGCATGGTATCTGTCCTTGCAGCAGAAGGCACAGCTCTGCATCTGCCACTCTGCTGATTCAGGTCCTGAGAAGACAGATCCCTTCAGTCATCGCTAGGGAGGCATCCCAGAGCCTGTGGAAATAGTTTATGGAATCTTGGGGATGCAGCTCCATTCAGGCAACCTTGATTCTTGATCATCCAACCTTGCTTTTTTACACGCAGTGCCACGGAGTGTATATGGATCAACTGCTTCTTTGCTGCAATTACACATAGCCTGAAAATCATACATTGATATAGTTAGTTAGGTATTCACATATCTTAGTAATGCCATCAGGTCTATTATCCCAGTTTCCTTTGAGAAGAGGCTCTTCCACCATCACTAATGATCTGCCAAAGTGAGGCATTTTCAACTCTGCTGGTGTCTATCTATGCTCACCTTTCCCATAACTCTCTGTCTGAATCTCTCCAATCAGATTTCCAATGCTGCCACAGCACCAAAATGGCCATAGTCGAAGTCACAAGCGACATATTTTGTGACTGTGACAATGGTGCATTATCACTCCTCAACCTTTTTGACCTCTCTGCAGTCTTTGACATGGTGGACCATACCTTCCTCGTCCAATGCTTCTACTCCATGGTTGAGCTCAATGGGGCTCCCCTCACTTGGTTCCACTCTTACCTATTCAATCATAGCCAGAACATCTACAGCAGCGGCCTCTCTTCCTACCCATGTACCGTCACCTATTCTCTCTGGAGTTTAGAAGAATGAGAGGTGATCTCATTAAAACATACAAGATTCTGAAGAGGATTGAGAGGATAGATGCTGAGAGGTTGTTTCCCCTGACTGGAGAGTCTAGAACTAGGGGGCATAGTCCTAGGATAAGAGATCGACCATTTAAGACCGAGACGAGGAGGAATTTCTTCACTCAGAGGGTTGTGAATCCTTGGAATTCTCTGCCCCAGAGGGCTGTGGATGCTGAGTCTTTGAATATATTCAAGGCTGAGATAGATAGATTTTTGGACTTTAGGGGAATTAAGGGTAAGGAGATCAGGTGGGAAAGTGGAGTTGAGGTCGGTGATCAGCCATGATCTTATTGAATGGCGGAGCAGGCTCGAGGGGCCGTATGGCCTACTCCTGCTCCTATTTCTTATGTTCTTATGTTTTTATCTCTGGAGACTTGCAAGGATCTATCCATAGCCTACTTCTCCTCCTCAACTATATGCTGCTCATTGGCAACATCATTCAAAAACATGGGCCGGAATTTTCCGTACCTGGGTGTGTCGCTGTGGTGGGTCGTGACCCCGTTGTTACTTCCATCCCGCTGCTGAGATCGATTTTGCATTAATGGGGCCTATTAAGGCCGCCCTGTGCATTACCCAGCCCTATTAAATGCTGCGGGTCTGATGACATCATCGATGATGCGTTGTCAGCCTGGATATTTAAAGGAGCCATGGCCACGTTGCATTTGAAAGTTCATTTAGGAGTATGCAGACAGCACACTGCACAACTGGTCTGCTACAAAGAGTGCCAAATATGACTGCACTGAGACAGAGGGCTGCACCCAGGTTCTCCAATAATTCCCTCCATATAATTATGGAGGGAGTCAGAACACGCATGGATGTCCTCTTTTCTTCTAATGGGTGGAAGAGACATCCCCAGGAGACCAAAAGAGCTTGGCTCCAAATTGCAGAGGAGGTCAACAGCAGGGATGTTGTCAGGAGGACCTGGGTGCAGTGCTGTAAATGTTTCAATGATCTCATTAGATCAGGAAAGGTGAGTGCAAAGCTACACTCAACTTCATCCTGCTGTGCCTCTCATCACATCCTCATCACTCTGCCTTCCCCACCCTGCTCCTGCACATCCTTACTCACACCAACTTACCTTGCACCTCCACCCATCCTTCTCTCTCTATCTACATTATCACATCCCCATCTTACTAGCCACCTCTCACACTCACCCTCATCCTAATGCAATCATACCAACTAACAACACAAAAGGAGGCCACTTGGCTTTGGCACCCCACTCCATCATAGTCTCCCTCTAAAGATGTAACCTATTCATTCCTTATACTCATTCCATCACTCTAACTCAACCTTCTCTTCTTTCCCTCCTTGCAGGAAAAGAGAGCCCACAATAAGAGGGAGAGGGAGAGTATTGGAGGTGGAACGCCATCATTGACGACCCTAACATCAGCAGAGTAGGCTGCCTTGGAAGTTTCTGGAGTCACCGAGCAGTTGGAGGTGGGAGATGGTGAGAGGGGGTCATCTCAGCAGCCTGGTGACAGAATTACATATCATACAGCTAAATGGCATACATCAATCACTCATATGGGGACTGATGTCAGCAGCCACTGAATGGTCATCATGTGCATAATGGTATCTGTACCCATTCTTAATATGACATATCTAACTCATCTCTTTACTCTCCCACAGGTCCATCAAGAGCCCCCCACCTGACTACCCAGGTGGAAGAGGAAGACGACTCCTCGGTGGAGCCTCCAGCCTCTGAGGTCGCACCGCCACCATGTGAAGGAATAAGCCATATAACCTATTCAGAAAAATACACTGGGCTAAAAATTGAGTAGCACGCCAATTGAGGTGCTAACTTCGCCGAAAGTAGCGCCCCGGAAAAATTAGCGCCCCCGCGCCGGAAATTGAGTGGTTGCGCCCCAAGAGGGAGGCAGGGCGCTACTGGAAGCGCCCCGCCTCCCTCTTGGGGCGCTGCGAGTGAATATCACGGCGGTACGTGTCACAGCGCCACATGCTGCGGCACATCACGCTGTGGTATTGCAGGCCTTCCTCCCCTTCTTAAAGGGGAGGGGTCTTGTGCAGCGCGACCTGGGGCCCAGCTGGGTCCCCGGGGATCGGGAGTGCCGGCATAAAGAGCCCAGCACTCAAGAGAAGTGCTGGGCTCTTGGAGCGCAGCTGGCACTCCGCAGGATGGGGGGGGGGGCGTTCAGGAGGCCGGGGACGGGAGCGCAGGCTGGTGCTGGCAGGTGGCCAGCAACAAAAATGGCCACCCCGCACCTCGCCTTTAAATTGCGCCTTCCCGGCCACAGGTACGCCACCCTGACCCTGATGGACATAGCGTCCGGCAGTAAATCAGGGGGTGCTCCCGAAGATCGTGGCCGGGGTGTGAGCGGGGCGCTGCGCACACCAATGATGTCATCACCAGCAGCGCAGCACTACCGATTAGCGCCACCACTAACCTCCCGCTGAATTTTGTGGGAGGTGTGGGCAGTGCCGCACCCGGGTGCTAGTTGGTTTGCACCCCACTTAGCGCCCCCTTAAGGCACTAACGGGTGGCACAACCAACTGAATTTTCCCCCCACTATCTTTTGAAAGAATTTTGGCCTTATTAAAGCATGAGAAACTGGGTTTGGAAATCTAGAAACCTAACTATGAAAAAGCTGTGAAAGCATTCTGGCTATAGAGATAAGATAGTTGTTGACAATGAATCAATAACCTTATTGAAACAGAAGGTTAAAGGCTCTGGTAGGCTGAACCTTTTGGAATGAAACAATGGTTCATCCTGGACAAGGTGTTCTAATTTACACCTCATAAAGAAGCACATAAAAGTAAGAATCATCTGCCTTCGTAAAAATGACATCAAGTAAAACACACCTGCCATTACACCATTATTTTATGGTAAACTTAGAACACCTAGAGCGGAGACATAATTCTGTAATGCTACCAGCTGAGGTGGCTGTAAGAATTGCAGGGGTCAGCAGAAAAATGACTAGAGATAATTAGCGTACATCAGCAGAAAACATTAAAGGAAATACCACTGGAAAAGGGTATAAATATTGATCTCTCAAATGGGATAACAGACTCGCTTTAAAGGGGCAAGGTGATTCTCAGCTTCAGAGGCAGCTCTGTAAGTCTCCAACTCTTTGTACCTCGGGGATCAAAGGTATTTGATTTTGGTGGATATCCTGAAGAGAACTTTAAGAACCATAAAACTGTAGCGAAGTTAAGATTTGAGAGTAAGGTTCTCTGATAAGATTGTAAGCTTTCTCTTTTTTGGAACTGTTAATGTTGCGATTGACTCACCAATTGTAAATTACATGTCGGTTCTTTAATAAATCTATATATTTTTAGAATTGTCTCACATAAGACTTCTGTATCAAGCTCGCAAACTCAATCTCTGTACACTCTTTGATGAGGAGTTGCAGAATTCTGGGGGAGTTTTCTGGACCCTCATAATATCCGGAACGTTACAGTCTAGCTAAACTTATTAAAAGTGCTATCTGGAGGATGGTAACATTTTCAGGTTGTTCCTTTCCTTTAGGGAGAGATAGTCCAGACCTTTAGACCTAATTAAGCGTCTTTAGGATTTGGCTACCTCAAACTTTAGTTGAAAATGAACATCTGAGGAATATGCCTGATCCGGTGTAGCCCTAAAGGGGCTAGAACTAGTAATTATCCCTTCAACCAGACATAAGCGCACCCAGCACCAGCGCAAATACGCACACCTTGGTGGGTGCTACGCGAGTGTTGTCACCTGGTGTGTCACAACTGACAAGTGAGCAAGAGCAGATGGTGGAGACAGGAACAGCAGTGAAGACTCCTCGCTGGAGGGCGCAAGACACTCCCAGCTCTGCTCAGCTGCATGCAGACGCTGAGCTTCAAGGGCCATCCAGAAAGAATGCATTCCTGGAGATGCAGCAAGACGTGCAGCAGGCTTGTGTAGGTTTTGCAAGCGCAATGTCTGCAAATGTGCAGAGAGTGGAGGCGTCCATCTCCAACATGAGCACCACCATGTTGCAGGCAATGGTGACTGTAGGCTCTTCCATGGAAAGGATGGCCGCCTGCATGGAGCAGCTAACGCACCACTCACAGGAGCACATGGTCTCCATAGAGAATAGATGGCAGAGGCTCATAGACCTGCTCTCTAAGAGGAATGTCAATGTAGACATGGATCCTCATGGCCCCACTGCTGTGCGGGCAGGTGCTCTCCAGCTCCTTGCTAGCAGGGAAGTGTGAGTGGCCCATGAGAGGGATGATTCTGAGAGGGGACATGGAAGTGGGGGTTCCTCTCAAAGCACTCATACTTCTCCCCCATTGCATTCCCCGCAGTCAGAGCCCCAGATGGCTCCTCCGGTAGTGATTCTGGAGATCCTGGCTGGTGCATACTGAAGGGCTCCTCCAGATCTGTCAAGGCATCTGAAGCATATTTTCAGCATGCCTACTGTCTGTTCTATTTCACATCTGGTGGAAATGTGTCTTTCATTATATCTCTCCAGGGCCTCAGTACTTGACCTCCTCAAATGTGTCATGAGCCACGCCTTCAGTGGCTAGCTCTTGTCTCCAAGCAGCTAGCCGGAAAGTCTGTTTGGGGGAGCGAAGAACCGAGGGAGGGTGGACTGGCGAAGGACAAAAGAGTCATGACAGCTACCAGTGAATTTGGCACACACGTGCATGATGATCAAGTGGAAGCCCTTGCAGTTGACAAACACTCCTGGGTGATAATTGGGCGCCCTGATGGCCACATGTGTGCAGTCGATGACGTCTTCTACCCATGGGAAGCCAGCCAGAATGGCAAAGCTGAGCACCCGCTCAGTAACACTGGCTTTGTCAGTGGCAAAGTTGATATAATTGGCTGACTTGTCAAAGAGGGCAACAGTGTTGGGGCTCATCATGGCCCGATTCTGAGGAACAAGGTGAGACAGTATAAAGGGCACCCATGCTGATGGAATAGATGGCAGATCAACTAGAGGTGACAGAAGCAATCTGTCAATGAGGTGATAGGTTCTAACAATGAAGTGACTCTGGATGGCGACTTTGCTGGAAACACTTGCAGCCTGTAGAAAGCTAAATCTGTGCTGGCAATGCAGTCAGCAACAGCTGCTGCCTGAGGAAAGTGATCAGCTGTCAGGTTGGAGTTTTTATTTTTACTTTCCATGCTGTGTACTAATCAGCTGGATCAATGGCCACTGAACTTCCGCTTCAGGTTGACAGATGTGGTTCCCGAACTGCGTGACTGCCGTGGTCATCCAGGGAAATTTGAAAGGTAGGGCTAAAAAGATTCTTAAGGGTCTGACAGTACCCGATAATGATGTAAATTAGCTTGCCCGCCTCTGCCATTCGGCTCGCTGCCGCGCCGGCAAACACGCCCGAGGGAAAGGCGCATGGAGGCGGGGTGATGGCAGGTTCCCGACCCACTGCAAGATATTTCAAATTTCCCACCCAACCCGCCTCTGATCGTGCCTGCACAGACCCCAGAAAATCCCGGCCATGGGGTCAGTTTCTACATGTATGCTGATGGCAACCAACACTACATCTCCGCCATCTCTCTCGAATCCTCCACTGTCATCGTGTTATCAGACTATTGTCCACCATCCAGTCTTTGATGAACTGTAATTTCCTCCAACTAAACACTGACTATAGTTATTACCTTCGGGCCCTCTTTACAAACTCTGCACTATTGTCACTGTTTTCATCCCTATCCTCAGTCACTGTCTCAGACTGAACCAGAATGTTAGCAACATCAGTGTCCTACTTGACCCCAAGCTGACCTTTTCATCCTATATTGTCTCCATCACGAAGTGAGGTGTGCCAAAACTTCCCATCATGACCCCGTCTCAAATTCTGGGGACAGGGTTATGACCATATTAAGGTGGATGTCCATCTCAGTAGCATTGCTCCAGAGGCACCCACCCAGCAGACCTGATGTAATTTTGGAGCCGCACCTTACACTTCGTTGAAGACCTATCACACTGAAGACTCAGAGCCATGTGCTGTCATACTTCCTTGATTCCTCTGGGATCAATTGCTGTTTGATTTCTGTGTTGTGGGCCCTACATACTACTTGGTGTCAGCCTAGCACAAAAATCAAGGCTGACACTCCAGTGCAGTGCTGAGGGAGTGCTGCAATGTCGGAGGTGCCGTCTTTCGGATGAGACGTTAAACCAAGGCCCCGTCTGCTCTCTCAGGTGGACGTAACCGACCCCATGGCACTATTTTGAAGAAGAGCGGGGGAGTTATCCCCGGCGTCCAGGCTAATATCTCATACTTCATTGGCTGTAAAGGGCTTTGGGACGTCCGGTGGTTGTGAATGGCACTATATAGGGCAGCACGGTGGCATAGTGGTTAGCACTGTTGCCTCACAGCGCCAGGGACCCGGGTTCGAATCCGGCCTCGGGTGACTGTGTGGAGTTTGCACATTCTCCCTGTGTTTGCGTGGGTTTTCTCCGGGTGCTCCGGTTTCCTCCCACAGTCCAAAGATGTGCGGGTTAGGTTGATTGGCTATGATAAATTGACCCTTAGTGTTAGGGGGATTAAATACGTGGGGTTACGGGGATAGGGTGGGATATGTGTTGGTGCAGGCGTTACGGGGATCGGGTGGGATATATAAAAACAGCCCCAAATTGATGTCAGAACAGAGGGACATTGGAATTTGCTGTGGCTGCTTTCAATGGTCAAAAGTGGGTTTCACCTCAAATTCCAGACTCTCTGCTGCCATTACACCTGACATCGGCCCTAGGAAGAAGTGCAATTTCTAGGCTTTCATTTCTAACCCTGCATTTCAAATAAGTAAATACTGCTTTCATTGCTGACCACATTAAAATGTCAATGATATCACAATAACTAAGTTCTCTCCACAGATGTTGACTGTCCTGCTGAGTGTTTCCAGCATTGACTGTTTCTTTACCTTACAACTAAATTCGTTGATTGCTTTTGCTGACAATCATTCAAATCAAAATGGATTTACATAAATTATTATTATAGCTATTAGCCTTAAAAAGTTCTATTTAGTGTCAGTGATATTTGTTTGATCTATTGTGCAAAACATTGGGGGGAAAATTGGCTCGCGCCCCCTTTGGGGCGATAACTTCGCCGGGGCGCTACTTTTAGCGCCCAGATAAAGTTAGCGCCCCCGCGCCTGAAATTCAATGGTAGTGCCTCAAGCAGGAGGCAGGGCGCTACTGGAAGTGCTCCGCCTCCCTCTTGGACCACTCACATTGAATATCGCGGCGCTATGTGCAGCAGCACCATGCACGTCGCCACGTAGCACCGCGGTATTGCAGGCCTCCCTCCCCTGATTAAAGAGGAGGGGCCTAGCGCAGCATGCGCCGGGGCCCTGCTGGACCACCGGGGAGTGGGGTGCCAACAAAAGAGCCTGGCACTCGAGGAGGCCCAATTGCGATCAGCACCCCGCCAGAGGAGGCGAGAGGGGTCAGGTGCTGGCAGGCGAGAGAGGGCAGGCACTGACAGGCGAGAGGGGGCAAGTGGGGGAGGTGAGAGGGGGCAGGTGCTGGCAGGCGAGAGGGGGGCAGGTGGGGGAGGTGAGAGGGGGCAGGTACTGACAGGCGAGAGGGGGTAGGCACTGGGAGGTGACAGGGCAGGTGCTGGCAGGCGAGAGGGGGCAGGGAGGTGAGAGGGCAGGTACTGGCAGGCGAGAGGGAGCAGATGCTGGGAGGCGAGAGGGGGCAGGTGCTGGGAGGCGAGAGGGGGCAGGTGCTGGCAGGCAAGAGGGGACAGGTGCTGGCAGGCGAGAGGGGGCAGGTGCTGGCAGGCGAGAGGGGGCAGGTGCTGGCAGGCGAGAGGGGGCAGGTGCTGGCAGGTGAGAGGAGAGCAGGTACTGGCAGGCGAGAGGGGGCAGGTGCTGGCAGGCGAGAGGGGGCAGGTGCTGGCCGGTGAGAGGGGGCAGGTGCTGGCAGGCGAGAGGGGGCAGGTGCTGGCAGGCGAGAGGAGGGCAGGTACTGGCAGGCGAGAGGGAGCAGGTGCTGGCAGGTGAGAGGGGGCAGGTGCTGGCAGGCGAGGGGGGGCAGGTGCTGGCAGGCGAGAGGGGGCAGGTGCTGGCAGGCGAGAGGGGGGCAGGAGCTGGCAGGTGAGAGGGGGGCAGGTGGGGGAGATGAGAGGGGGCAGGAGCTGGCAGGCGAGAGGGGGCAGGTGGGGGAGGTGAGAGGGGGCAGGAGCTGGCAGGCGAGGGGGGGCAGGTGCTGGCAGGTGAGAGGGGGCAGGTGGGGGAGGTGAGAGGGGGCAGGAGCTGGCAGGCGAGAGGGGGGGCAGGTGGGGGAGGTGAGAGGGGGCAGGAGCTGGCAGGCGCCCCCCAAAAAATGGCTGCCTGTCACCTGTCCTTTAATTATCGCTGCCCCGGCCACAAAAATGTCCCCTGACCCTGCCGGACGGTAGGTCAGGGAACACGAGCCAAGCATGCAGCCAGGGCGCGAGCGGGTGCTGCGCACGGCGATGACGTCATCGCAGGAGATATAATTTTAGTGCAGTGCGTTCTTTGTCAATCTCCTGTACTAAATTTTACAGGATTTTGAGCCACACCTTTGAACCCCTAAAGGGGATATGCTGGAAAAACATTATGCCAAGGTTTACTCCAAAAAAACAGATCTGCGCAAAAAAAATTGGCAAATATTCTGAATATTATACAGTCTCACAAGTAATGAGAAATGCACAAGGCTAATGTAAGAGCTGATGCCATCTGCCAGGAGTCTCAAGACGGTGATTTATATTAAAACCATTTTAAGTGGAGATTAACCTTAAAACCACTAAAATTATATGTCAGGCATGGTAACTTGATAATGGTCAGAAATCCTTCACTAAATGACTGACAATTATGAATTTTCACGGCTCCTATAGAAATGCTGTGATACCCTAGCCAACAGTTTGCCTGAACAATCAAGATGGATTGGTCCTCAAAGTACTGCATTGCACTAAATCAAGATATAAACTGCACTGATTGCATAATTTATACAGTTCAGCAAGTATAGGTTAGAAATATCTTGCAGATAAATGACAAAAAAAACTACATTCATAATAATAAAGTGGCATTCATATAATAGAAGTGAACAAAATATAATCTTGTAATTTGTCATTCGACTCACTGTAGAGTAAGTGCTCCAAGTGTGTATTCCACACCAATGACTTCAATCATCTTTTCTCATTGTACTTCAGTGATCTCATGGTAAGTCTGCAAATGACAAATCCAAAATCTCCTGTAGGAAATGCGAATGTTAATTCCTGCACAGTGCCTGCAATATATAGAAAATATGGTGCCCAGGTTACGTCAGAACCAATCGCTCTACATAACCTACTCAGAAAGATATTAAAAGGTAGGACTTGTATTTATATGTGTGAAATGTCCCAAAGCACTTTGCAACCAATGGATTACTTTTAAAGTAACAGTCAAAGGATTTTTTGGACTTTACCTGGATTAGTTACCTGCTAAAGGAGCGGAGTTTGGTTAAAAGAACTATTACAAGAGGGCATGCTGGGAAGGTTAACCAAATGCAGTCTCTCTGGAAAGCTACAGATAAGGAGGCCTTGAGAGATTGTGGGAAACCAGCGTAAACACCAGGGGGGAAAAATTCGGTATCGACCATTTTGGGGCACTAACATTGGCCGGTCACAATCTTTAGCGCCTGGCTCAAATTAGCAAATTAGCGCCGGCGACCACAAAATTCGTCTCCAGCACCCCTGGAGGTGATTGGAGTGTTAAATCAAGTGCTACACACTTCTCTTTGGGCGCTAACTTCGGGGAACTGGGCGCTACCTCAGAGCACTACTCAAGCTCAGGCGATGTCAATCACTTTGTACTCAGACAGACTGGCGCCTTTCCAGTTCTTAAAGGGGAGGGTCCATCATGCTGCACAACCTCACCCTGATCATTGCAGCGTTTAACCTGGGTGTGCAAGGAGGTGCAAATCTTCAACCAGGAATATCATGGCTGCTCAGAGGCCCAGGGAGAGAGCTTGCCGCTTTAGCAACCAGGCATTGGTGGCTCTGGTTGTGACTGTGGAACGCCGACAGGCATTGCTGTTCCCAGACACTGGCAGGAGGCCATTGCCCTGGGAGTTCACAAGGATGTGGAGGGAGGTGGACCATTACGTCTCGTCCAGGAGCCTGGTCCAAAGAACACTCACTCAGTGCCGCAAGAAGTTCACTCGGGTGGTCAGGGTGAGTAGATGCTTGAAATACCTCTACATCCCACCATCTCAACCTCACTCTGTGCACAGACAGTTTAAACTGCCAAATCCCCAACACTCACCCAACAACTATGCCCATCTATTAAAAGTCATATCCACATCTCACACCTTGCAGACATTAACGGCTATTCAACTATGGTAGGTGCATCTGCCAAACACATAGCTGCTCACTCACTCACACGCTGTCCTTTTTATTGCAGGCCAAGCGTGTTCATAACAGGAGGGAGCAGCTACGCATGGGAGGAGGTCAGGCAGAGCTGCACCCCCTCACACAGCTGGAGGAGCGAGTGCACAGAATCATCGCGAGCCATGTCGTGGGTGCTGCGGCAGTCGGAGAGATCGACCCCCTTGGGGACAGCAACGGCATGTTCACAATCTCTCCCTCCTCTCTCATACCACTTCCCCCTCACAGCATGAGCCATTCCCACTATCCATCTAACTATACTGTCTCCTTTCCATGCTCCTGCCCCTCTCCCCTCATGTTAAATCCACTCTTGTGCCTTCCTGCTTTCAGGTATTGAGCCACCATCTGAACAGCCTGTCCCTCAGCCTCCCAGTGGCAGTGATGCAGGTGAGGATCAGGACTGCTCTCAGATTGATGCCACGCAAGCGATGACTGCTGCCATCGTAGCTGGGTTGACCACTGTCCACCGGGGATCTGACGGTGCCGCAGCAGGCCAGCAATCTGTGCTCGAGCAGATTGCTCCGGATGCTGAGGTTCTGCCCCGGGGGAGTGCCAGTGTGTTGGTCGATCAGGAAGGTGCTGTCCTCTCTCATTCTTGCTCCCACCACTGCCACTCCGCCATTACACTTGACACAGCCTGTAACCCAGCCAGCTCAGACTGCTGCCACCCATGCAGAGTTGGTGCAGTCTGCAGCCGGGCCCTCCAGGTCCAGAGCTGGTCAAGGGCGTCCTTCAAGGCCATTTGCAGTCTCTGGATCCAACATTCAGCAGCCTTCCACCAGCCTTGCTGCAGCCACTGGGGCCACATTATGAAGGAGCAGTAGGGTTGGGAGCGGGGAAGTGCGAAGGGGAGGGAGATCATTGAGGAAGGCCCAGTCACTAAAATTTTTAGACCAAATGTGGGGAGTGTTTGTACCAAAGTTGGATGTGTTTGTAAATATATTGTTCACTTTGTTAAGAATTATTTCGATGTGCTAAGAACCAGTTCTGTTTGTTAAAAAATTGTTGTGTTTGTTATTGGTTGTGCTTAATAAGACTCAGTTGTTCAGAATAATAAAAATGTCTATTTTAACATTACAAATCTCCTCATGTTTCTTATTGGAACTTTGGCCAGTCATACGGGCTGCAGACTGCCTGTAATGTTGTGATTGTTGATCACAAATGCCATCTTCTCTCTCATTCATCGGAAGCGCTGTATCATGAGACGCTCCCGAACAGCCCTTACAGAAGCAACATTGAGCGCTTCCCTCCCACGTTGTTGCTGCTCCTCCTCCTTTCCATCCGCTTTCTCCTCCTCCTCTCCCTCTTCCTCCTCCTGAGGTGGTCAACCAATCCCTGGTGGCAATGGCTGGGTCCTCAGAATGGTGAGGTTGTGCAGCATGCAGCACACACTATGAAAACTGATACTCGATCAGGGGAGTACTGCAGGGCTCCTCCAGAGTGGTCAAGACACAGGAACCGTTACTTTAGCAGGCCGATAGTCTGTTCGATGAGGTTCCAAGTGGTGCTATGGCTCTCATTGTAGGCGAGCTCAGCAGGAGTGTTGGGGTTACGGAGCGGTGTCATCAGCCAGGTGCAGAGTGGATAACCCTTGTCCCCAATGAGCAGGCCACGAGCTTGATGCGATGGTTGGAACAGTGCTGGGATACCAGTCTGGCGTAGGATGAATGAATCATGGCTGCTGCCAGGATAGCGGGCATTGATGGCGAGGATGCGCTGTCTGTGGTCGCACACCAACTGAACATTCAGAGAGTGGTAGTCTTTGCAGTTGCGGAACACCTCTGCATTTTGATGAGGTGCCCACAATGCCACGTGCATGCAGCCAATGGCGCCCTGAACCATGGGGAAGCCCGCTATCCTAGTGAAGCCACATGCGCGTTCATGCTGTTTGTCTTGGGTCATGGGGAATGTAATGTACTCCCTTCTCCTTATGTAAAGAGCTTTTGTGACCTCTCGGATGCAGCAATGGACAGTGAGCTGGGAGATGTTCGCCATATCCCCTGTTGAAGCCTGAAAGGAGCCGCTGGCGTAGAAATTGAGAGCCACTGTTACCTTCACTGCCACCGACAGAGACGTCCTGGTCCTGAGCTGAGGCTGGAGCTCTGGTTGCAGGAGGTGGCAGAGCTCTGTGACCACCTCCTTGCTGAAGCGGAGCCTTCTAATACACTGCCCCTCTGACAGATGGATATATGTGAATTGCTCCCGGAATACCTGGGAGGGTAAGGTCTCCTGTGCAGAGCCCTGTTGGCCCTCCTCCCTCTGGCCACGTTTTCCACTCTCTCTCTCCGCCTCCGTTGCCTCCGACGGTGAAGCTGGAGGGCGCGGTCCCGTGCTAGTCCAGCCCCCATTAACTCTTCTAAATATGGTAGTACCAAAGGTAACTGAAATGGGAACCTGATAAGTTTTGCTGCCAACCAAAACTCCTTCAAGTAGGAATCCATTAAATCTCTCCAAAAGCCTTTCTCCCTCTCTCAACGTGCGTAGTCAGAATTGATTGCCAACAGGAAAAAACAGGAAGCGCACACCTTTAAATAGCGCTCCCCCAGCTCCCAGCCGACTGCAGATCGTCCCCCTCTACCTGTCGTTCCTAACAGCAGGCACTGAGGCAGGGGACGAGAATCAATTTCCGGTCCGGGGCACTACCGGGGCAATGCGTACTTGGATGATGTCACAATCTACGGGTGGAGGAGATTGCAGCGGTAGTGTTTAGCACCACCGCAAACCGCCAGTTGAATTTCGCAGGCGGCGCTAAAATCGCCGCGCACGGGCGGTAAGTCGTTAGCGCCCCCCCCCCCCGGAGCCGCTAACGGGAGGCGCTAACCAACCAAATTTTTCCCCCCAGGTGCTGTTTGGTAGCAGCAGTCTGTGTAACCATGGGAAAGAGACAATGGAGAATTACTGCGAGGTTACGATTTCCAGCAAGAATGGTATAAGAGACAATCTATGAGACCGACCAGGGCTCAGACCAGAAGAACACGATGCAGGAAGTTGGTGGGTTTTTAACCTCTTATCTCGCAGGATGTTGGCAGAGAAATAACCTCTCAGTGTTCACGAAGCAGAAGAATCGGCCATTCTAAGTTTCAAATTGTATTCCTCATCTAAAGGTTGTATCCATCTCTATCTGTAAACTGTACTGTTTTAATGATAATAGAACTGTTGAAACGGATTCTTTTGGTCCTTAATCTGGTTGAGTACAAACACTGAGTCGAATACTGGTTGAGTTGAACAGTTTTTATTCCGTCATCCCGGGAGACTTACTCTGATCCAGCACAGTCCTGACTCCAGAAGAGTCCGACAGGTTAAACCAGAGCAAGCAATCTTTCATACAGTGTGCCACATTATTATACTTGCATTTGAGAAGACATTAACACATCGTACAGTCTGCACCAATCCCGAGCTGTACATGTATACATTTAATTTGATTTCCTGGCCTGGCAGTATGAAACAAAGAAGTCACATTTCACTGAATGGTTTATAGTTAAGTAAATGTGCTGGTAATGGTTTCATGATCACCTAATCATTATGGTAATGCGTTTGCAATCATGGTAATGTGTTTTCTGATCGCCTATTGTCTGTATAACCTCTGCACTCCGCCCTACACTGTTTCCACCAGCAAGGTGTGACATCGTGGGTGCCAGCCATATTAGCAGCCACAGATCAGTTTAGCTTCTTTTATTTTACTTCCTGCTGCCTTCACAGTTTCTTGAGTTAACATGATCATTTCTTACAATATGCAAGTGACTCAGCGATGTCGACATTTCACCACCATTTTATGCTGACAGGATCCTCCATTTTAGATTGACAGGGTCCTTGGCTATGCGAAGCGAGTTGTTACCATTTTTTTGCATTCTATATCCTCAGAACCATCAGTTAGAAAAGTTTAAAGTCTTGATTGATCTCACCTCTTATTACCCTAAAGAGTTGAGAGGGAAGAAAACAAATACCATACAGATTTTGGCAGCCGAATTCAAAAACCAGACCATTAGGATCAACCGAGACTTTAGCAAGATTGAGTTGGTCAGGAGGATAAGAAAAACTCAGGGAGCTTTTAACGACTTTGGAAACAGAGGAACAGTGGATAAGCTCAAGGAGCTTATAAGGTCCAAGAAATCAGAAATAGGACATGCTCAGTGAGCTTGTAAAGTGGTGTCTGACAAACTCCCAAGAGGGTAGAAAAGAATTGGGGACACAAAGCAGCAAAATTTGGCTTGGGGAGGTAAAACAGGAACGGAAACTCAAGGACAGGCAGGCAAACGTGGTCTGGCTATTAGCAGTTACACTTAAAAAAAAATTAAATAATAATTTGTTGCAGAAACAGAGATGAAACCAACAGGAGCAGCTTGCTCAGAAACACTTAGGCTGCAAATTTAATGGAGGAGGCGGGTTGGAGTCGGGTTGCCTGGTGGGCGGGTTCCAGTCCCGCTGCCAGTTTCATCCGCTCCCCAATATAGATTTTGATTTAAGTGGCCTCATTAAGCCCGTCGTGCACGCTACCCGATCCAATGAGTGGGAGCGGGTCTGCTGCTCGCCTCTGCTGACGTCATTCATTCAGTTGTTTTTAAAGGGCTCCATGTAGCCCTAGCTTCTCATTTGATTTCTGCTGCTCTGGGAATCGTCCACCTCATGATGATGAATGCATCATAATCATAATCATAATCAACTTTATTGTCATTGTTAGTGCACAAGTGCAGTACAACGAAATGTAGGCTTGCGGCTCCCGAGAGTGTACATTTAGATTAAGACATTTAAACATTCAACATCCATTTGGCTTGTAATACATTAACATAAACATAATAAAGTGCATTGACAGATGTGCAGGCTTTAGAGTTTATTTGTGGAGTTCAGTAGGATGACAGCCTGGGAAAGAAGCTGTTCCTAAATCTGGTCGTTTGGGTGCGAATGCATCTGTAGCATCTCCCAGATGGCAGGGGGGCAAACAGACTGTGGCTGGGGTGGGTAGGGTCTTTGATGATGGTCCGTGACCTCCGTAAACAGCGTTTCTGGTATATGTGCTCTACGGTCGGTAGCCGGGTGCCGGTAATGCGTTGGGCAGTTTTGACTACCCGCTGCAGGGCTTTCCGGTCATAGTAGCTACAGCTGCCATACCATACTGTGATACAGTTCGTCAGGATGCTCTCTATTGTGCAGCGGTAAAAGTTAGAGAGGATCAGGGGTGACAGGTTACATCCCTTCAGCCTCCTTAGGAAATATAGGCGCTGCTGGGCCTTCTTCACCAGAGAGGAGGTATTGAGGGACCAGGAGAGGTCTTCCATGATGTGGACTCCGAGGAACTTAAAGCTGTCCACCCTTTCCACCACAGCCCAATGGATGTGGATGGGGGTGTTGTAATGATATCAGCAAATAGCGATGGTATTTGCCTGTTTGATTATGATGCCTTACCAGCATAATTGCATGTATTGATTATTTATGCCTGACCAGCAGAGGGCATGTGAGAGACAAGCAGTTTAGGTTTAGTTTCAGTTTCACTTTAGATGGATCCCTAAGATGGTGTCTCCTGTAATGCTGTTAAAAAGAGGGGGAGAAAGTGAGGAAGTTCAAAGAACAACAGAAAGAAAAGCAAAAGTACTACTATGACAGAGGAACACAAAACCTACCTGAACTCCACACTGGTGACCAAGTAAGGTTCAAAGACAAAACAAACATATGGACTCAGAAGGGAACTGTCCTGAGTGAAGTTCAACCAAGATCATACACCATTCAGACAGATGAGGGTGCTGTTCTGCGAAGAAATCATCGAGATCTTCTCATGGGACCAGCCACAGCAAGTCAAAAGACTGATACTGTTGAACAACCTGGTCACACAGCAGGTCAAGAGACTGATACTGTTGAACAACCTGATCACACAGCTGAGAAACCATCATCGGAGGCAACAACTCAGATTCAAGGACAATCAATCAGAAAATCCTCAAGACACGTGAAGCCTCCTGAGAGACTCATTGAGCAAATTTAAGGACTCTTGTTATAGAAGGAAGTAATGTTATCTTATTCTTTCTTCAAGTTCTAGGTATTTACATATTTCATGTGAACACACAAAACAAGGTTAAAAAACCTTGATCATGAAAATGATAATGTAAGTTCATTAAGTGTTACAGTTAAAATGCAGAGTAATACAAAGAAAACATGTTGTTAGATAAAAGTAAAATACTTTTGTTTTAAGAAAGGGAGATGTAATGATATCAGCAAATAGTGATGGTATTTGCCTGTTTGATTATGATGCCTTACCAGCATAATTGTATTTATTGATTATTTATGCCTGACCAGCAGAGGGCATGTGAGAGACAAGCAGTTTAGGTTTAGTTTCAGTTTTGCTTTAGATGGATCCCTAAGATGGTGTCTCCTGTAATGCTGTTAAAAAGAGTTGAACAGACTTTAGATTAAAAGACATTCTCTTTCATAAATGTCTCGTCATTGAACCCACATACAAATCAATACAGGTGTGACTTCGCCAAAATTTGCTGAGGACTCCCTCCAAGCTCTTGTGGAGGGAGTAAGAGGGCACAGGGACATTCTGTTCCCTCGCAATGGCCGGAGGAAGCCTCCTCAGCAAACAAAGGCAGCCTGGCTGCGAATTGCTGAGGAGGTCAGCGCTAGGTCAGTTTGCTCACGCTCATAACTCCAGTGCCGAAAACGCTTCAATGATCATCTGCGCTCATCCAAAGTGAGTTTCACATCACACTTACCTTCACCCTGCTTCCCTTCTCTTCTCATCACCAGCACTCTGCATTGTCAGCCTGCTCCTTCACATCCCACCTTACCCTTACTTCCCTTGCACCCTGACCTATCTATCTCTCTATCTACAGAATCACTTCACCATCCTGCTATGCAGCCCTCACAATTGCTCTCACTGTTATGCAATGATAACAACTAACAATGTACAGGGAGGCACCTTCCTCTTGCCACCTCACTTCATCTTGGTCTCCCTCTAAGCTTCTATGTTATGGATTCTTCACACTCACTCCATCACTCTCGATGAAACTCAACTTGTGTCCCTCCTTGCAGGAAAAGACAGCCCACAATAAGAGGGAGAGAGCGAAGACAGGAGGAGGGCCATCATCCCTTGCGATGCTGAAAAACGCTGAGGAGGATCCACACGCGATCGTGGGAGGTGGCGAGGAGCTGGAAGTGGGGGATGGAGAGATGGGCACATTAGATGACGCTGGTGACAGAATACATTTTAAACCCTCTCTTTTATATTTCATAATAATTGACTGAAATGGCAAATGATGTTCATAGAGATTGACTTTTGATCATCTGCACAAGAGGATGTGTCTGCTACCTAAATATCAGATGTCTAATTCATGCCTTTACTCTCCCACAGGACCATCGAGAGACCCCCTCCCCATTGTCCAGGAGGAAGAAGAAGACGAATCCTCAGAAGAACCTACAGCCTCTGAGGGAACAGCGTCAGCAGAACTCAGCGCAGCCAGCACCAGCACAGATATGCACACCTCGATGGGTCCATCGCCACATAGAGTAGTGTTGTCACCTGATGTATCACAGCTCACAAGTGAGCATCAGAAGATGTTGGAGACAGCGATAGCAGTGGAGGGTCCTCGTCGGAGGTCGCAGCTCTCTCCTAGCTCTGCTCAGCTGCATGTGGACGCTGTGCCATCCAGAAAGAGAGCAATGCTAGAACTTCAGCAACAAGTGCTGGAGTCTCTGGCAGGTTTTACATCCATAGTAACTGCCAGTGTACAGAGAATGGAGGAGCCCATCTCAAACGTGAGCACTGCCATGGTGGAGGCAATGGCGCATGAACGTGCTGCCATGAAAAGGCTGGCAACACCCATGGGGGAGATAACTCACCAGACTCAACAGAGCATGGTGACTCTTCTAACTAGATGGTCTGCTATGGGGGATAAATGGGCATCTATTGAGGAGAGGCACCAGATGTACATGGACATCCCCGTTATGAGGACTGTCAGTACAGAAACGGGCCCCACTGATGTGCAGCAAGGTGCTCTCCAGCCATTTGCTAGCACTGAAGTGCGGGTGACACATGAGAGGGATGTTGGTGGCCGACAAGAAGGAAGTGTGGGCTTCTCTCAAAGTGCTCACATGACCATGCCACTGCGGAGCCCTCGGTCAGAGCCCCAGATTCTGCACCCAAATGAGATGGTCATCTCAGACCTTGCACAGCTTCAGGAAGAGCAGACTGTGGAGGAGCCCAGGCTCCCAAGCCCAGAGGATGCCCACCAAAGGCGTCTAAGCAGGCGCAGCATCAAAGTGAGCAAGGTGCCTCTACATCTGCTGAAGCCACAGGGGAAGCACCACATAGAAGCACGCAAAAGAGGAAGTTAACACACAAATAGTCACAAGGGGTGCCACTTGGGTGTTTTATTGTGTGAAAAAGTACCGCTTGTCATCCAGATTGTGATTTAATTAAACAAAAGTGATGACAAAGGTATGAAGTATTGGCCTATGTGTGCTGAGAAATGGAAGTTGCACAGTGAGGGCTCAGGGCTAACTGTATTTGTAATGATGGTGGTGAGAGTGATAGGAAACCATTGTTTTTTGGACAGATGATGTATGGCGTGTTAAGCAGCTTGTCCTGACATTCATCTCCATGTGCCAGCCATCTGTGGTTGAAGCGTAAGCCTATGCGAAACTGGCATGGATGAGTGCAGCCCTTGCCTGACGGCCAGCAATGTGGTTGCGTGCTGCTGGATTGGCGACATCCAGACCTGCAAGACGTGGCTCTTCGTCCTCCTTGTCATCCTCCTCATCCTGCTCGTCCTCCTCCTCCTCCTCCTCCTCCTCCTCCTCCTTGTCCTCCTCCTCTTCTTCCGAGGAGGCTCTGCGCTGAGCCACTTGTTCCTCAGGCAGCGCTAAGCCACGCTGATGTGTGATGTTGTGCAGGGCACAGCAGACCATGATGATTCTGGACACCCTGGCTGGTGCATACTGCAGGGCTCCAGCAGATCTTTTGAGGTATCGGAATTGCATTTTGAGCAAGCCAATGAGTTGCTCTATGATGCTTCTGGTCAAAATGTGGCTCACATTGCAGCTCTCTTTAGCCTCATTTGTTGGCCTCCTCATCGGTGTCATGAGCCACTATTTCAGGGGATAGCCCTTGTCGCCAAGTAGCCATCCAGAAAGTTGGTTTGGTGGATGTAAGAGCAGAGGCACAGTAGACTGGCGCAGGATGAAGGAGTCATGGCAACTGCCAGGGTACTTAGCGCAAACATGCATGATGATCTTCCTGCAGTTACACACCAGCTGGACTTTAAGGGAGTGGAAGACCTTGCGGTCGACAAATATAGCTGGGTTGTGATAGGGGGCCCTAATGGCTACATGTGTGCAGTCTACGATGCCCTGCACCCGTGGCAAGCCTGCCATATTTACAAAGCCAACCGCATGCATGGTTACACTTGCTTCATCCATGGAGAAGTGAATATAATTGTACGACTTTGCAAAGAGGACATAGGTAACCTGCATGATGCAGGTGTGCGTGGCCGACTGGGAGATGCCGCTGATGTCTGCTGATGATCCCTGGAAGGACCCTGAAGCAAAAAATTTAGTGTGATGATGACTTTGACAGCCACTGGTAAAGAGTGTCCACCCGCTCCTCTGGGCTGCAGGTGTTGGTGCAGCATTGTGCAGATGTCAGCGACTACCTCTCGCGAAAGTCTCAGCCTCCTTTGGCACTGCTGCTCACTCATGTTGAGGAAGCTCATCCTTGGCCTGTAAATCCTGTGTTGGGGGTATCTCCTGCGGCGAGCTGCAGCCCTGCGCTGACGTCCTCTGCCCTGTGCAGCATCAGATGGCTGAGGCGAAGGTTGGTGCTCCTGCTTTTGGTTCTGCTGTTGTGTCTGCTCCTGCTGCTTCCGCAGCTGCTCTTCCTCCAATTCTGACGACCAGGATGAGAGGATATAAATGGTTCCCGTTCCGCTGGAATATATCTCAGTCGAGGAATAGAGGTTGTTTGCGCTCAGCCAATGTGGCCAGAGGGTTTTCCAAGGAGGTCACACTGCAGGTGGATTTCAGCTTGAACACTCACAAGATATGGTGTGGAGATGCCAGAGTTGGACTGGGGTGGACAAATGTAAGAAGTCACACAACACCAGGTTATAGTCCAACAGCTTTATTTGAAGTCACAAGCTTTCGGAGCGCTGCTCCTTCGTCAGGTGAAGTCACTGACTTCACCTGACGAAGGAGCAGCGCTCCGAAAGCTTGTGACTTCAAATAAAGCTGTTGGACTATAACCTGGTGTTGTGTGACTCACAAGATAAGTAGAGCTGCAAAAAGTGTCCCAAAACCTCAAAGAACTAAGTTGTGGCATCTGAATCTCAGAGATGTTGCAGGACTGCTTTTCAGCTGTTTGACAATGGGCAACACGCAGAAAAAGCTGCAAAATTGCAACACCCGGTTAAAATAAGATTCTCAAGGCAGTTAACAAGCTGTTAACCTGCTGTTTGGTGTCGGGTCAGATCGGGAATCACTGACCCGACACTTGCCAAAGTAGCGTGGAGGCAGGCTGGCGGCGGGTTCACAACCCGCCGTCAATCTTTTAGATTTTCACTACCGACCCGTCTTTAAACCCGCCCTCTGAGCTCTATTTAATTTGCGGCCTTAAAGTTTCTGTAGGAAGGGACCGTCTCAAAACTAATAAAATGTTCAGTGAAAAGGAAAAATGTGGGAGTTGTGTTGCTTATTGGAGTGTGTGAATACGATTATTATCTGGGGGAGCTGGTTCAGCAAATCGCATCAATTTTGACTTGATTTGGTGGCTCTAACATTTTGAGAGATTTGAGGTGATGCTGCTTGTTTAACCATCTTGGATGTACCGGAAAGCAATGGCTGGTTGGGAAGCTGCCCGAACCCTTTGATGATTGACTGGAGATACTTTGTAGTTAGACTGTACTAACTACCAAAGAGTTAATAATGTAATGGACACCTCTTAAATAAATGAAAAATGATTTGACCAAATTTGGGGTTTAATCTGAAATATTTTTCGGTACAAGGCCAGGAAAAAACTTAGGGGGAAAAATTCGGTTTCCACCATTTTGGGGCGCTAACATCGCCTGAGCGTGAAACTTAGCGCCCGGCACTAATTAGCGCCAGCAACCGTGAAATTGAGTTTTAGTGCCCCAATAGGGAAGTGGAGGGCTAAATCAAGTGCTCCACTTCGTTATTAGGGTGTTAATGTCGGAGAGCGGGGTGGAGACTTCAGCAGCGCTACACACTGGGCCGTGCAGCGCTGCCGTGTTCAAAAACTGCTTCCCTTCCTTAAAGGGAAGGGCCATCGCTGCAGGCTCTGCAATTTAAAAAGTACCTACCTGAACCACCAAGGCAGCTGCAAACCTGCGCGATCAGCCTGGCACTCAAGCAGAGCGCCGGACTGATCGATCGCGGGCAGGAACCTGCAAAATAAACTAGAACAGGAAAGGTAAGTTTTTTTCCACTTAACTCGGCCACCTCGCCTTTCATCATTGCCCCTGAAGCGGCCGGCCACCCAATGCACACCTCCTGCAGCTGTTGGGGTTTTCGGCCGGCGCTGTTGCAGGAGGCGGAATTCAATTTCGGGTCCAGGGCGCTACCGGGGCGATGCGCACTACGATGACGTCACGATCTCTGGGCGAAGTAGATCGGGCCGCAATGCCGTAGCGCCGCTGCAAAACTCCTGCTGAATATAGCGGGAGTTGATGTCAGCGCCACGCCCAGTTGCAAAGCCATTTGCACCTATTAGCACCCTTGGGGGATACTAACGGGAAGCGCAAAGGCACCCTTACTGTTTTTAAAATGAGATGAACGAGCTAAAATTCGGGATTGTGTAAAATTTATTTGCCAGAATTTAATTATGTTCGGATCTTAGGGCATGTTTCACTGTTAAAGGCACAAAGACTATGAAAAAAAAGTAAATTGGAGTTTGGTTCTTCTTCCTTTGGCAAAGTTTCTTTAAGTTAACTTGAAAGCTGCGTGATGCAGGCTGACGCTGTTTGGCTCCACACTTCTTTTCAGAGCAAAGAAGTTAATCCCTTCCACAGGCAGCTGATTTTAACTTTTCTTGTATCAGATTAACTCTGCTTAAATACTCACTAAGCAACAACTACTGGTAAAAAAAGAGCTGGAGGATCTTTTAAATCCATGATTTCTTGATAATATGGTGGCATAGTGGTTAGCACTGTTGCCTCACAGCGCCAGGGACCCGGGTTCGAATCCGGCCTCGGGTGACTGTCTGTGTGGAGTTTGCACATTCTCCCCGTGTTTGCGTGGGTTTACTCCGGGTACTCCGGTTTCCTCCCACAGTCCAAAGATGTGCAGGTTAGGTTGATTGGCTATGATAAATTGACCCTTAGTGTTAGGGGGATTAAATATGTGGGGTTACGGGGATAGGGTGGGATATGTGTTGGTGTAGGGGTTACGGGGATCGGTTGGGATATGTGTCGGTGCAGGCTCGATGGGCCGAAATGGCCTCTATCTGCACTGTAGGGATTCTGTGATATGTATAATTGTTTTCTGTACAACGTATAATTGATTTCTGTGTCAGAATCATGATGTGTAATATTAACCAAATGAAACTTAGACTAGGATAGCAAATGGTTCGAGATAGGTATGTGATGCTAACAAGATGATGACAGATAAGGGCATGCAGGGTCACCAGGGCTGTCTACTTCTGTAGTTTAAAACCCCCAATATTGCAAGACTGACAGAGCATATGAAACAATATAATGCTGACATTGAAAAGGGGATATCTATCCTTCAGAATCCTGAATGGTGGGAGTTAGTTGTTATGCTGGTAGGATAGCAGAGACCCACAAACAGCAAGTGAATAAATGGCCAGATAATCTATTTTTGGTAGTATTTGTTGAAATTTGGTCATGGCACCTGGACAATGCTATGCTTTTCTTCAAATAGTGAAAGCAGATAGGGCCTTGGTCTAATGTCTCATCCAAAGGTGGCAACTCCAACAATCCTCAGTACTTCACTGAAGTATCAGCTTAGAGTAAGTGCTTAAATCTATGGGAGGTTGGGGGGTTGGACTCACAACCTTCTGACTGGGAAGTTCAAGCAGTATCAACTGAGCCATTTGACACCTGTATTGTCATTTGAAGCCCCAATTCTCCAACCTGTGCTTCCTGTGAGTGTGACTCCCTGGCTGGAGCACGGGATTGTGGAATTGCCCCAATTGATCATTGATGAAGCCTGGTCTGTTAAGAGTAGGACCAACTTAATCCCATTTCAGGATGGCAACCTTGGCACAGTGGTAGCACTCCTGCCTCTGAGTGAGAAGCTTGAGGATCAAGCCCCACTCTAGAGAAGTAAGCCCACAATTGCCTGACATGTCTACGCAGTACTGAGAGGGTGCTACACTGTCAGAGGTGTTAACTTTGGATGTTGAACTAAGGTCTTCTCTATCATCTCAGGTGAATGTAAGAGGTCCCAAAGCACTATATGAAGGAGAGCAGGGCCAATATTTATTTCTCAACCAACATTAATAAATTATTACCAGATTATGTGATCAATTATCTCACTGCTGTTTATGGGACCTTTGTGTACAAATTACCTGCTGCATTTCTCTTTGTTACAGTGACTTCACTTCAAAAATACTTCATTGGCTGTAAAGTCCTTTGGGATGTCATGCGGTTGAGTTAGGTGCTACATAAATGCAAGTTCTTCCTTTCAAATGCCCTCATCAATCAAATGTCAAATTCTACTGTGTGGATCATGTTCAAAGTTGATTTGGAATCTTTCATTAAAGGTAAAGGGGTAGAGTTTCCACTTTGGGAGCAATTGGGAAATTAAACCCAAACTGTGCTTGAAATTTCACTGGCTAAGCTAGGCTTCAAAACTCTGTTAAAATCCATTTGCATAATCACAAATGTAAAATCTTCCATGAACCAATGCAATCGAGCAGGATAATAGAAAAAAATGTTTTTTTTTATCTTTCCATTAAAAAGTATTTTAAGAGTGTTAACCTGCTGCAGTTTTATTAATACAGCTGAAAATGGGTTTATCAGCAAAAAATAAGCATTTTTAATTCGCGTGTTCAGTCTTCCACCTGTGAGTAACCTGAATTAAAATCACTGAAAGTGACTTAAAAAACTATACTGAACCATTTAATAGTTTCATTGGTGTACATTAGTCATTTTCTTAGCAAATTAGATAACTTCTGATATGAAAAATCTTTTAGAATGTGCCGACTAGTGCCTGGGCGCCGAAGAAAATGAATGCAATTTGAAGAGCCTTCCCGAACCAGCGTAATTGGCGGAATCTCGCAATTACGACCTGGGAGCGTGGCCAGTTTTGTGGGCGGAATCTGATTCTGGCAAATTGAATCTTGAATTGGAGGAAAATGTCGTGGAAGATGTCGTGGATTTAAGTGGTTTTGGGCGTAACTCACTTGCATTTGAAAAGCCCCAATCTTTGGCATCGGCCCAGCCGATTGTGCCTGGATTACGCTGACACTCGATCCCATAGTTACTAAGTATCTGGATGGAAAGAACATTTTTCAAAGCAGGCAGTACAGATTTCAGAAAGGAAGGTTGTGCTTGACAAATCTCATAGAGCTCTTTGAGAATGTAACAAAATGTTGGATGGGGGAAGTGCAGTGGATGTGGTGTACAAATTTGCTGACAATGCTAAAATAGGAAGCCTAGCAAATAATTCTGAAAATCAAAGGAAACTCGAGGGGATGGTGATAAGATGGTTTAATGAGCAGAAAAGTGGCAGATGGAATTCAATGGCAGTAAATGTAATTTCTACCCTATTATGTTTAATTTTGCAAATTTATCATAGTTCTTCACAGAAACTTGATTTGGTTAATGTAAAAAGTTGCTTTAAAACCATTAGCGTTCAACAACATACCTCCAAGAGATTAATAATCAGTATACAAGGAACCAGCAGTGTTTTGCTTATCCATCTCAGTACTTTATATCACAAATTGCATCGGTTTCCCAAAGCCCTCCTTTCCCAGTTAATGAAAGAAAAACCTTGGTGCTTCATTCTTTCCCAGTGATGCTCGCAGCTGCAACAGTGTATCAATGGAACTGAAGATTTTTTTCACATATTCAGTGCCAATACACTTCATTCAAATAGCCTGTAGGAGTCAGAGCGATGTCACCAGAAGGCAGATCCAGGTAAGCAGATTGCTCTCGGTAGTTTTCCAAATTAGAGCACTCTATTTGCCGCTGACTCTGCCGAGAATGGAAGAATCTTGTCCGGCTCTTGGCAGGGATCAGAGATGTCAACAACTGCAACTGGAATCATACATGTATAATGAAAATGTCTAGCCATTCCTGATCCATCATGAGCTCCTTGCTCCTTATTTCTTTATGCTATGACAAGTCAATGCCTAACAGGTATGAAGATATTTGGCTTGTGCAAAAGATACCACAAAGTGGCATCGATTGCTTAATTTAGTATAAGTGTCAGCTGCGAGCAAGCAATTAAGACACCACTCTCCGACGTGTTTTGTCTTTCCACTGCCTGTCTAAGTTAAAAAAAGAATGGAGTACTTCAATTGATTTTTACATTGTATTAATTGTGTTCAACCTGAAAGCCAAGCTCTATGAGAGTAAGCTATTTGATTATTTTAAAGATTTAATCAGGGTTGAAAAATGACAATCAAATATCACATCTAGTTTGTAATGTCGCAATGGTAGCAATAAAAACATGAAACTAGAAATTAGTGGTATTAGTAGATGCACACTTATCACATTGCTCTGTCCAGCACTCGAAGAAGGGGCATGGCCCTGTTTATTTCAGGTGGTTACACTTTTTCAAATTCATTTTTATGGGATGTGGGCATCGCTGGCAAGGCCAGCATTTAGTGCCCATCCCTACTTGCCCTTGAGAAGGTGGTGGTGAGGCACCTTCTTGAACCGCTGCAGTCCGTGTGGTGACGGTACTCCCACAGCTGTTAGGGAGGGAGTTTCAGGATTTTGACGCAGCGACGATGAAGGATCGGCGATATATTTCTAAGTCAGGATGGTGTGTGACTTGGAGGGGATCTTGGAGGTGGTGGTGTTCCCATGCACCTGCTGCCCTTGTCCTTCTAGGTGGTAGAGGTTGCGGGTTTGGGAGGTGCTGCCAAAGAAGCCTTGGCGAGTTGCTGCAGTGCATCTTGTAGATGGTACACGCTGTAGCCACGGTACGCCAGTGGTGGAGGGGGTGAATCTTTGTTAAAATGGCAAGTTGTGCCAATGTATCAAGCATTCATCCACTAATATTGGCAACAATTACTTTTGGACCATTCCTTTCTGTTTTCTCCCTCTATTGTCGGTCAGTTAATATTGCACTTTTAATATCTATTCATCATATTCAATCCCACAATATCTAAAAATGCTTTAGGATTTCCACTTTCACTTCGATGCAAAGTGATTTCAGATGCATATTATAATTTTTCAATGTTTTTTAAGGAAAAGTCATGGGGACCATGCGCCCAGATTCCTGATGTGCACTCACTGTTGGCTCACGTTGGGAGCCCTATAATGTTAGTAGAGCAAGGATACTCCTTCCTGACATTAATGATTAGCTGCTCAGGGAGTGGAGCTCTGAGCATCTTTTCAAACACACAGCTGCAGTGCAGACATCTTTGTCCTGTAATTCAATATGGGATGCAGGTAGTGGTATACCTCAGACCATACTGCGCATTGCGCTCTCCAGACAACAGCCTGAGAACAGAGGGGTAGGAATTGATCTGCATCCAATTTACAGGCATTAAACGGATGCAATGTACACCAATTTCTGGGCGCGAGGTCCTACAGGCGAACTGCACCAAGTCATGGCTGCCACCATATTGATCCTCCCTGTTTTTAGGCGTTCTTGGTGGAAAACCTCACGTCAGCGGTGTATAAATTTAAATATGCAAAGAAGAGTCCTACACCTGTTTCACAACCCTTCTGTAACTCTTGTGAAAGACTAGGCGGAGGCTGCATCGTGCATGCTTCGACTAGTTTCTCTTGTTCCACAGCGACCGAACCAGCTGTCCTTAAAGGGACCGCGGGAGGCTGCCGAGGAAATGGTAGGGAAAGTTCTTCTTACTTCCCCCTCCTGTGAGTGCTCCTCCCGGCTCCACAGCAGGCTGCAGCCAGCCAGCACTCACTCCTCCACTCCCCCACATTTCCCTCTGACTTTCCCTCCCTCCCACAACTTACCTCAGGGCCGCAGGCAGCGAGGCAACAGGCCCAGTTTTGATCCCCAGCAGCGGTTGAGCTGCATCTGGAGGTGTGACAGGCACCAACAGCTGTCAACTATTATCAAAATGAGCCATAATTTTGAGTCAGCTGGGGCCTCCGGCTTCTGACTTGCATCAAGTCACCTATTTTGAGCCCGAAAACGGACCCAAATTAATTTCAACCCCAGTATCTGCAGTGTGGCTGCGGTGTACTTGATACTTTCATGCAGTTTTGATACTCCTCCATTTCTTCAGCACATTTTTTTTGTGTTAAATTTTATATATATCTGAAATTGCTCCATTTCTTTTATTTTTATATAACCTATTCATTTAGTTTACTTTGAAATAGTCTATCAATCACTTTCACCAACTAAATTGTCTTTTTATCATCTATGAAATAAAATGTCTACCGGCTCCTAGCAACTATCGATCCATCTTGTTTTGAATCTTTTCCATATTTTGAAAGTACGGTATTTTTGAAAAGAAAACCCTTATGGAGCAGCTGCTTGTTTATTGGAATAACACATTGGCCGAGAATGATCCATTGTCTGACAAGAGTCTCCCATATGGGTCTCCCTATATTATATTTTCATCGTATGGTTACATTTGCCAAGAGATTTTGCTGTGCTTGTTTTTTTTCGCTTTCTCTTCAGTCTTCACAAATATAATCAACTGTGTATCTGTGTCCGTCTCTAACTTTGATCAGAAATAGCCCTTTGATCAAAGGGGTCCGCAACCCATACCGTACAAACATGTTTTTCTAACACGGGAAATAGAATTGCTCTGGTCACTCTATGTAGTGACTTTTTACTCTGAAGATTTCCTCTGCTCTGTGCTTCCATTAAAGTCAGAGACAATGGCATAGACATTGAGAGCTGCTGTCAACTTGACTGTCAAAGGGAGGACAGGGTTGACTGAAGACTGATCAGGAGGCAGGACAAAGCAGGAACTGCACCATTCCCTGGTCTGCCTATAGCCTTTGCAAGCTCTTAGTGGCAGGTAGCCGTCTCTTGGGCTGTACACACAGCCCTGGCATTAGTTGGTGCAGGTGGACTTTGTAAAGTCTGTGGGTTGTGCAGTTAATTACGACACAGACTTCAGGAGTAACATACAACAGGACTTTACTATTCGAAGGTCAGGGCGAATCTGCCCAAAAATCATGTCACAGCACTTATATACCGGTGTGGTCACCGTCGGTATTACCGTATACAGAAGCCAAACAAGTAGTGCCACACCTAAAATAGTTCTCTTAAAGGTGAACGGTTACATACAATAGTCTCTTAAAGGTAGACGGTTACATACACTACAATCCTCCCTTTTTAGCTTACAACATACTATTTCTCATTAACATACATATATTCAACTTCAGGTAAACAATTTACAGATATAGTCTCTGTGGGAAACAGTTCACAGGTTCAGTCTCTGTGGGAACAGTGTATAGATTCAGTCTCTAGTCTTGACTCGGTCCGAACAACATCGCTGTGGTGTAGCCGGTTCGCATTGCTAGCGTGACTCCTCCACTAGTCTTCCCCTTGACGTAACAGCTTGAACTCCCGTCCTGCTGAACCAGCAATGCTGACTTTTACAAACAGCTGTATTGCCTTGGTAATTTTCCTTACTTTCCAACTGATTTATCTCCCTTTGTAGGGCCCACGTGCATGATCTGGTAGGAGAGATAATGATTTTGATGGTTATCATCTTCTGCTTCTTCTTTTTCTTTTCTGCTTCTTGGAGACTCTCGGGGCTCCCTTATCAGCTGCCAGCTGTAGCGCCACCATCTCTCTATGTTCCTTAGGGCTAGATTTTCAGTATAGACAGTTTTGGGGCGCTAACCTTAGCGCCCGCCCGAAGTTAGCGCCCGCCCCAAAGTAGCGCCCCGTTGCCGGAAATTCAGTGGCTTCGCCCTAAGAGAGTGGTGGAGCGCTAAAAGAGGCGTTCCACTCCTACCTTTAGGCGCTAAGCCGGCGGTCCAGAGGGATAGCGCCCAGGCGGGGCGCAGCGCGGGTGCGGTCATTTTTGCACTGACAGCAGACCCCGTGGTGCCGACCAGCTGTTAAAGGGGGAAGGGACGAATTGGTCTGCTGCCACGCCCTGCACACTGCAGCCTTGCAAAGAGGCCTCAACACTGCTGCTCAGCCCCAGGGAGTCATGGCAACGCCAGAGAAGGCCCGTCAGCGTGCCCTGCGCTTCTCAGAGGGTGATCTGGACATAATGGTCACAGCTCTGGAGGTGAGGCGCAAGATCTTGTTTCCAGAGAGTGGGAGGAATCCAACCCACCATGACTACACCAAAGCCTGGAAGCAGATCGCCCAGAGGGTGACGTTCACCGGCGAGGCCCCCAGGACCCACAAACAATGTCGTAAAAAATACAACGATCTGACCAGGATTGTGAAGGTGAGTAGCCTTTCCAGTCTCCTCCTCATTCTTGCATGTACACCTGACATGATGGGCAAAGGGAGCTGAAAGTCCTATTGGCCAGCCCTCAGCCAGCAGCATTGGGACAGTCATGAGCATCAAATGGCCATTCGGCACTCTACACTTTGGCCAAGCTATTCCACCATGGGAGGCAGTGCACAGTACATCAGGGCTTCACTCTGTCCAAGCTATTCCACCATGGGAGGCAGTGCACACTACATCAGGGCTTCACTCTGTCCAAGCTATTCCACCATGGGAGGCAGTGCACACTACATCAGGGCTTCACTCTGTCCAAGCTATTCCACCATGGGAGGCAGTGCACTCTACATCAGGGCTTCACTCTGTCCAAGCTATTCCACCATGGGAGGCAGTGCACACTACATCAGGGCTTCACTGCGCACTTACAGCCCGTCCTTTCTCTTGCAGGCTAAAGTAGCGTTTAATCGCCAGGCCCGTGCCAGGGGTGGCCGCGCCAAGCTGCAGAAGCTCACTCGGCTGGAGGAGCGCGTGTGTGTGCTCATGGGAGCCCGTGTGATTGTCCCCACAGCGTGCGGTGTATCCGACCCTCCACTGCCCGGCAATGGTAAGGACCTCGCCTTTTGGCCCTCTCGCGTCGCACTGGCCCATCCGAGCTACCTCCTTTGCCACTGTCCCACCAATGCGCTGAATCCCACCAGTCCTAACTCCCTCGCTGACGCCGTCTCCTCACTCTGAAGCTACTCTTGTGCATTCCTGCTTTCAGCTGGTGACGACCAGGACCCTGAAGCTGCCAGTGACAGCACCTCCGACCAGGAGGAGGAGGAGGAGCAAGCCGGACCTTCGGGGGAACAGTCACGTCCCGCAGGAGAGGAGGAAATGCTTGACACCTCCTCACTGGACGAGTGCCTGGAGGAACTGTCGCAGGGCAATGCAGCTTCTGGGACCAGTGGCGTCCAGCCACCCAGGAGCCGTGCGCGTGGCCCGCGGCCTTCCCCCCAAAGGGGGGAAGGATCAGAGGGGAGTGCTGCTGCTCGGCACACTCGCCGTCACCAACGCGGCAAGGGTCCCCTAGTTCGGCCCCCTCCTCCCCAGCGGGAGAGTCGCGACTCCAGTCCGGACACCTTCACCTCGGAGGAGGTGCGGAAGCTGGATAAGATGGCCGACGACTCGGACCGGCGACACACGGAGCTCATGAGCGTGGTGGGGCGCATGCCTGAGGCCATCGAGTCGCTGGCGACCAGTGTGCGCGAGTTCGGGGCAGCAACTGCCGCGAGTGGCCGCATGCTGACTGATGCCGTCAAGACCCTGGCGGATGTGATGCGCGCGCACACCAGGACCACAGGGGCACTCACTGCTGCCACACGCGCTGTCTCAGGCAGGCATCGCCAGGGCAGCCGCCGCGCTGGACCATCCCAGCAAGCCGCCCGTCGGCTGATTGTTGCGGATCCTGCAGTGCGGGCCCGGCCGAGTGCCACCGCGCCACAGCACCAGCCAGCGCATCCCAGACGCCAGCTGGCCCACATTGCACCATCCATCGCCGCCATTCCCCCACTGGGGCGTCAAGGGCAAGCGGCTGCAGCTGATGGTGGCCAGGCTCAGGTGCGCCACTCAGCAGACGGCCCCTCGAGGCCCAAACGCCGTGTAGGCCGCCCCCCAGCGGCATCTGGCGGAAGGGCATCTGAGCCTCAGGCACCTTCCCCCAGCCTCGCAGCAGCCACTGGGCAGAGCTTGCGAAGGAGCAGCAGGCCGGGCAGGGGAGGCAAAAGGCTGGCCAAGGTCTCGCCCTCGCGGGCCACTCAGTAGAGGGTGTGGGCAGCTTTCCTTTAATATGGCGGTGGCCATCTTTATTTTGCCCATGGTTGTGCTTTTGGAGGGCTTATTTTTTGCGTTAGGCCGACGTTGAGGCCCGGTTTGAAGAAAGGTGGAGTGACTCCTCCCCAGTTTGTGGGAGTGAGTCGTTTGTTGGGCTTTTTGTGGGGCCCGTTTATTGTTTTTGGGGATTCATGTGGGAAGGGCTTTTCATTTTTGTGCAATAAAAAATTATCTTTATTCATGCAGTCTCCATGGTTGTTCTTCTTAGTGTTTGTTGGCTTCGCCGGCTGAGGGCTTGCGGAGCGGCTGCATTCATCTTCCCTCATGGCCCCTGGCCATTCCCTGACAGGGGGCTTAGAAGTACCGTGTAATAAGGTGGCGTCGTGCGGCCCTTGGCCCTGGTCGCTCCCTCCTGGGAACGTACTCCTGCTCCTCCTCCTCCTCCTCCTCCTCATGCTCCTCCTGCTCCTCCTCCTGAGGTGCTGGTCCAACGTCAGGTGGCAGTGCCTGAGTCCTGCGGATAGCCAGGTTGTGTAGCATGCAGCAAACCACCACAAATTGGGAGACCCGGTCCGGCGAATACTGGAGAGCTCCTCCGGAGCGATCAAGGCAGCGGAACCGCTGCTTGAGGACCCCAATAGTTAGCTCGATGATGTTGCGGGTGGTTTGATGGCTCTCGTTGTAGGCCTCTTCAGCAGCGGTCCTGGGCGCGCGCAGCGGGGTCATGAGCCAGGTGCACAAAGGATAGCCTTTGTCCCCGATGAGCCATCCTCTTGGGGGAGGCTGTGCCTGGAACATGTCATGCACAGTACTCTGCCGCAGGATAAAGGCATCGTGGCTGCTGCCTGGGAAGCTGGCATTGACTGCCATGATGCGCTGCTTGTGGTCACATACCAGCTGCACATTCAGAGAATGGTAGCCCTTCCTGTTGCGATACTGCTCGCCATGCTCCAGAGGGCCCGCAAAGCCACATGCGTACAGTCAATGGCGCCCTGCACCAAGGGGAATTCCCCGAGTCTGGCAAATCCCAATGCGCGCTGATGCTGGCTCTCGAGGGCCATGGGGAAGGAGATGAATTGGCTTCTCCTTCTGAACAGTGCTTCGGTCACGTGGCGGATGCAGCGATGCGCGCCATACTGGGAGATGTTTGCTATGTCCCCAGCAGCGTATTGGAAGGAGCCGGTGGCATAGAAGTTCAATGCCACCGTCACCTTCACTTCCACCGACAGAGACGTCCTGCACCTGAGCTTTGGCCGCAGATCTCGGCGAAGCAGGTGGCAGATCTCTGCAATCACCTCCTTTCGGAATCGGAGCCTTCTAACACATCGCGCGGCACTCATGTTTAGGTAGGAGCGCTGCTGGCGGTATAGCCTGACTGGGTAAGGCCTACGTGGCCGACGCCTGTAGCCCCCTCTGCCTCTAGCCAGGGCTGCCCCTCTCACAATGCGTCTGCGAGCCCTACGGACATGGCGCTGCAGCTCCGCGTTGGCACCCCATGCAGCCCCCATCAAATCCTGGCAAACAGTCTAATTTCCAAATGGCCACTTGCAGCGCTATGGCCTGAGTCCAAAAATACCTGGCTCTTGCTGCTTGAAACCAGTTAGCTATCCTCCTTGTTGTGTCTCCAGAAATGCGTTGCACAAGACTGTTTTCTGAAAAAAGGCTGGCCTTTATACTGGAGAGGACATTCCCTTTAATTAGCGCCCCCCGGGGCCCGCGCTGGTTGTGTTGCGTTCCTTTTTCCAAACGCTCCGGCCGCCCGCCGCACAATGGGGCGGTCCGACTGAAGTTTGCAATCGGGGCGGCCAAAGGGCGTTGCACGAGGATGTGACGTCATTTTCTGCGCGCGCATCCGGGCGGGTGCTAAACTTTGCGCCGGCGCTAACGGGCAACTTAATTTGGGGCGGGGCGCAAACTGCGCTGCGCCCGGGCGCTACACGCATAGCGCCCGAAAATCACTTCTCTTACGGCGCTAACTGCTGGCGCAAGCAACTGAAAATCTAGCCCTTAGACTTTAAGTGCTTCATCCTGATTTCTGCACTTTGGGAGTTTTCATCACAAGCTGGGCAGACCAGATCCTCGTAATATTCAGTGTCACTCAACAGGTCATGGTAATATTCGGTGTCGTCCTGAGCTAGTCTAGCGAGAGGGCCTGCTACTTCTTTCGTACCCAACTGGACGTTAGCCGACTGTTGTTCCCTCCCTAGACATCTTTCCTGAAGAGACTTCTTCATGCGTTCATATTCATCCCGCTCTTCCTGGGTTTCCTGCCAATCCTTCGCTAATGACCTTGTTTGTGATTTCAATACTTCCCCTTCCCTCGGGGATTGATTGATCAGGCTATTCAATCCTTCTACTGGAGCAGCTGTTTCAACATTCTGCTGTTCACATTGACGTGATTCAGCGTACTTTTGGCATCCCTGTAAAATCTGTGTTGCAACCTCAGCTATTTCCATAACTTTTGAGAGCTCCGAACTCCTTCCCTTTGAAGATTGAAGCTCGTGTTCAGATTGTTCCCATTGTAGAGTCTTGTCCTTCAGCATATGAAGGAGTTGGCTGACCGTTAACTCTTCCACGGGAACACTGTGGGTCAGAGTCTTCTCCATTTCATCCACCTTTTCCTCCAATGCTTTCACCTTCTTTTCCTCTTGTACTTTGGCTTCCAGCGCTCGGAGAAGTTGCGCCTTGATGCTCTCTAGCTCATGTTCAGAGGCCATTCTTACAGTCTCTGTGTTTCTTACAGTTCCCTTTTCTTCCACTGAATGGATTCCCAGTTGAATCTGTTCTTCAAGTTGTTGAATCTCGGTCATTGCCGCCCCATATTTGTCGTGGGTTTCCTTTAATATTTTTATGAGTTCTTGTACATCTTGTCTTTCAGGTTCTGCCATGTCTTTCACCTCTAATTTCTCATCTATGGATGGAACTTCTACCGATGAGTCTGTCTTGGCCTTGAGCTCATCAAGAATTTCCTGCAGCCTTTGGACTTCTTGCTCATGTTCAACCTTCAGTTGCTCATATGCTTCCACTGAAACTAGCTTTTCGGAGGTTGCCGAGTTAACCCCTTCCAGAATTGTAGCCTGGGCCTGTTCATACTGTTCTTTCAACTTCTCACACTCTGCTTGTAAGGAGTCGTAGAGAAGAACTGGAATAAAATCCTGGCTTCCTGAAGATTCCTCTTCATTTGCTTCTTCCTGCAAATATTCTAACTCCTGAACAGCATAAGGGAGATGTGATCGGTAATTGGTCACGATGGCTCTATGGTCGCTCTCTGCTTGAGCTAGCTGCTTCTGTTGTCTTTACAGATTCTCCCATTCGGTATCATAGAACTTTTTCATTGTTTTCATCTCTTGTACGAGACGGTAACTCAATTGTTCTAATTGTTGTCGTAATTTGAAATAAGTTTGAGTCCGAGCTCGGTGTTCTTCCGTCATGGATATGTCCGTAACTTGAACAGGCTCAGAATTTTCTGTCGAACTAGGTTGTCGTTGTTCGGTGGAGTTCTGTTCTGAAACTTTGTTCTTCTCTGGAGCATAAGCCTTTATGCATGCCTTCGTTTTTCCAACCTTCGTCGGCAAGTCCATTTCAGCCTTGTCTTTCATATTTGGGTTGGTCTTATCGTCATCCGTTTCAGAATCTGAGCTGATTGTCTGCACCGAGTCCTCACTCGTTATGGCTTTTAGATAGTGCCATTCCATGTCTACTTTCTTGATCCACTCCCGTCCTAGAAGTGGTGGTCCTCCCTCATGTAGTACGTATAAGTTCATTCTTGGGTGTTCTTTACCCCTATCTCTCACTTTGACTCTTATCTTTCCCATGGGGTATACTTTATGCCCCGTGTATGTCTGCAATACGAACTTGGTATCTCTTAAGGGTATATGTGAGAATAGCCGGTGGTAATCCCTTTGATTTATGACTGATAGAGCTGATCCAGTGTCCAACTCCATTTTCACTTGGATTCCAGCTATTTTTAGCATGACCCAGATAGTTTGTAGGTCAGCTTCCTTACTCACATTGTGAATTCTCAGACTACCCAGCTCCTGGCCGTTTGGGTCTGAGTCTGAATTCTGTTCGTCTGAACTCTTCTCAGCCACCTTGTGTACCTTGTTGTACTTTTCCTGTGATGGCTTCCTTTGGTTGTTGGTCCTTTGGTTGTTGGTCTTCTTCCCTGACCGGCATACCTTAGCTATGTGACCCAGTTTGCCACATTTCCTACATTCCTGGTTCTTAAACCAGCATTGGTTCTGGTCGTGTGTTGTCTTCCCACAACGATAGCATTTTGTTGTTGTCGAGGTAATTTGATCCACACTTAGTGCTGCTGTCTTTAGCTGCATTTCCGCAGTTCCCTTCGCTGCGGCTTCGTGCGATGCTGCAATAAGGACAGCCCTGTCAAGTGTAAGGTCGTTCTCTTCGAGTAGTCGCTTTTGCGGTCCTTCCTTTGCCAACCCGCACACGAACTTGTCTCGCAATGCCTCTGTCAGATTCCCTCCAAACTGGCAGTATTACGCTAGTCTACGCAGTTCGACCAAGTATTCTGCGTTGCTTTCGTCTTTCCGTTGCGTTCTCGCATAGAATTTGAATCGTTCCGCCAACATCAACGGTGTAGGGTTCAAGTGGTCCTTCAGGACAGCCACAATATCATCGAAAGTCTGATCCGCCGGTTTAGCTGGTGCTAGTAGATGCTTCAAGAGCCCGTATGTCTTTGCGCCCATCGAGTTCAGCAAGGTTATAGCTTTGTCATCTTCTTCTATTTTATTGGCCTTACAATAGATCTCAATGCGTTCCACGTACGTGGCCCAGTCTTCTACTTCGGAATTAAAATCTTTGATGTTACCACGCTTAGGCATCTTCCTCTCTTTGGGAACAACACAAGTATTTCTTTAAATTATTATTTCTTTTTTTTTCTAAGATGGCGGTTTTCCCGCGAAAATGGCAGTTTCCCGCTCTTATCTTCTCTCCCCGCCCACTTCAATGGCGGTTTCCCGCTTCTGTCTTCTTCCCCGCCTAATGGCGGCATCCCGCGTTTCTTCCCTGGCGGGAGGGGTACACTTTCCCCACGGGCGACGGCCGCTGGCTTTCAGGTTCACAGCCTGCGCGTCGGCTTCAAGGCTTTCCCCTTTTTTTTTTTAATTTTATGGCAGGGCGACCGGCTCTGGGTACCCCGTTGACGGCGAACAGGTTCAGCCGCTGGGCTGGCTCTCGCACAGTTCCCCTTGCTCGGCTCTGTCTCTCTCCCGCTCGCTCGGCTCTACCGGCGCTGGGTACACCCCGTTGATGGAGGACATTTCAGCCGCTGGACTGGCTCTCACACAGTTCCCCTTGCTCGGCACTGCCTCTCTCCCGCTCGCTCGGCTCTACCGGCGCTGGTTACACCCCGTTGACGGAGGACAGTTCAGCCGCTGGACTGGCTCTCGCGCAGTCTCTCTTGGTCGGCTCTGCCTCTCCCGCTCGCTCGGACCCCAATCACGCCTCCCAGCCCTCTCGCAGTCCGGTGCTTCTCTCCCCGGCTGCGGCTGAGTTTCTCTCTTCCCGCACCTACGCTCCCGGTCTCAGCGCTTCGTGGCTTCGGTCACCGCCCGGCTTTTCCCGCCGGTCGCGGTCTCTCACGACGCCGTTGGACCCGACTTTTTTTCCGGCTCCTTTTCCCCCTCGACCATGGTCGAGTGCCCAGCCCTTATCCTCCGGCTATTCTTTTCACTTTCCCTTACTCACAGTCACCGTGGCAGAAGGGACAGTCAGTGCCTGTTGCTGATGGAAGTTTTTGTCGCTAAAGTCTTCCTCCTTTCTTTTGCTGCGGCCTTGAGTTTTCTCCCAGCCGAATGACGAGGGCGGTTGCCTCTTTTCGACGCTCTTTCATTGCTTTGAAATTATTGTTGCCGCAGGGTACGATCGGACGCGTCGCCACTGTAAAGTCTGTGGGTTGTGCAGTTAATTACGACACAGACTTCAGGAGTAACATACAACAGGACTTTACTATTCGAAGGTCAGGGCGAATCTGCCCTATAAATCATGCCACAGCACTTATATACCGGTGTGGTCACCGTCGGTATTACTGTATACAGAAGCCAAACAAGTAGTGCCACACCTAAAATAGTTCTCTTAAAGGTGAACGGTTACATACAATAGTCTCTTAAAGGTAGACGGTTACATACACTACAGACTTGAGTCATTTCTGAAAGCTTTGCTCCTTTGTGCTGGCCAATATTTATCCTTCAACCAACATAACAAAAGCAAAACATTACCTGGTCATTATCACATTGCTGTTTGTGGGAGCTTGCTGTGTGCAAATTGGCTGCTGCGTTTCCCACATTACAACAATCACTACACTTCAAAAGTACTTCATTGACTGTAAAGCACTTTCAGGCATCCGGTGGTCGTGAAAGGCGCTATAGAAATGCAACTCTTTTTTTTTCCCTTCCTGTCTCCTGCAATGATATAGAATGACATAGAAATTACAGCACTGAAACAGGCCATTCCACCCGACTGGTCCATGCCGCTGTTTATGCTTGAATACGAGCCGACTGTCATCTTACTTCATGTAACACGTTCAGCATATCCTTCTTTTCCTTTCTCCCTTGCATACTTAATGGCCCAGAAATTCGGGTCCCCACGCATGAGTACGCACTGGGTACTCGCGCATAGGCCCAACAAAAGTGCTGGTTTTGTGCATGCACTGCGCATGCGCGGGAAGCCGGAACTTCCGTTCCCTTGAAAGAAGAACAGGTGGAACGTGTGCGCCGGAGAGGCAGTGCGTGCGCATCGAACTTACGTATTTTTTGCAGCTTTCCCCGGGAGAGTATGTCTCCAGCAGTTACACTTTTAAAATGCAGGCGCAAGGCCTGCTTTTAACAAGGTAAGTGGTGAATTAATTAAAATTAAAACATTTTTTCCACAGGTTTATTATTTTTAAGTACTTTAAAGAAGGGTAAGTTTATTTTTAGCCCCGTTAGAAAATGTCATTAATTTTTTCAAAAATTTAAATTATTGTTTAAAAGTTATTTCATGTAATTTAGTTATTTTAAAAATGTGATTTAAAAAAAAATTTATTTGAAGTTTTAATTATGTTTTGGGGCTTATAGTATTTATAGGTTTGACAGCTCTTCCTGTCAAATTTATGAATGAAGCGTTCCCTGCTACCATTGTCTCTCCATGGCCCACGTGATCCCAAGGGATGCTTCGAACTAACTGCGCCCCTGGGATACGCAAGCACTGTGCGCCGGCAGTTGGAGGAGGCCCAGGATCGGCATCCCACACGGGCCCACAGCACAATGGCCGGCGCGCAAGGTAAGTGCAGGTCGGGGGCTTGCACCCACGGGAAGCCTCCGACCCGAATTTCTGGGCCATCTAGTTTACCCTTAAATGTATCTATGCTATTCACCTCAACTACTCCTTGCGGTAACAAGTTCCACATTCTAACCACTCTCTGGGTAAAGAATTTTCTCCTAAGTTCCTCATTGGATTTATTAGTGACTATCTTATATTTATGACCCCTAGAACAGCACATATTTTCTCACCACCAGCTGCAATGCTCACCACCATACTTCCATGCACCAAGGTTACAATGGCCCGTAAGTGCCCTGCAGATTCCGGGTTGACAGGTCCTCCGCATTCCCGGGAAATGGACCTTCGCTGGTAGAGAGTTGGGCTATTTGCCCAACTCTTACCCAGCGAATGCCTGTGAAACGCTTACACCTGGTAAAAGCAAGCCTTCTTTTACCAGCGTAAGGGTGAAAATAAATATTAAAATAACATTAAAAAAATCATTTTAACATTCAAAAACCTGTAAAATAAGTTTGTGTTATTTTTGGCAGCTTGAAAAATGTTTCAATTTATTTTTCGAAAAATTATATTTTCGTTTTAAATGTTTAATTACATTGGGCCAACATTTGCGATCGGAGGCTTCCCACGGGTGGACGCTTCCGACCTGCAAACTTTCCATGAAAGTGCCTTGTGGCCCGGGAAGAATGGCGGCTTGCGATCCCGGGCCTCTCCAGGTCCGTGCGGGAAGTGCCCCACAGATCCCAGGGGCTCAAGCGGTTCACCGGTGCTCCTGGGGTCACGTGGGCCGACCCAACCAATAAAGGAAGGGATTCCCCATTCATACTTTTGACAGTTCCGTACTTACAGAACTGTCAAAAGTATGAATGGGGATCACTTAAAAAATACACCAACGCATTAAATAATTTTTTTATTACATATTTAAAATGCAATTTAATTAAAAATTTTAAACAAAAATTTAATTTTTTGAAGAAAAAAATGTAATGATTTTACAGGGCTAAAAATAAACTTACCTTTTTGAAGAATATTTATAATTTATAAAATGAGTGGTAATATTTTATTTTTCTATTTCTTAAAACTCTTATGCTGGTAAAAGCAGGCCTTACGCTGGCTTTTACCAGACTTAAGAATTTGACAGGCTTTCAGCGGACGGAGTTTGAGCAAATATCACAGCTCTCCACCCGCAGATGCACTTTTCTTGGGCATGTGGACGATCTGTCGAGAGAATTCTTGACAGATCGCAAGTGCTGGGTTTCAGCACATGCGCTTCACATGCCTAAACCCAGCACTTGCGCAGCCTGTATGGGTGCGTACACACCTTGTTCACACCCGTAGAGGTCGGAAAATACGGCCCATTGTATTTTAATTCATTTTAAACATGTAATGAATTTTTTTTATTCCAAGGTTGTGTACATGTATTTTTTGGGTGATTCCTATTATGCTTATGGAGATTCAATATGTAAATGGGTGCAGTGGGTACCACTGGAAAAATCTATTGCACCAAACAGAAGACACGCCAAACTCTTTCAAAAGCCACCAACAAATCCTTAATAGGCATTTGATGCTAAAGTAATGGCAGACTGTTAGAATTAACAATGGTGTTTTCACAAAATCGAATACTTGAAATAGCGTTACAACAATAAACTCACACTACTAGTACTCTTGTTTATCTTTTTGTACCTTTTTTAATGCACAAATCCACGGCCGCTATCAGTGGAAAAAAAACAGTTTATCTACTCAACATTACAAAGATTCGCAATTCAACTGTATGTACGCCATATAAACAGAAAATGCGGGAAATACTCAACAGGTCAGGCAGCATCTGTGGAGAGAGTAACAGTTAACGGCCGGAATTTTGCCAGCGCTCAGGGAGTGGGTTTGGAGGTGGGGCATCCGGCAAAATTGCAAAGATTGGCAGCGGGTCGGAAACCCACTGTCATCCCGCCTTCAATCAATCTTCCCAAGTGTCGGGTCCCCAGTTTGCGCATGGACCCGACACCGAGCGGCGGGAAGAGGATTATAGGCACTTAACTGCTTGTTAACAGGTTGTTAACAGGCAGTTAAGAGGCTTTTTGCTATTTTGACAGGTCTACTGCAGGCTTTCCAATGTCTGGACACCACACCAAGTAAGTGTGGTGTGTTGTGAGTCTGCTGTAGTGTTTCTGCATTGATGACAGCTGCAGAAGTGGTGTGAAGGATCCAATGGTACACTGGTGAGTTTAAGAGGTAAGAAGATATTGGGAAAATCATTTTCAATATATTTAGACTTATCTGCAGGTGACAAGTTTGGAATTGTTTGTGTAGTCCCACCTCATTGGGAAAACCTCTTTCACCAGTGACAGATCACTTCTGTAACCTCACCTGCAGCTGCCATCTGTTCTAGCCTAAGGAGGGAGTCACTGGAGAGCCTGGGTGCAAGGGCTCACCTTTGTACAGTGATTCTCGGTGTTTGCAGCACCTCAATGCTGTCAAACACTGAAAAATCAGCTGTCAAAAAAAATTGTGCGTGGCCCCTTTAAGAAAACCGGCAGATGACGCGTCATTAACTGATGTCATCTGATACCTGCTTTCTCTTAATTGGCCAGCAAGCCCGCAGGGCATGCTTAACAAGGCCAATTGACGTAAAATCACGTCTGTGCGTCGGACATCGTTGGGGGCGGAATTGGAACACGGAATGCAGCTGCCCCGCCCCAAGCTGCATCGAGAGGTAAAATCGCGGTCAACATTTCAGGTCGATGACCTTTCATCAGAACTTGAAGGAGTTTTTGAGCAAGTACAGAGGCAGGGAAAGGAGGGGAGCAAAGAATAAAAGGGAAGGTCTGTGATAGGGTGGAAGGCAGGAGTGGTAAATAACAAAAGTGATGACAGTGCAAGGCAAAAGGGGGAGGTAATGGGACAAGTAAAAAATCAAAAGATGGTGATGTAAATGGTTACAGCAGAATAACAGAGTGGGAGGGAAGCTTGGTAAATCTTGCAAAGAGGAGAAGACTCTCGTGGCGGAAGAAAGGCAGGTAAACCCCAAGGTTGCGGCAATCCCCACCCCAAGTACCTGGTGCAGCCATCCTCCATTACGGGCACCTGCTGTCTGAGAACATGAGAGCGGTGATTAAGATCTAAAGTTGTTAAGCTCATATATGTACAACATCAACTTATGTATATATGACATCCCTGAACTCTGCAGTCAGTCTCTACGCCCTGATAATAGCATCCATCAGGGCTTATGCTTGCTAAGCCACACTGCCAGATTCCACTAGAGGGAATTGCACTCTCTTGGGTTGGGAATTTCCTCCTAAATTGGAAGGATTCCCAACTCTGCCTTGACAAGAGAAACCTTGGGAAAATACTGGCTGCTCAAAGTATGTTTGCCAGGAGAATGTCACTAGATGCCTTTATTTTCTGGGATATTTATGAGACTTCGGATTCAAAAGAAATCTGAATTTTGGCAGACCAAAAACAAGGTTGAAGCCCAAAAGCAATCTGAATGCACATTCTGTGCATTGTTATAGCCTCGTCATCACAAAGACTAATTATCCCAGTTGTCCTTTCTGAGCTATAAGATCCAATTTCTAGTTTCTCATTGGAACATGATGACAAATGTCTTATCCAATTAGATATAGTTCCTGTTGTGATATTTGATTTAATAATCAATACCTACGACAAAACAATACAACAACACAGGCTTCTTGCACTTACCATTTGCATCTTTCCTCCTCATGTCATGTTCAATGAAGCAGCTAGAAAGAAAGGAAGAACTTGCATTTCTATAGTGTCTTCCATGAGCCCAACATGTTCGAAAGCACTTTACGGCCAATGAAGTGCTTTTGAAGTTGTGGCCAGAATTTTGTGGAGGAAGGCAGGTTGGAGGCGTGTGGGGCCCCCGAGGTTCCCTGCCTGCAGCCAGCCAGATTGAGAGGTTGGCTGCGGGCGGGTAGGCCTTCGGCAGAATAGAGGAGTGAGGGCCGGCACATTAAAATGGATCGGGGTGTGGGGGGGGGGGGTGGGGAGAGGATTGGGGGCTGGACAGACGATGGAGGTGGGGGTAGACAATCGAGGATAGGGGCGATCGGATGGGTGGGGTCGGGTAGAGATCGGGGCCGGATGATCGAGGTGGGTGAAGAGAAGATTGGAGCTGGTCACCGGAGGATCATGGCCGGCCTCAGCAATGTCGTTGTGGTCGGGGGGGGGGGGAGGCCTGGGACAGGGGGGAGGGGACAGGACTGGGGAGGTGTTCGGACCTTGTGAGGAGGTCTCCGATTGCGGGGGGTGGGCTAGGCATGGACCCTGGATCCAGGAGGTAGATAAAGCCACTTACCTCCTGGTTCCACCAGTCCCCGTCTCGCTTTAACTGCCGGGTTTCACGAATTGTGTGAAACTCATAGTTAAAAACAAAATGGAGGTTAAAAAAAAGGTCTCCAGCCTCATTATAATATTTAAATTGACGTTCCGCCCCCTGGGAGCGGGTTGGTTGCCTGCCCCCGTCCTGCCTCCGTTAAAACCGGGAGTGGGCGGGTTGGAGGTGGGATTAGGTCGGGAAACCCATTTTTAACAATTTAACTACCCCCATCCATTTTTATAGGTTAAAATTCCCCCGTTTCACTGCTGTAATGTAGGAAACATTTGCACACAACAAGCTCCCACAAACACAATGAGGGATAAACATTGTCCAGGACACCGCCGTTATTCTTCAAAGTAGTGGCTTGGGATATTTTACGTCTACCTGAGAGGGCAGATGGGGCCTCGGTTTAACATTTCATTAGAAAGACGCCACCTCCAACAATGCAACGCTCCCTCAGTACTGCCTCCCCGACCATGCAGCGCTCCCTCAGTGCTGCACTGAAGTGTCAGCCTAGATTTTGTGCTCGAGTCTCTGGAGTGGGTCGTGAACTCACAAACTTCTGACTCAGAGGCGAGAATGCTACAACTAAACCACGGCTGACATCTAAGTTTACTGAGTCTTGCTCCCTTTATTTCCCTAAGAAGTTGAGCAACTGAAAAGGACCAGTATCTTACATTAAAAATACATGATATTGTACGTCCCCAGGTGGATAGACTTTGATTACTCACGTGCTAACCCACATTTATATATAAATTGTATAAATGCTTCATTTATGTTTTACTTTCAACTGTCTTGAAATGTGCCTGAGATCTTAGAGTCGTTCTCAGGATCTCTCAATTGAGTTTCTGATGATTGTGATGTGAGCACACTTCATCCACCCAGAGCTCTGTCTCATCACTGCATCACTGTAGTGTGAAAATAAACAATTGAAATAAGGGGAACTGATGAAACAGGCAAATACTATCCGATCATATCATTCTTGAGTCTTCAAAGCAGAATACAACCTATTAGATCGGGGGTATCATTTCCCACTAGGCAGCCAATTTATTATTAATCAATCGTCCTGTTCATGTCAAAGGGTGTGCACTGCAGCCTTGCAACTTTGATGTGTTTTCTTTTTGCTTTTGATATCAACTAGTTTGGCCTCAAGGACAAATCTTAATGGCTGTTACTCCTCTCTAAGCTTTGACTGCCTAAAACATTGCAAAGCCGAGAGAGAATTCCGAATGCAATTAATAGGTAATAACATTCCTTCAGGAGCCCAGTTGGCTAAATCATTTCCACAGAAAGGTATTGCTTTAAGTCACTCCCTCCCACACAGTTTCATTTTTAAACCACTGGCTTATCAAGAACTTTGCATGAAGAAGATATGCTACAGGAGAGATTATGGTTGGGACCAAGACTAAGTTTTGTTTCTATCACAATGAACATTGAATATTTGGTTCATCTCAGAGTTTTTCCATATAATGTTAAATATAACTCTCTTTTTAGGAACATTAAGAATAGGAGTCGGCCATTCAGCCCCTGGAGTCTGTTCCACCATTCAATTGGATCATGGCTGATCATTATATTAACTACATTTACCCGCCTTGGTTCCGTATCCCTTAATACCCTTGCCTAACAAAAATCTATTAAACTCAGTTTTGAAATTTTTAATTGACCCAGCCTCAACAGCTTTTTAAGGGAGAGAGTTCCAAATTTCCATTACCCTTTGTGTGAAGAAGTGCTTCGAGACCCCCCCCCCGAATGGCCCAGTTCTACAATAACAACAATAACAACTTATATTTATATAGCATCTGTAAAGTAATAAAAAGTTCCAAGGTACTTCACAGGAGTGTTATAAAAAAAAATGTTGACACCAAACCATATAAGGAGTTGTTAGGGCAGATGACCAAAAGCTTGGTCAAAGAAGTACGTTTTAAGGAGCGTCTTAAAGGAGGAAAGAGAAGTGGAGAGGCGGAGAGATTTAGGGGGGGATTTCCAGAGCTTAGGACCTAGGCAGCTGAAGGCACGACTACTAATGGTGGAGCATTTAAAATTGGGGATATTCAAAAGGCCAGATTAGGGAGAGCGCAGGTGTCTAGGGGGATTATAGGGCTGGAGGAGATTACAGAGATAAGGAGGAGCAAGGCCATGGATGGATTTGAAAACAAAGATGAGAATTTTAAAATCGAGGCATTGCTTAACTGAGAGCCAATGTAGGTCAGCAAGTACAGGGGAGATGGTTGAGTGGGACTTGGTGCGAGTTAGCACATGGGTGTCAGAGCTTTCGATGACCTCAAGTTTATGTAGGGTAGAACTAGGGAGGACGGCCAGGAGTGCATTGGAATAGTCAAGTCTAGAGGTGAAAAAGGCGTAGATGAGGGTTTCAGCAGCAGATAAGTTGCGGTAAGGGACAGATGGACAATATTACAAAGGTGGAAATGGACGGTCTTACTGATGGAGTGGATATGAGGTAGGAAGCTCAATGTGTGATCAAATATGACACAAAGGTTGCGAACAGATTGGTCAGCCTTAGACAGTTGCCGGGGAGAAAGATCAAATCAGTGGAAAGGGAACAGAGTTTGTGGCATGAGCCGAAGACAATGGCTTCGATCTTCCCGATATTTAATTGGAGGAAATTTCTACTTATCCAGTGCTGGATGTCGGAAAAGCATTCTGGTAGTATAGAGATGGTGAAGGGTTCGAAAGAGGTGAAGGAGAGGTAGAACTAGGTATCATCAGCGTACATGTGAAAACTCACGTGGTGTTGCCAGATGATGTCACTGAGGGGCAGCATGTAGATGAGAAATAGGAGGAGGCCGAGGATAGATCCTGGGGGACACCAGAGGTGACCGTGCGGGATCGGGAAGAGAAGCCGTTGCAGGTGATTCTATGGTTATGGCTGGAAAGACAGGAATGAAACCAGGCGAGTGCAGCCCCATCCAGCTTGACAATGGTGGAGAGGCGTTTGAGCAGACTTATTGGTCAACTGTGTCAAAAGCTGCAGACAGGTCCAGAAAGACGAGAAGGGATAGATTGCCTTTGTCGTAGTCAATTAGGATGTCATTTGTAACCTTGGTAAGAGCAGTTTCGGTACTGTGGCAGGGGCAGAAGCCTGATTGAAGGAATTCAATGAAGGAGTTCTGGGATAGATGGGCACAGATTTTGGAGGTGACAACACGTTAAAGGACTTTGGAAAGGAAAGGGAGGTTGGAGATGGGGTGATAGATTGCAAGGACAGAGGGATCAAGGGCTGTTTTATTTTGAGGAGTGGGTTGATGACGGCAGATTTGAAGGAAAGGGGGACAATACTTGAGGAGAGAGAACCGTTAACAATATCCGCTAATATGGGAGCCAGGAAGGGAAGTTGGGTGGTCAGCAATTTAGTAGGAATGGGGTTGAGAGAGCAGGAACTTTGCCTCATTGACAAGATGAGCTTTGAAAGGGCAAAAGGGGAGATAGGAGAGAAATTAGAGAAATATGCAAATTTAGGGTTAGGGCAGGGGGAAAATGGAGAGGAAGTAAGGTCTGGTGGGCTTGGGGAAGGGAGGGAATTGAAAGCAGAAGCAGTTGAATGGATGTTGTCGCTCTTTTTAACAAACAAATCCATGAGCTACCCATATTTATTGTTGGAGGTGAGGGAGGAGAGGGCAGGGCAGGATGGTTTGAGAAGACGGTTTGTGGTGGAGAAGAGAAGCCTGCTGTTATTTTTGCCATCCTGGATGATCTTAGAATAGTGGGCGTTTTGAGTGATTGAGAGCAGGACCCGGTAGTGCTTTATATGATCTAGCCAAATCTGGAGATGGATGATTAAACCAGTTGTCCGCCAAAGGCGTTCAAGTCTGTGTCCCTGGGACTTAAGGGAGTGGAGATGAGGGGTATACCAGGAGGAACGACTAGGGTGAGGGAGTGTAATGGGGTCAAGGGCATCAAAGGTGGTGGAGAGGGTGTGATTTAGTAAGTCAGTAACTGCAGTGATGTCATGAAGTATTGTAGGCCAAAGGCTAGGTAGTTGGGAATTAGAAAGTGCAGTGGTAAGGGACCTGAGGGAGAGTTTTTTCCAAGGGTGGATACGAAAAGAAGTGGGTTTAGGAGGGCAAGGGGAATATGGGTAGAGTGTGATATAAGGAACTGGTTGGAGGTCGTCTTACAGATAATGCTTACAGAGGGGATAGTGAGGCCACGTTAGATGATAAGATCGAGGGGGTGGCCGTGTATATGGGTCGGGGAATTGACATGGAGGGAGAGATTAAGGGAGGAAAGGAGGGCAGTGAACTCAGAGGAGAGGGAGCAAGATGAGTTGAGATGGAGGTTGAAATCACTGAGGGTGAGAAGTCGCTCGGTGCAGAAGCAGAGGGAGGAAAGCCTCATTGAGAAAACTGGTGTGGTATTTGGGTGGGTGGTACAGAAGAAGGATTTTAAAAGAGTGACGTGAGGAATGGAGCAAGATGAGATGCTCAAAGGAGGAGAAGTTGTTGGAGGAGTAGGGAGACAGACCGAGGTGTGATTTAGATATAAGGGCTACAGCAGCACCGCGGTGATTTGGGCGTGGAATATGGTGATAAGTATAGCCAGGTGGCGAAGCTTCATTAAGGGGAAAGGTGTCATCACCCCTCAGCCATGTCTGTGTCAATGCCATGATGTCAATTTGATTGTTCACAATAAGGTTGCCATAAATCTGATCATTGAGAAACTACCTATGAAATAACACTGGACGGCCAGCTGGTGGCGCCGTCCAAGGAGTATACATACTCGGGCATTGGCCCCAGCTTTCCAGGGACATTTTGTAAGACAAGGAGCTAGTGGATACAACTAGACCTCCATGTTCTGAAACAAATTGATTAAAGCCTTGCTTTATGCTCAAACCAAGTGTGTAGTGAGTTTTATTACGTCAAAGGTCATGGATGGTAAGGCCCTTACTTACAAGTGAATGTACTTTTAAGGTTATGCCCCCATGTTCTGGACTCTCCCACCAGGGTAAATAGTTTCTCTCTATCTACCCTATCAACTCCTTTAATCATCTTAAACACCTCAATTGCCATGTGCTCCTCTTCTTGCTGGATTATGAGTCCACGGTCGCTGATCACCCGCCAGAAAGGGATTTTTCACATATAAGCCTTGGCAGGCTATTCCACCACAGAGGGCATTTCTGGTGGCCTGATCCTGTCCTCATTCCGTGCCCACACATGAACACTTCCATCAGGGAACACTGGATCACCGTCAGGTTTGTGTGCTGACTGATCTTTCCCCTCATTAACCCAGGGGCACTGGGACCAACTGTGTCCCCACCTTCCAATACCTTTAGTGATATCAGTTAGCTCAGCATAGATCAAATCTGGATCCACCTGCTCTGAATGGCTCAGCTACTCCATGCCTTATATAGATGAACTATCAGGGAAATCCAAGTGTTTTCCCGCTTATCTTTCCTAATTGCCCTTAAACTCTCCTCTCCTGAAGATCCTAATTTATGCCAGGGTAGATTTCTATAAATCACTGCAGCCCCTTTGTACCTCACCCAAATGCCCATTTGTTACATGCAAGCTTGGTCTGTGGGTGCCTGTCAGACTAACATAAGTGATTCTGATCCTGTACTTACCCGATGCCTAGACATCTTCAGATCCAGCACGCATCTCTGGATAGTAACCGGGAACAGAAACCATTTTCTGTTCATTAACCTGAGGACTTTGTGGTCAACTGTACTGTTGAACCAGCTGGATTTGGCTGATTCAGTACAAGCCAGACATTGGCTGCGTGGCTCACCATCACACCAGAGATTGCCACCTATACAATGTTTGTAAAGTTTCAGCTTGGCTCTGAGTCAGAAGATCTGGGTTCAAACCCCATTCCAAACTTGAGCACATAATCTAGGCTGATACTCCAGTGCACTACGGAGGCACAGTGGCATAGTGGTTAGCACTGTTGCCTCACAGCACCAGGGACCCGGGTTCGAATCCGGCCTCGGGCGACTGTCTGTGTGGAGTTTGCACATTCTCCCCGTGTTTGCGTGGGTTTTCTCCGGGTGCTCCGGTTTCCTCCCACAGTCCAAAGATGTGCGGGTTAGGTTGATTGGCTATGATAAATTGACCCTTAGTGTTAGGGGGATTAAATACGTGGGGTTACAGGGATAGGGTGGGATATGTGTTGGTGTAGGGGTTACGGGGATCGGGTGGGATATGTGTCGGTGCAGGCTTGATGGGCCAAAATGGCCTCTATCTGCACTGTGGGGTTTCTGTGATCTGTGAGTGCTGAAATGTTGGAGATGCCGCCTTTTAGATCAGATGTTAAAACCATGGCCCTATCTGAAGCCTTTAAATTCCACAGGGTGTCTCCCATCCTAACTCTGGCAGGAGACTGGCAGAAATCCCCCCAAAAAGGTGGAAACCTGGGCTACAATGCTTCCACTGGGTAAGTGAATGGGGGAAGGTGGGGTGATGGGTCAATCGCAGTTGGAGAAGGGGTTAGGGAAGAGGAGGTTCAAGGTTTTCTTGTTGGGACAGAAGGAGCACTTACCTGGGCCCCTTCTGGCCCGGTGCCGATTGTTGCCAGCTTTTGGCACTATTTCAAAGAAGAGCAAGGGAGTTCTCCCCGGTGTCCTAGCCAATATTTGTCTCTCACCCAACATCACTAAAAAAAGCCAGATTATTTAGTCAATATCACATTGCTGTTTGTGGGACCTTGCTGTGCGCAAATTGGCTGCCGCGTTTCTTATATTAGGAAAGTGACTACACTTCAAAAAGTACTTCATTGACTGTAAAGCGCTTTGGGATATCCTGAGTCTTTCCTATTTTGTATTCCTCTCTGTAGTGACCTTTTGAACTCGTGCAGCTACGTGAACATAATTACTCCATGTAGACATTAAAGAAAAACCTGCAAATGGTAGAAATCTGAAATAAAAACAGAAAATGCTGAAAAGTGGATCCTGCAATGCACTTTCTCTCTTTTCCAAAAGGGAGAAGATCTGCTAAGTGTGACCTTTAGTGCAGTGGTTAACGCGCTGGTGTAATTCTCCTGTTCCTAAGCACTACTTTAACAAAGTCACTACATGTTCATTTGGAATGAGTCAATGACTTCACTACAATAGCACACAAAGACTGAATTGATAGATTGCTCAGTCCTGCCTTTTGCCATCATTCAGTTCCACTTATATGTTGGGAATGAATTTTAAAACACATGCATCTGTATATGGTTATGTTTCCAATTTATCATCTACATTATCAATAATCCAGAAGTGCTTGGTAGGCCTGGCTTGACTTGCATAGTAAATTTTAGTTGTATCGATCTATTGATTTGATATTACACTTACAGAATGTGAGGTCTGAAAGGTAGTACTTATAAAGGTGAGGCAAATAATCGCAACACCTCCCAAAAGATGATAATGGCAGTACAGAAGGCAGGTTTCATTCCCTTACACTGCAAGTATTTACCCAATTTGATAACTGTGAGGAAAATACATAACAGCAATTTTGAGCTGCAAAGTGAAGAGCGCTAACACCCCTGGCACTGACTCACCCGTATCCAGTTCACCCTCAATACTCCTCCTGAGATTTGGATTTGAAGTTCCTTATGGATTTTATTATGGATTATGGATTTTCCCCCCCAATTTCTTTTCTCCCCTTCTCTACCTCCCCCTATTCTCCCTTGCTGAAGGCACTGACTGCTGCTGCGATGCCAGCAGTACTCCAGGATGTCACCAAGTCACCATTCTTCACATATAAGCTGAGATAGTGGGAGTGAAATTGGACATTGGGCGGGAACACAAAACAGATCAAATCACACTGGCCGACCGTTTTACGACACGCCCGATATTCAGTTTTACTGAAATCAGTGGGGCGGAGCGCATAACAGGCGACAGATATGATACCGCCTGCTTTGCGTCCTCGCGCAATGTCCGATTTCACCCCCAGTGAGTGTTAGTGTTTAAGGTGGACGTCAGAGCCAACCCCAAACGTGCTTGTACGCAAATTTGACATGTACGTTTCTTGCAGCAAGTGATCAGAAGCGAGAACCCGATCTGTTTTTTCTCCTTCCCTATCATCGAGAACTAAGGTCAAGTGAAGCATTCTGCCCTAGCAGAGATTTAGCTACCGCAGCTGAGATCAAGAATTGAACCTTCTGGTCTGTATGGGTAGGTAGGACACTGGGCAGTTATCCACTACGCCATTGGGTGACCTCACGTTGTGGAATTTGACAATCCTTTATATAAACTTTAATTAAGAAATGGGTGAAAACAAAGTGAGTGCCCCACTTAAATCAGGGAAATATGTAGATGTCCATCGGTAGAGAATTGCATAGCCTATAACCATGAGGATACTTGTCAGCTGTTCTTTACGCGCAGCGACTAGCTATTGAATTATTGGCTTCTCAAAAGTAAAGCTTCTTTTACATTGCAATCTGGGCCTTGGGACAGCAAGCTAACTAAGTTACTTTCCCAATATTTATCTTCGAGATGCGCAGTCAGTTTTCCTGTAAACCTGCTGCATTGTAAGGGTCTGCCATTCTGCGCGTGCATCGATTGCCCATCATTTATTGGCCAGTGCACATGGGCGGGATCGTGATGTCGCAATCTTCCATCGTGATATCACCAGTGAAGTGTGTTGCTATGTTACGTGTTTACTGGCTTCCTGGCAGCGGTCAGACAGACCTACAGGTCTTCCCAGCTGCCTGCCTTAATAAAAACTGGTAGGTTAATTTTGTTGTGGCTACTGGCTGCATGAGATCTGCGCGATGGAGCTGGCAGCTGAGCATCAATATAAAAACCGCTCAAGTGAGGACACACACACTAATTCAGAACTACGCTCGGTGTATTACACACAATGGCCTGGAAAGTGCTGTGAGCAATGTTATTGTAAAAACACTTACTGTCCTTGTATTAATATCCTCTCTCTTGTTTTATTAGAAGGGTTTTGGTAGAGTAAATAAGGAGAAACTGTTTCCACTGGCAGGTGGGTTAGTAACCAAAGGACACAGATATAAGATAATCGGCAAAAGAACCAGGGAGGAAGATGAGGAGTTTTAAACAATGAGTTGTTCTGATCTGAAATGCACTGCCTGATAAGGTGGTAGAAACAGAAACAACAGTAGCTTTCAAAAAGGAATTGGATATATACTTGAAAAGGAAAAAAAAATCAAGCAGGGCTATGGGGAAAGAGCGGAGGGAGGTGCGGGTGGTGGAACTAATTGAATAACTCTTTCAAAGAGCCGGCACAGGTATGATGCGCCAAATGGCCTCCTTGTGTGCTGTATGATTCTATGATTAACCCATTTAAAATAACTAGGTGATAATGAAGCAGTCCATGCCCGCATGCAGCAAGACCTGGACGACATTCAGGCTTGGGCTGATAAGTGGCTGGTAACATTCGTGCCGCACAAGTGCCAGGCAATGACTATCTCCAACAAGAGAGCATCTAACCTTTCAACAGCATTACCATCCCTGAATCCCCCACTATCAACATCCTGGGGGTCACCATTGACCAGAAACTTAACTGGACCAGCCACATAAATACTGTGGCAACAAGAGCAGGTCAGAGGCTGGGTATTCTGTGGCGAGTGTCTCACCTCCTAACTCCCCAAAGCCTTTCTACCACCTACAAGGCACAAGTCAGGAGTGTGATGGAATACTCTCCACTTGCCTGGATGAGTGCAGCTCCAACAACACTCAAGAAGCTCGACACCATCCAGGACAAAGCAGCCCACTTTGATTGGCACCCCATCCACCACCTTAAACATTCACTCCCTCCAGCACCGGTGCACCATGGCTGCAGTGTGTACCATCTACAAGTTGCACTGCAGCAACTCGCCAAGGCTTCTTCGACAGCACCTCCCAAACGCATGACCTCTACCACATTGAAGGAAAAGGGCAGCAGGCACATGGGAACACCATCACCTCCAAGTTCCACTCCAAGTCACACATCATCCTGACTTGGAAATATATCGCCATTCCTTCATAGTCGCTGAGCCAATATCCTGGAACTCCCTCCCTAACAACACTGTGGGAGTACATTCACCACATGGAATGCAACGGTTCAAGAAGGCAGCTCACCACCACCTTCTCAAGGGCAATTAGGGATGGGTAATAAATGCTGGCCTTGCCAGCGATGCCCGCATCCCAGGAACGAATAAAGAAAAATGCTTCAGTTAAAATAGTGGAAAAAGTAGTTTGATGTACTCACAGTAAGTATTCCTATGATAGCACTGATTTCAATCATTTACAGGCTACTCTATCTAAGTCCGATTTGGACTTAATTGCTTAAAGTGAGCTCCTAATCCTGGTTTCTGGGGGGAAAGAACAGAAACAAGCAGAATAATAAGTGATTAATTCTCTATTGAATGACCCCAAACACCCCCCCCCGCCACCCGCCACCCAATGCTATAGGTGGGGTTAGGGAAGCATTAAAATTGCAAACAGTCTCAGAGAACCCCAAAGGGCCATGATAATGGGAACGATGCTTATACGTATAGTAATCGGAAGTCAGGAAAACAGAAAGGATTGATTACCTAATTAATTTAGTTTAAAAAAAAACTCAGCACAGCTTTCAAATTGATTATTTTAAGTATAATATCACTGGCCGTGACTTTTAATTGCTTTTCGATAAATAAAAATGTTATTCTCTTTTTAATGTTAACATCAATGCCGAAGTCTGAAGTACTAAAGATGGCTGAGTCTGAAGTGCGGTCCACGATAACTGTCACCTGAGATTTACTGCATAGCTGTTAAAAAAAACATTTCCCCACTAGACCCGTTCTGTTCTAACTCACCATCTGTTCAGACAGTGCACAGTTCATAATTTATTATTCTGACACACCAATTGCTTATAAATGGCCTGCTGACTACTGTTGATCCACATTTGCAGTCATAAGTAATCACAGAGCATTTCCATTCACAAGAGGTTACATATTACATTATTTTGGATATTCAATTTTCAGACGATAAGCAATTTTTCACTGTAGGCGAATATGGTTTTTCCTTCGACTGAGTTGTCTTCTTCAATCTAAAAGCCTTACTGATACGTTATGTTATCAAGCTTGGAATGGAGCCAAATTGTTCCACGTTTTTGATGCTGTTACATCTCCAGGGCTACTGACTCTTCTGCATCTACAGAAATGTAGCATTTTGTATTAATTGTGTAAAGATCCTTTACTGGTCAGTTTGCAGAAGGGGGCATAATTTCCTAATAAGGGGTCTCCCATTTAAAACGGAGAGGAGGAGGAATTTCTTCTCTCAGAGGGTCGTGAATCTGTGTAAAAAGTTGAGGTTCACGTCAAATCTTTGAAAGGAAAAATGATTTGAAGAAAATGCTCAAAATTTTACACATTGCATTATACTTTTGTATAATGACACAGACCTCATTGGTCCGGAATTTGCAGTTGTAATGATGGCAAAACTGTCAGCGCTCGCCGTCATTACTCTGTAAAACTGACAGCAACTTCTGGCTTCCTCGTATGTGCAGTTAAATGCGGAAATTCGGAAGTTGCTGTCAGTGATACCCTGCTCCTCCACAGGGTGTGCTGTTCCATGCTTCTTAGGCAGTCCCTCGGAACCGAGGATGACTTGGTTCCACATTAAAAATGAGTTCTCAGGTGACTGATGAGTCCAAGGCGGGACCTACAGTCTCTGTCACAGGTGGGGCAGACGGTGGTTGAAGGGACGGGTGGGTGGGGTGCTTGGGTTGATGTGCGCTCCTTGCGCTGCCTGTGCTTGGCTTCCGCTTGCTCCCGGCGAAGAGGCTCGAGGTGTTCGGCGCCTTCCTGGATGCTTCTCCTCCATTTTGTGCGGTCTTGGGCCAGGGATTCCCAGGTGTCGGTGGGGATGTTGAACTTTTTCAAGGAGGCTTTGAGGGTGTCCTTGAAGCGTTTCCTCTGCCCACCTGGGGCTCTCTTGTCGTGCCGGAGCTCCGAGTAGAGCGCTTGTTTTGGGAGTCTCGTATCAGGCATGCTGGCAATGTGACCCGTCCATCGGAGCTGATTGAGCGTGGTCAAAGCTTCGATGCTGGGGATGTTGGCCTGAGTAAGAACATTGACGTTAGTGCACCTATCCTGCCAATGGATTTGCAGGATCTTGCGGAGGCAGCGTTGGTGGTACCTCTCCAGTACTTTGAGGTGCCTGCTGTACATGGTCCATGTCTCTGAGACATACAGCAGGGCGGGTATCACTGCTGCTCTGTAGACCATGAGCTTGGTGCTGGGTTTGAGGTCCTGGTCTTCAAACACTCTCTTCCTCAGGCGATCAAAGGCTGCACTGACACACTGAAGACAGTGTTAAACTTCGTCGTCGACGTCTGCCCTTGTTAACAGTAGGCTCCCAAGGTATGCCATCAGCACAGAATCAGCGATTTGACATGAACCTCAACTTTTTACGCACTATTCTTGCTGTAAAAAACATGTTAAGCCTTGTTGACAGCTTTAACAGAGTTTTAACAGCATATTAAGTCATACTACTGAACAACTTCTCTGATCCTGAAAAACTAATTTTATAAGTGTGGAGTGTCATTCATAAGAACATAAGAAATAGGAGCAGGAGTAGGCCATTTGGCCCCTCGAGCCTGCTCTGCCATTCAATAAGATCATGGCTGAACTTGGCCTCAACTCCACTTCCCTGCCCGCTCCCCATAAACCTTGACTCTCTTATCGTTCAAAAATCTGTCTATCTCCACCTTAAATATATTCAATGACCCAGCCTCCACAGCTCTCTAGGGTAGAGAATTCCACAGATTCACGACCCTCAGAGAAGAAATTCCTCCTCATCTCCATTTTAAATGGGAGACCCCTTATTATGAAATTATTATGCCCCCTAATTCTAGAGGGAAAACATCGGGCAGCATCTTCATTGGGCTGTGGAGGTGGGATTGGAGGCGTGTGGGGGGTTAAAATCCCGAAATCGGGGGTCCCGAACCCATCCCGCCCCCAACCCGCCGCCATACCAGTTTCAAAGGAGGCGGGTACCCGCCCCGCACTGGGACCCGTCTCCCCGAGGCAGGAAGGGGATTAGTGCCAATTAACTGCCTGTTAACAGGTAGTTAACAGGCAGTTTTTAGCCTAATCCCTATTTTTAATGTTGAAGTGTGGGATTCCCGACAGCTCCAAACCACGCCAAGTTAGAGGAGGCGGACCATCAGGATGAAGGGCTTGGAGGGGTCGAGATGTCCGGTGTTCAGGTGAGTGATGAGTGCATGAGTGCAAAGGGTAGTGTGTTTGGTGTGTGTAAAGTGTTTAATAAAGTTTTACATACCTTTACAGCCTTCCTTCCTCCAGGTCTCGGGAGTCCCTCATCTCATCGACACAGAAAGCAGAATGGCTGCGAGCTGTCAAAAATTGCAGCATTCAGCTTTCTGTTCTGGGGAGATCTCTAAATCATCCTGAGAGGAAGGAATTAACTTAGAGTACAGATTGTCAGTGTTTGACAGCTTCAAACAACTGTGAGACGCTGATATTTCATCTGTCAAAAGGCTTTGACAGATGAAATATTAATCTCTGACGTCACCTGTTGCTGGGTGGCCCCTAATTGGCCTGCTGAGCCCTCTGGGTGGGCTCAACAAGGTCAATCAAGTCAAAATCGCGTGGGTTGGCTAGAACTCGATGGAGGCGGGACTACAATCCCGAAAGTTGTAGTCCCGCCTCCTACCCGACTCCTCAATGGAAATCCAGCCCATCCTCTCTGCATCTACCCTGTCGAGCCCCCTCAGTATCTTATATGTTTCGATAAGATCACCTCTCATTCTTCTAAATTCCAATGAGTATAGGCCCAGCCTGCTCAACCGTTCCTCATAAGTCAAACCCCTCATCTCCGGAATCAACCTTGTGAACCTTCCCTGAACTGCCTCCAATGCAAGTATATCCCTCCTTAATAAGGAGACCAAAACTGTATGCAGTACTCCAGGTGTGGTCTCACCAATGCCCTGTACAGTTGTAGCAAGACTTCCCTACTTTTATACTCCATTCCCCCTTGCAATAAAGTCCAACATTCCATTTGCCTTCCTAATTACTTGCTGTACCTGCATGCTAACTTTTTGTGTTTCATGTACAAGGACTCCCAGATCCCTCTGTGCTGCAGCATTTTGTAATCTCTCTCCATTTAAATAATGATTTGCTTTTTTACTTTTCTACCAAAGCAGCAGCGGTGGCAGCAGTGCGGACCTGGGAAGAGCGGCGAGGCAGCGGTGACGGTACCAACTCAGCACCGGCAGAATTTTCAAAGAGTGACATCAGAAGTCAAAAGTGACGTTGGCACAAGCGGAGGGAGCTGATTGGTGAGTATCTGGTAAGTGTTATACTTGGCTATCTTAATGTTTTAAGTGTATTCCAGCTAAGTTAGTAAATAGTCTATTAATTAGAGGTATGGCAGAGCAGCTCACACCCGTGGAATGCACATTCTGTGCCATGTGGGAAGTCCTGACACCTCCCATGGTCTGGACGACCACATGTGCGGGAAGTGTCGCCAGCTACAGCAGCCCAAGCACAGGGTTACGGAGCTTGAGTGGCGGCTGCAATCTCTGCTGTGCATCCGCGAGGCTAAGAGTTACGTGGATAGCACGTTTCGGGAGGTGGTCACCCCGCAGCTTAAGAGTGTGCAGGCAGAGAGGGAATGGGTGATGGTCAGACAGAAAAGGAGGACCAGGTAGGTAGTGCAGGAGTCCCTGAGCCCATCTTGCTCACCAACCAGTATTCTGTGCTGAGTACTAGTGAGGGTGATGGTTCCTCTGGGGAGTGCAGCCAGAGCCAAGTCCACAGCACCATGGAAGGCTCAGCTGCATTGGGGGGGGGGGGGCAGAGAGGGGAGGAGAGGGAGACCAATAGTGACAGGGGGTTCAATAGATAGGGGAGCAGGTGGGTGTTTCTGCGGCCGCAGGCGTGACTCCAAGATGGTATGTTGCCTCCCTGGTTCCAGGGTCAAGGATGTCACTGAACGGCTGCAGGGCATTCTGAGGGGGGAGGATGAACAGCCAGAGGTCATTGTCCATATTGGTACCAACGACATAGGCAGAAAGAGGGATGAGGTCCTGCAGGCAGAGTTTAGAGAGCTAGGAAAGAGGTTAAAAAGCTGGATCTCAAAGGTAGTAATCTCCGGATTACTATCAGTGCCACGTGCTAGTGAGTATAGATATAGGAAGATAGAGCTGATGAATGCGTGGCTGGAGAGATGGTGTAGGAGGGAGGGCTTTAGATTCCTGAGGAATTGGAACCGTTTCTGGGGGAGGTGGGACCTCTACAAGCCAGACGGGTTGCTCCTCAATGGGAACGGGACCAATATCCTCGCGGGAGGGTTTGCTAGTGCTGTTGGGGAGGTTTTAAACTAGCTTGGCAGGGGGATGGGAACCTAATAATAGAGTCAGTAGGGAGGGAAGAAAAACTAGAATTGTAAAACAAAAATGTAGAAAGTAAATTGGAAGGACAGAGGAATCAAGGGCTAGATGGTAGTCAACAAGGAGGTTTGCCTGTACTAAATGGTATATACTTCAATGCAAGGAGTGTAGCGAACAAGGCAAGTGAGCTGAGGGCACAGGTAGATACTTGGGACTATGATATCATAGCTATTACAGAGATATGGCTGAAAGAGGGGCAGGTATGGCAGCTCAACATTCCTGGTTACAGGATTCTCAGACGGGATAGAGAGGGAGGTAAAAAGGGAGGGGGGGTCGCGGTATTGATTAAAGAAACTATTACAGCTGTGAAGAGGGATGATATGTGATGTGCCTCAATAATTCCGAGACTCGAAGGTAGCAGAACAAAACAAGGCTTTTATTAACTTAGAACGAAACACATAAGCGAGAGAGATGTCGTCCTTCTGGAGATTGGGGCTAGACTGAAGCTAGCTTACAAACGGGGCCAGGTATGGGCGGAGCCCTACACACAGCACATTCCAGCACATTCCAGTACACAATACAATGAGGTCTGGGGGAAGGGAAATGACACTGAAACCGATCTCAGTCACAGGCAGTGATGAATGGAAATATTTCATCACATTCACCCCTTCTATAGATTTAGTCTGTTCGGGGGTTTGATAGTCCTCTGCGACCGACGTGGCTGTTGCGGTGCCGCGGGTGTCGTCTGGGTGTCCCCGGTAGCCTCCTGGGTCTCTGCCGGGGGTGCCGCCAGGGTTGTTGAAGGGGTAGTTGGTGGGGGTGCCGTTGGTCGGTGTTCTTCCGGGGGTGATGAAAGAGTAGTGGGTGGGTAAGAGTTGCTGTGATCGTCGTTGCCGCTATTGCCGTGGTTGTTGTCGATGCCGGCTGGGGCGACGTCTTTTATGGACACGGTGTCCTCCCTTCCGTCGGCGTGCCGGACATATGCGTATTGGGGGTTGGCGTGGAGTAGGTGTACTGGCTCCACGAGAGGGTCCGTCTTGTGGCCCCTCACATGCCTTCGCACGAGTACCGGACCTGGGGTGGAGAGCCATGACGGCATGGATACGCCTGAGGTGGATTTCCGGGGAAAGACAAACATTCGTTCATGAGGCATGGTATTAGTGGCCGTACACAATAGCGACCGTATCGAATGGAGCACATCCGAGAGGACTTCCTGCCAGCGGGAGATAGGGAGGCCCTTGGTCCTTAGAGCTAGAGTGACTGCTTTCCATACTGTCCCGTTCTCTCGCTCCACTTGGCCGTTACCCCGGGGGTTGTAGCTGATGGTACGGCTCGTGGCGATCCCCCTGGACAGCATGTACTGGTGTAGCTCTTCACTCATGAAGGACGCCCCCCTATCCATATGGATGTAGCTCGGCATACCGAACAGGCAGAACAGGCTGTTGAGGCATTTAATGACCGTGGCGCTGGTCATGTCTGGGCAGGGGAAGGCGAATGGGAACCGGGAGTATTCGTCCACAATGTTCAGGAAGTAAACATTGCGGTCGACGGACGGGAGGGGGCCCTTGAAATCTAAGCTGAGCCGCTCAAAGGGCCGTGTAGCTTTGATTAAGTGGGCTCTATCTGGGCGGTAGAACCGAGGCTTGCACTCAGCGCAAGTGCGGCAGTTCCTGGTCAGGGACCGAACTTCCTCAATCGAGTAGGGTAAGTTACGGAACTTTATGAAGTGGAACAGCCGCGTGACCCCTGGGTGGCAGAGGTCGTTGTGGAGGGTCTGTAGCCGATCCCCGGTGGCGCTGGCACACATCCCTCGTGAGAGGGCGTCAGGGGATTCGTTAAGGGCCCCTGGCCGGTAAATGATGTCGTACTCGAAGGTGGAGAGCTCGATCCGCCACCTAAGAATCTTATCATTTTTAATCTTCCCCCTCTGTTTATTATTGAACATAAACGCTACCGACCGCTGGTCGGTAAGTAGGGTGAAGCGTTTGCCGGCTAGGTAGTGGCGCCAGTGGCGCACTGCCTCCACGATGGCTTGGGCCTCCTTTTCCACGGAGGAGTGTCTGATCTCGGGCCCTTGGAGGGTCCTCGAGAAGAAAGCTACGGGCCGCCCCACCTGGTTGAGGGTGGCCGCCAAGGCGAAGTCAGACGCATCACTTTCCACTTGAAATGGAGTGTTCTCGTCCACTGCCTGTAGCGTGGCATGCTCAATATCCTGCTTAATGCTTTTGAAGGCGGCGTGGGCCTCAGCAGAGAGCGGGAAAGAGGATGCTTTCAAGAGGGGGCGGGCTTTGTCGGAGTAGTTGGGGACCCATTGGGAATAATAAGAAAATAACCCCAGGCATCTTTTCAGGGCTTTGGGAGTGTTGGGCAGGGGCAGCTCCCGTAGGGGGCGCAATCGGTCGGGGTCTGGTCCGATTTCCCCATTCTCCACCACGCTGCCTAGTATGCAGAGGCGCGTGGTGTTGTAAACGCACTTGTCCTCGTTGTAGGTGAGGTTGAGTTTTTGTGCGGTTTTCAGGAACCTCTCGAGGTTCGAGTCGTGATCCTGCTGGTTGTGACCGCAGATGGTGATGTTGTCGAGGTAGGGGAAGGTTGCCTGAAAGTGGTGGTCATCGACCATGCGGTCCATCTCCCTCTGGAAGACTGAGACCCCATTCGTCACCCCAAAGGGGACTCTGAGGAATTGGTAGAGGCGTCCGTTCGCCTCGAAGGCGGTGTACGGGCGGTCCTCTGGTCTGATAGGGAGCTGGTGGTACGCTGACTTGAGGTCGATGGTGGAGAACACCCGGTATTGGGCGATTTGGTTCACCATTTCTGATATGCGGGGTAGCGGGTAGGCGTCTAGTAGGGTGTACCTGTTGATCGTTTGACTATAGTCGATCACCATCCGTTTCTTCTCGCTACCCCTTACCACTACCACTTGGGCGCGCCACGGGCTGTTGCTGCGTTCAATAATGCGCTCTTTCAGGAGCCTGTCTACCTCGGTCGCGATAAACCGCCTGTCCTCCCAGCTGTACCTCCTGCTTTTGGTCGCTATTGGCCGGCAGTTAGGGGTAAGGTTCGCGAATAGCGAAGGCGGCTTTACCTTCAGGGTAGCCAGACCGCACACTGTGAGGGGCAGCTGGGACCCACCGTACTTGAGCGTGATGCTTTGGTGGTTGCACTGGAAATCCAGGCCCAAGATCACGCTCGCACATAGGTTCTTCATGATTAATACTTTAAAATGATCATATACAGTTCCGTTAACGCACAATTGTACCGTGCAGTAACCCAGAATGGTCGATGTCTGGGTTTTGTCAGCCATAGAGATGGTACCCTGAGTAGGGACCACCTTTAGGGAGAGTTGTTGTGCCAGTTCTGGGTGGATAAAGCTCTCCGTGCTTCCACTGTCAATTAAGCATTTAACCCGGCACCCGTTTACCTCGATGTCCACCATTGATCTGGATAGCGGGTGCGGCCTGGTCTGGTCCACTGTGACCGATGCCACTGTAGGGCCCTGATCGATACAAGATGGCGTCCACGCTGTCTGCTCACAAGATGGCGGACCCCACGAGGTCGGGCAAGATGGCGTCCAAGATGGCCGCTCCCACGGCGCACACGCGGCGGTGGCGGGTTTTCCGGCGGGGTTCCCTCTGCACACCTTCCCGAAGTGCCCCTTCTTACCGCACTTAAAGCAGGTGGTGCCTTTCGCCGGGCACAGGTTTCTGGTGTGCTTTGGCTGCCCGCAGAAGTAGCAGTTGGGTCCCTGACGCGTCGCGGCTGTCGTAGGGCTTCTGGGGGGAGAGCGGGGCCCAGCCGGTGTCGGGCTGTCGGGCGGGGAAGATGCCTTCCAAGATGGCGGCGCCCTCGGTGCACACGTGGCGGCGTGGACGGCGCGGGCTGAAGAGTAGGCGTCCGAGTTTCTCTGGGCCACATCCAGGGATCGCGTGGTGTCCGCAGCCTGTTTCAGGTCCAACCCCGTTTTTTCCAGCAGTCTTTGCCGGATGTAAGTGGAGCTGAGGCCTGTGATGAAGGCATCGCGAACAAGCTCGTCAGTGTACACTGCGGCTTTTACATCTCGGCACTTACAGTCTTTGCCAAGCATTTTCAGGGTGCTTAGGAACTCCTCCACCGATTCCCCAGGTCGCTGTGCGCGGGTGGCGAGCAGGTGCCTAGCATACACCTCATTCGTAGGCTGCTGGTAATGCGCCTTTAAGATGTCGCAGGCGGCCAGGTACGTCTTGGCGTCTTGGGTGAGGGGGTAAACCCGGTGGCTTACCCAATTCCGCAGAATTCCGAGTCTCATCCTTGCAGCGTCCGTAGCGTCTTTGACGGCTGCGGAATTGTCCAGGAAGAATTCCATACATTCAAACCAGTGTCCGAAGCGTGCTGATGCGTCCGGAGCATGTTGATCCAAATCCAAACGTTCGGGTTTCAGGAGTTGATCCATAGTGTTGAAAAAATAAGTTAATAAAATTGATGTGCCTCAATAATTCCGAGACTCGAAGGTAGCAGAACAAAACAAGGCTTTTATTAACTTAGAACGAAACACATAAGCGAGAGGGATGTCGTCCTTCTGGAGATTGGGGCTAGACTGAAGCTAGCTTACAAACGGGGCCAGGTATGGGCGGAGCCCTACACACAGCACATTCCAGCACATTCCAGTATACAATACAGCACATTCCAGTACACAATACAATGAGGTCTGGGGGAAGGGAAATGACACTGAAACCAATCTCAGTCACAGGCAGTGATGAATGGAAATATTTCATCACAATATGCTGGAGGGATCATCAAACGAGGCCATACGGGTCGAATTGAAAAACAAAAAAGGGGTGATCACACTGCTGGGAGTGTACTATAGACCCCCAAACAGTGAGAGGGAGATAGAAGAGCAAATATGTAGACAAATTTCTGAGAAGTGCAAAAACTATAGGGCAGTAATAGTAGGGGATTTCAACTACCCCAATAATAACTGGGATAAAATTAGTGTGAAGGGTATAGAGGGTGCGGAATTCCTAAAATGCATCCAGGAGAACTTTTTTAGCCAGTATGTAGCAAGCCCAACAAGGGAGGGGGCGGTTCTGGACTTAGTTTTAGGGAATGAAGCTGGGCAGGTAGAAGGCGTATCAGTGGGGGAGCATTCTGGAGCTAGTGACCATAATTCAGTTAGATTTAAGGTAGTTATGGAAAAGGACAAGGATAGACCAGCAATAAAAATTCTAAATTGGGGAAAAGCAAATTTTGCTAAGCTCAGAGGGGATTTAGCTATAGTGGACTGGAAACAGCTACTTGAAGGTAAATCAGTGTCAGAGCAGTGGCAGGCATTCAAGGAGGAGCTCCGGAGGGTTCAGACCAAATATGTGCCCTTAAAGTAAAAGGTGGGACTAACAAATCTAGAGCCCTCTGGATGTCTAGGGACATACAGCGTAGGATAAAGAAAAAAAGGGAGGCGTATGACAGATACCAAGGGCTAAATACTCCAGAATCTTTAGAGGAGTACAAACAGTGCAGGGGTGCAATTAAAAAGGATATTAGGAAAGCAAATAGAGAGCATGAAAAATTCTTGGCAAGTAAAATCAAGGAAAACCCAAAGATATTTTACAAATATATTAAGGTTAAGAGGATAACTAAAGAAAGGGTAGGGCCTATTAGTGATCATGAGGGTAAACTGTGTGTGGAGGTGGGAGACGTCGGTAGGGTTATTAATGAATACTTTGTGTCTGTTTTCACAAAGGAGACGGGCGAAGCAGACATTGCTATCAGGGAGGAGGAGTGTGAAATATTCGATGAAATAAACATAGTGATAGAGGAAGTATTAAGGGGTTTAGCAGCTTTAAAAGTGGATAAATCCCCATGCCCAGATGAAATGTATCCCAGGTTGTTAAGCGAAGCAAAAGAGAAAATAGTAAAGGCCCTGACCACCATTTTCCAATCCTCTCTGTCTTCAGGTGTGGTGCCGGAGGACTGGAGGACTGTTAATGTGGTACCTTTATTTATAAAGGGAGACAAGGATAGACCGAGTAATTACAGGCCAGTCAGCCTAATCTCGGTGGTGGGAAAATTATTGGAAAGAATTCTGAAGGACAGGATAAATCTTCATTTAGAAAGACACGGATTAATCAAGGATAGTCAGCACGGATTTGTTAAGTGAAGGTCGTGTCTGACAAACTTGATTGAATTTTTTGAAGAGGTAACAAGGAGGGTAAATGAGGGTAGTGCATTTCATGTAGTGTATATGGATTTTAGCAAGGCTTTTGGTAAGGTTCCACATGGCAGACTGGTAATGACGTTAAAAGCCCATGGGATCCAGGGCAAAGTGTCAAGTTGGATTCAAAACTGGCTCGGAGACAGGAAGCAGAGGGTAATGGTTGATGTGTGTTTTTGTGACTGGAAGGCTGTTTCCAGTGGAGTTCCGCAGGGCTCAGTACTAGGTCCCTTGCTTTTTGTGGTATATATCAATGATCTAGACTTGAATATAGGGGGTATGATCAAGAAGTTTGCAGATGATACTAAAATCGGCTGTGTGGTTGATACTGAAGAAGGAAGCTGTAGACTGCAGGAGGATATCAATAAATTGGTCAGGTGGGCAGAACAGTGGCAAATGGAATTCAATCCGGAGAAGTGTGAGGTAATGCATTTGTGGAGGGCTAACAAGGAAAGGGAATACACATTAAATGGTAGGCTACTGAGTAGTGTAGAGGAGCAAAGGGACCTTGGAGTGCATGTCTACCGATCCCTGAAGGTAGCAGGTCAGGTAGATAAGGTGGTTAAGAAGGCATATGGAATGCTTGCCTTTATTAGCCATGGCATAGAATACAAGAGCAGGGGGGTTATGCTTCAACTGTATAAAACACTAGTTAGGCCTCAGCTAGAGTACTGCATGCAGTTCTGGTCACCATGTTACAGGAAAGATGTGATTGCACTAGAGAGAGTACAGAGGAGACTTACAAGAATGTTGCCGGGAGTAAAGAATCTTAGCTATGAGGAAGGACTGGATAGGCTGGGTTTGTTTTCCTTGGAATAGAGGAGGCTGGTGGTAGACCTTATTGAGGTGTATAAAATTATGAGGGGCATAGATAAAGTGGATAGCAAGAACCTATTTCCCTTAGCAGAGGGGTCAAAAACCAGAGGGCACAGATTTCAAGTAATTGGGGGAAGGTTTAGAGGGGATTTGAGGGGAAATTTCTTCACCCAGAGGGTTGTGGGCGTCTGGAACTCACTGCCTGAAAGGGTGGTAGAGGCAGAAACCCTAACCACATTTAAAAAGTGCTTGGATGTGCACTTGGGATGCTGTAACCTGCAGGGCTATGGAACAAGAGCTGTGAAGTGGGATTAGGCTGGATAGCTCTTTGTTGGCCGGCGCGGACAAGATGGGCCGAAATGGCTTCCTTCTGTGCTGTAACTTTCTATGATTCTATGATTCAAAGTGGATAACCTCACATTTTCCCACATTATGCTCCCTCTGCCAATTTTTTGCCCATTCACTTAACCTATCTATATCCCTTTGCAGATGCTTTGTGTCCTCTTCACAACTTGCTTACCCACCTATCTTTGTATCATCAGCAAATTTGGCTACATTACAGTCGGTCCCTTCATCAAGTCATTAATAGAGATTGTAAATAGTTGAGGCCCCAGCACTGACCCCTGTGGCACCCCACTAGTTACAGTTTGCCAACCAGAAAATGACCCATTTAACCAACTCTCTGTTTTCTGTTAGTTAACTAATCTTCTGTCCATGCTAATATATTACCCCCAACCCTGTGAGCTCTTATCTTGTGCTATAACCTTTTATTTGGCACCTTATCGAATGCCTTCTGGAAATCTAAATACACTACATCTACTGGTTCCCCTTTATCCACCCTACTCATTACATCCTCAAAGAACTCCAGCAAATTTGTCAAACATGATTCCCTCTATTCCATGATTTAAAAATTCATTAGATTTTTAAAATAATAAAAAATAATTTTTATTTTATTTCTTTAAAGTTTGTTTATGATATTCCATCTTCTACCATAATCCCATGATTATGTCCTAATCATTGTTTTGCTCTCTGTAAAATGATTAAAAAGTGAATGATAATCAGTGCTTTTTACTTCCTGGTTTGCTGTCTGTGGTAATTCTTCAGTCTGATTGGCTGATCAACCTGCTTGATGACTTCAGTCTTCCTGGACACCACAGATGCCCTATAAATGCGCCAGATTGAAAGTCACATTGGAATAGGGGAAATCAACATCACAGAGCCACTAAACCTTTGTGGGCAGCTTTCTTTGAGGTCAGCGGCGAGCGTCATCCCTTCGCCGCTGACTGCAAAATCCAGGCCAATATGTTCTAAGAGGGAATACCGCAGTTTAATTACTGGAGATCAATGAAGGAGTCAAGGATAACTTAAGGAGCCCACCATTGCATAATGAAGTGAAAGAAAGTTGTTAAAAATGAGCAGCTGGAGCTATTCCTAATGTAGGAATCTTTGGTGTTTGAAATCGTAATCATGTTCAAGATGATAGAGCGCTGTCAGTATGACGGATATAAATCATTATATTACTGCTCATCATTAGAGTGTTGTATTTTGTTTTGCAAGGTACCTTCAAATACCGGGGTATGGTTGTGTAATGGTTATGTTACTGGACTAGTAATCCTGAGGTCTGGACTAATAATCCAAAGAAAATAATTTCATAATGCCACCATGTCAGTTGAGTTAGAATTCAGTTTGAAAAATATGAGGAAATAGGAACATAGGAACAGGAGCAGGCCATTCAGCCCCTCGAACCTGCTCCGCCATTGAATGAGATCATGGCTGATCTGTATCCTAATTCCATCCACCCGCCTTGACTCCATGGGGGAAAAATTCAGTTGTTTGCGCCTCCCGTTAGCGCCTTAAGAGGGTGCTAATGGGGCGCAAAGCCACTAGCGCCCGGGCGCGGCGATGTTTGTGCCACTCGTGAAATTAACTAGACATTTTGTGGCGGTGCTAAACACTACCGCCACGATCTCCTGCGCCGGCAGATCGTGATGTCAGTCGAGTGCGCAACGCCCTGGTAGCGCCCCGGACCAGATATTGAGTGGCGCCCCCTGCCTTACCGCCTGCCACTAGCAACGACAGGTTGAGGGGAGCGTTTTGCAGTCAGAAAGGGACTGGGGGAGCGCTATTTAAAGGTGACCGCTTCCTGCCTTTTTTTGTTGGTGGCATTTTTGCACCATGCATTCTGAGAGAGAGAGAGAGAGACTTCTGGAGAGATTCAATGCTGTGTGAAGGAGTTTTGGGTACTGAGCAGCACTTCGCAGGTTCATTTTGATTTGCCCTTCCTTGCTTCACTAGCGCTCTGAGGTAGCGCCTCGCTCCTTGGCCTTTGCATCTTAAGACAGGTGTGAAGCGTCTGATTTAGCGCTCCAATCACCTCCAGGGGCAATAAAAGCCAAGTTTGCCGTCAGAGGCGATAATTAGCGCCAGGCGCTAAACTTTGCGCACAGCCGATAATGGCGCCCCAAACGGGACGATACTAAATTTTTCCCCCCATATCCCTTAATACCCTTGGCTAGCAAAAATCTATCGATCTCAGATATAAAATTGTTAATTGAGCTATCATCTACTGCTTTTAGTGGGAGCGAGTTCCACACTTCTAACACCCTTCCTGTGAAGAAGTGTTTCCCAACTCCGCTCCTGAACAGCCCGGCTCTCATTTTAAGTTTACGTCCCCTTGTCCTAGACTCCTCCGCCAGTGGAAAAAGTTTCTCTCTCTCTACCCTATCAATACCTTTCAAAATCCTATAAACCTCAATCAAGTCACCCCTTAACCTTCTATATTCCAGGGAATACAAGCCTACAATCTCTCCTCATAATCTAAACTTCGGAGCCCTGGTAACATTCTAGTGATTCTGCGGTGCACTCCTTCCAAGGCCAAGATATCCTTTCTAAGGTGCAGAGCTGAAAACTGTACAAACTACTCCAGATGTGGTCTAACCAGGGCTTTGTATAGTTGTAGCAAAACTACCTCCCCTTTATATTCTAGCCCTCTAGTTATAAAGGTTAACATTCCATTAGCCTTTTTGATTATTTTTCATACCTGACTACTACATTTTAGTGACCTATGTACATGGACCCCTTAAATCCCTTTGGACCTCCAATGTTCCAAGCTTCTCACCATTTAAAAAAATATTCAAATCTATCCATTTTTGGTCCAAAATGGATGACCTCACATTTACCTGCATTGAAATCCAAAGCCACAGTTTTGCCCACTCACTTAATCTATCAATGTCTCTTTGTAATTTTATGCTCCCATCTACATTACTTACTATGATGCCAATCTTTGTGTCATTGGCAAACTTGGATATATGGCCCTCTATTGCATGATCTAAGTCATTAATAAATATTGCCCAGATTTTGTGGTCCTGATGACGGCGAACTGGCAGCTTTCGACGTCACTTTGCCTTTGGAACTGAGTGCAACTTCAGGATTTAGCGCATGCGCAGCCGAACACGGTGATCCTGAAGTTGTGGTCTGTCATTCACTGCTCCTCCACAGGCTGCGCTGTGCACCCACCTCCCACCCCAGAGCCAGCAATCAGGGAAATCTGTCAAATCATGCAAACTGACGAAAACTTCAGCCCTTCTGAAGTAATACCGCTGTTAAATACCCCATTAAATGTTAGACCCTTTTGGATTAGATGTAACTGGGGTTTTAACGGCATATTGTCTGCTAAACAAAGGTTATGACCCTGAAAAACTAGTTTCAATTTTGTGGAGTGTCAAATTTATCCATTTCAATAAAAAATTTTAAGAAACTTTGTCATCATTTCAGGTTTGCCTTTTCATAGAATCACAAAATAATAGTATGGTTACAGCACAGAAGGAGGCCATTTAGCCCGCCGAGCCCATGCCGGCTCTCTGCAGGAGTACTTCAGCTAGTCCCACTCCCCCGCCCTTTCCCCGTAGCCCTGCAATTTTTTTTCCCTCAGGCACTTATCCAATTCCCTTTTGAAAGCCATGATTGAGTTTGCCTCCACCATGCTTTCAGGCAGTGCATTCCAGGTCCTAAACACTCGCTGAGTAAAAAAGGTTTTCCTTATGTCGCCTTTGGTTCTTCTGCCAATCACCTTAAATCTGTGTCCTCTGGCTCTTGAGACTTCTGCCAATGGGAACAGTTTCTCTCTGTCTACTCTATCTGGACCCCTCATGATTTTGAACACCTCTATCAAATCTTCTCTCAACCTTCTCTGCTCTAAGGAGAACAACCCTAGCTTCTCAAGTCTATCCACGTAACTGAAGGCCCTCATCCCCGAAACCATTCTTGTAAATCTTTTCTGCACCCTCTCTAAGGCCTTCACATCCTTCCTATAGTATGGTGCCCAGAATTGGTCACAATACTCCAGTTGAGGCCGAAACAGTGTTTTATAAAGGTTCGTCATAACTTCCTTGCTTTTGTACTCTATGGGCCCGATTTTCATTGAGCCATGGAGTCGGGCTTGGAGGCGTGCGAGGGGTTAAAATCACAAAAACTGGTGGGTGGGACTCCCCCCCCGGGTGGGACTCCCCCACCCCGCCTGATTCCCGACTCTGAGCAAGGCGTGTCTGCTGGTCCCGACTCGGTCCCGCATACAACAGGCGGGACTCGTCTTTAAGGCCCTTAATTACCACTAAATGGCCTCTATAACCCTATTTTAAAAGGCCCTTGCAACTTTAACCCTTTTCCCACGTAAAACACGCCTGGTGGGAAACACGAATGTGAAACCTGGTGGGAGCACTATTGGATTGCTGACTATCAACTGCAGGTCAACCATTAAAGAGGAGATTTGATCAGCCATCATTTGCAGGTGGCAGGACTTAGTAGTCTCAGGCATGGGGCAACTTTTAGAAGGCTTAAACACACCTGTGGAAGGTTGGAGCCTCACACCCATCTCCAGTGTGGCCTCCTGGGAAACCCCTCTCGCCACCTTCACTCAGCGCTTCCTCAACGGAGGCATATACCAGAAGCATGGGAGCCATTTATTTCCTTCCCATCTGGGCATTAGAGGAGCTCGAGCACCAGCCACAGCACCAGCAGAACCAGGAACAGCAGCAGCAGCAGGAGTGCCAGGCTGCTGCTCACCCACCTGAAACTGCACAAGCCAGAAGGGGCCAGCGCCTGGAAGCACATAGGCGCAGGAGATACCCGCTAAGCAGGGTCTACAGACGCAGGGTCAGCTACCTCAACATGCCTGAGCAGCAGTGTCAAAGGCGGCTCCAACTTTCACGAGAGCTAGTGACTAATAACTGCGCAACGCTACAGCAAGACCTGCTGCCCAGAGGACCAGGTGGACAAGCATTACCAGTGGCCGTCAAAGTCACCACCACACTCAACTTTTTTGCCTCAGGCTCATTCCAGGGATCAGCAGCAGACATCAGCGGCATCTCCCAGGCAGCCGCACACACTTGCATCATGCAGGTAACCGATGCCCTCTTTGCCCTCGCGCACAATCACATCCATTTCACCAAGGATCGAGCAAGTGTCATGGTGCGAGCGGTTGGATTAGCTCATCTGGCAGGCTTTCCAAGGGTGCAGGGTGTCGTTGACTGCACACATGTGGCCCTTAGGGCACCCCATTGCAATCCAGGTATTTTTGTCAACCGCAAGGGCTTCCACTCCCTTAACATTTAGCTGGTGTGTGACTAAAAGAAGGCGATTTTGCATGTTTGTGCCAAGTACCCTGGCAGTTGCCATGACTCCTTCATACTGCGCCAGTCTAGTATGCCTCCGCTATTCAGTCCGCCAGACCAACTTAACGGATGGCTACTTGGAGACAAGTGTTATCCCCTGAGGACGTGGCTGATGACGCCGTTGAGGAGGCCAGCCAACGAAACTGAGGAGCGCTACAACTCCAGCCACATTTCCACCAGATCCATTATCGAGCAAACCAACGGTTTGCTGAAGATGCGCTTCAGATGCCTGGATAGATCAGGTGGAGCCCTACAGTACTCAGCAGCCAGGGTCTCCAGAATCATCGTGGTTTGCTGTGCACTTCACAACATGGCACAGCGTTGTGGCTTGCAGATTCCTGAGGACCAAGTGGCTCCTCACATATCCTTCTCATATGAGGAGGAGGAGGAGGAGGAGGAGGAGGGTGAAAACGAACATCCTGCAGAGGCCGATCAACCAGCGGCAGCATTATGCGAGAACAATGCTGCCCGGGATGCAAGGAACGCACTCAGCCTGGCCAAATTTGCTTAGCCTAGTGAATCAAACACTTTTGCCTCGCAGATTCTTACCTGAGCATCGACAATGGCCAAGACCCTGCGGATTCCTAGCTATTTGACCAGCATTCTACAATTGCAAGTAATCCTAAGCCCTCAATGTGAAAGTCCCATTCGCGAAATGACACACGCCACAACTACAGCAGTAGCCATCAGATTTTTCTAACAATACATCAAATTTCACCCAAGTGACTACCCTTGTGACTACTTGTGCTTTATCTTCCTCTTACGCATGCTCCTACGTAATGCTTCCCCTGTGGCTTCAGCAGATGTGGAGGCCCCTTGCTCACTTTCCTGCTGCTCCTGTCTCGACACCTTTGGCGGGCGTCCTCTGGGGTTGCGAGCCTGTGAGGGCTCATCAACAGTCTGTTGCTCCTACGGCTGTGCAGGGGTTGAGATGTCTATCTCACTTGGGTGTGGACTCCAGTGGGGCTCTGACCGAGGGCTATGCAGTGGCATGGAAGTGTGAGCGCTTGGAGAGGAACCCCCACTTCCTTGAGGTCTGCCACCAACCTCCCTCTCATGGGTCTGGTCCCCCTCTGCACCTGCAAGTGGCTGGAAAGCACCTTGCTGCACATCAGGGGTCCATGGGGACCTGTATCTGCAATGGGAGTCCTACTCAGAAGGACTTCCATGAAGGTCTGGTTTCTCTGTTCAATAGATGCCCATCGCTCCTCAAGAGATGTCATTCTATTCTGAACAATGACCATGTTTTCCATACCCTGGCGACTAAGCTTCTCCATGGCCGTAGCCCTCCTCTCCTCTACCATAGCCATCCTCTCCTGTACGGTAGCTAGCCTTACCATGGAGGTAGCAATCGTTTCCACGGAGGTAGCCATCCTTTCCATGTTGATGCGTTCATGCGCCAATTACTCCACAAATGCTCTGCTCATGTTCGCTATGGACTCCTCCATTAGCTCCACACTCGCAGCGACCCTAGAGACAAAACCTGCCAGAGACTCCTGCATCTGTGCCTGGAGTTCCATCACCTCTGATCTTATGGATGAACCCAGAGGCAGAGGTTTGACATGCTACTGAGCTGAGCTGGCAAAGTCCTGCGCCCTCCGACTAGGATGCTCCACTGCTGTCCCTGTCTCCACAATCTGCTGATGCTCACTTGTGAGCTGTGATACACCAGGTGACAACACTACTCTATGTCCCGAAGGTCCCACCAAGGTGTGAGTGTCTGCGCTGGTGCTGGATGCGCTGAATTCTGCTGACGCTGCGCCCTCAGAGGTTGCAGCTTCCTCTGAGGAGTCTGGCTGCTCAGCCTCTTCTTCCTGGCTAGGGGGGACTATAGGGTTTTCAAAATTCCCACATTCCCCAAAAGTTATCAACAAAAGGGACCCTGAATGGACAAGTTATTAAAAAGGGTACCCAAAAGAAAATGGCTTCTGAAACCTTGTGACGGAAGCCTGCAGGATTTTAAAAAGCAAGGCCCTGCAAAAAGCAGGCCCATTCAAATCTTGAAATGAAAACTAACATGCATGGATCTGTGTGAAAGACTTTGTCATTTCTAAAGCCAGACAGCTAGATAAACACAGAATATGCATCCTTCATCTTGAAACAGTTTAACTCAGGATAGACGTAATCTTGAGGCCATTAACTTTTTGCATACATAATCGGTAACAGCTCAAAGGAGCCACCAAGCCAGGAAAAGACGATTAAACTTCATAAATGACAAACAGCCAGGATATTGAAGCCGTTAAGCAAGGAGACAACTGCCCCAAAAGCCGTTAAGGTGAATGTGGTGATTATTCCTTGATTAGTAAAAGTATTGGACAGTGCGAACGATACAATGGGGTGATCTGGAAGGCAGTTATGTTGGCGTTGACATCCCGGAACCTTAAGAATACACAGTGGGAAATGGTACTGCCTGATGCCCTGCATTCCATTAGATCATTGCTTTCAACGGCTACTAATGTGACCCCCCATGAATTCATCAGCGGTTGTTAGAAAATAAGACTCTGGACCTTAAAAGTGCTTTTGAGCAAGCTTCTACATTGGATATGGCTCAGAGAAGTTCGGATTCTTATGCTCTTTTTAATCGGCCTGCGACTATGGTTTCGGCAGTTTCGGATGAAAAGGAATTATGTGGACTTAATGGGAGTGATTTACTAGATTTTGAAACAGTTTCTACTTCGGCGGCCATTGCCTTTAGGATTCAGAAGTGTTATTTTTGTGGGAATATCCAGCACCCTCGTCTGAAGTGTCCTGCTCGGGAGGCTGTGTGTAGTAAATGCGGCAAGAGAGGTCATTATGCACGTGTGTGCAAATCATCAGGCTCAATTACCTTCCCTTCTCCTGGTGTGGGAGGGTCTTCCTCCACTACCTCTTCTGTGACTATTCAGCCTTTAGATAGGGCGTTTATTGCATCAATTTCTGCTGCATTTGCTCATGGCCTAAACAAAGCTATAGTTACGGCTCAAGTTAATGGGTTGGAAGTGAAGGCCCTTATAGATACGGGCAGTACTGAGAGTTTTATAAGTCTTCAGTTTGCGAAGGAGAAGCATTTGAAAATTTCGCCTGTTACGTATCAGGTGTGTATGGCTCAGACGACCCTTACTTCACAAATAGCTGGTTGTTGCTTTGTGAAAATGGTTCTTCTAGGTAATACGTATACTGATATACGCCTATCTGTTTTGCCTAATCTCTGTGCGGATATTTTGATTGGACATGATGTGCTTCAGTTACACGAGTCTCTTAGTCATTCATTTGGAGGGACTAAGCCACCTTTATCTATTTGTGGATTAACCTCTTTATCTATTCCTCCATTATCACTTTTTTCCAATTTGATGTCGGATTGTAAGCCAATTGCTACCAAGTCAAGAAGGTATAGTAGTCAGGATAGAGAATTTATTAATTCTGAAGTTCAACGTCTCTTATTGGAAGGAATCATTGAACCTAGTTGTTCGCCTTGGCGAGCACAGGTAGTTGTCACGACTAACGAGAGACACAAGAAACGAATGGTGATAGACTATTCCCAAACTATTAATAGGTATACTCAATTAGATGCGTACCCTTTGCCTAAGATTGATGAGCTTATCAATAAAGTATCTCAGTATAAAGTTTTTAGCACTATTGACTTAAAGAGTGCTTATCATCAGATTCCTATTGTTAAGAAGGATCAACCATATACGGCCTTTGAGGCTGGTGGAAAGCTGTATCAGTTTTGCCGAATACCATTTGGTGTTACTAATGGTGTTGCTTGTTTTCAACGGGCAATGGATGCTTTTATAAGTGATAACTCCCTCTCTGACACCTTTCCATACTTAGATGACATCACAGTGTGTGGCAAATCAAGGGTGGAGCATGATTCTAATTTAAAAAGATTCCTTCAAGCTGCGGAAAAAGTTGGTTTAACTTTTAACAAAGAGAAATGTGTCTTTTTGACTACTGAGGTAAATCTATTGGGGTATATTATTTCGGGAAATAAGATTAAACCAGATCCAGAACGTCTGCGACCATTGATCGATTTACCTTGTCCTACTAATTCTAAGGCTTTGCAACGAGTTGTTGGACTGTTTTCTTATTATTCTAATTGGATTGCAAATTTTTCACGGAAGATCCGGCCTCTTATTCAGGTTACGACATATCCTCTATCATGGGAGGCCAGGACATGTTTTGAGAATTTTAAAAAGGATATTTTAGGAGCAATTGTGCATTCCATTGATGAGCAGGTTCCCTTTGTGATTGAGACGGATGCTTCGGATTTTGCAATTGGGGCTACTTTGAACCAAAATGGAAGACCTGTGGCCTTTTTCTCACGTACTTTGAATAATAGTGAAAAAAGACATTCCTCAATAGAAAAAGAAGCATACGCAATAGTAGAAGCATTGCGTAAATGGAGACATTATTTATCGGGGCGACATTTCACGTTGGTAACTGACCAAAAATCTGTGTCCTTTATGTTTGATGTTAAACATTTTGGAAAGATTAAAAATGATAAAATAATGAGATGGAGGATTGAGTTGGCATGTTACCATTTTGACATAGTTTATCGTCCGGGGAAGGATAATGTTGCTGCTGATGCACTGTCGAGGGCTTATTGTTCGGTGATTCACAGAGATACGCTTATTAATCTTCACAATGCCTTATGTCACCCTGGGGTTACGAGGATGATACACTTTGTACGCAGTAAGAACTTGCCTTTTTCAGTTGAAGACGTCAAGCGGATGACTTCATCATGTTCTATCTGTGCTCGGTGTAAACCGAATTTCTTTAAGCCTCAACGAGCTCATCTTATAAAGGCTACTTCTCCTTTTGAACGAAAGTGTTGATTTTAAGGGACCTCTTCCTTCAACTACTCAAAACCGATATATATTTACTGTTGTGGATGAGTTTTCAAGGTTCCCTTTTGCTTTTCCTTGTGCAGATGTATCAGCTGCTACAGTTATTAAATGTTTGACTCAACTTTTTGCCATCTTTGGGATGCCTGCGTATATCCATTCGGATCAGGGAAGTTCTTTTATGTCTTCCCAGTTGAAGGAATACCTTCAGAGTCGGGGAATTTCTACCAGTCGAACTACCCCGTATAATCCCCAGGTAATGGACAGTGCGAACGATACAATGGGGTGATCTGGAAGGCAGTTATGTTGGCGTTGACATCCCGGAACCTTAAGAATACACAGTGGGAAATGGTACTGCCTGATGCCCTGCATTCCATTAGATCATTGCTTTCAACGTCTACTAATGTGACCCCCCATGAAAGGCTCTTTAACTATCCACGGAGATCTACTACGGGATATTCGGTACCTTCATGGCTTACTATGCAGGGACCTGTGTTGCTTCGACGCCATGTTAGATTGTCAAAATATGACCCCTTGGTGGAGGAGGTGGAGCTGTTGGAGGCAAATTCCCAATATGCTCATATTCGATTCCAAGATGGGAAAGAAAGTACTGTTTCAATTAAAGACTTGGCTCCTTGTGGGGGCCAGCCCTCTTCTGAGGATAATAATAATGGTCATGATTCGGATAATGTGGATGCTGTTACAGATACTATGAATATTTCCAATCCGATTGCAGATAATCATACTTCTATTAGTCAGCCTTTGATAGATGTTTATGACCGTCCCAGTGCATCTTCTGATGGGATTTCTAATCCGGAAACCGTTGAGAATCGGGATATGGATAGCCTTCCTGTTGAAGATACTTCTGTGCCTTCTGGCGTGGGAGGGCAAGGAATTTCACCAAGGTTAAGAAGGTCGACACGAACAAGATATCCGGTCGACCGATTGAAAATGGACTTTTAAATTGATAGTAATGTTTTAAAAATTGTTGAAATATTATAGTATATTGTTTTAGTTGAGAGATACTTAATACTTATGCGTAATGTTATTATTTGTTGTTGTTCATTTAGTATTGTGTTATGTAAATAGTTTTATTCTCGTGCATAGTTTAGTTGTAAATAATTAATTGTAAATTGTAAAAGTTATTAGGTTAGAGTATATTTTAAAGGAGGGGTGAATGTGGTGATTATTCCTTGATTAGTAAAAGTATTGTGATTCGTTGTTTGTTAACTGCCTTGGGATATGTGTTGTAATCTCATTGGTAGTTGATGATCACATGATGTGTTGTGGCTACCTTAAATTCAGTCCTTTTCTAGCTTTAGTTGGGACTGGATGTAGAAAGATATGCTGCCGATTTTAAAGTTAATAAAGCCTAACTTTGGAAGGCAAATCTATTCTTTATTTCAGTGAATGACTGTAAACACTTTAGACGAGCCCGCCAAAATTAAACAAAGAACTGACCTGATTTGGCACGCATGAAGAACCAATATAATTGTAGGCCCACCTGTAGCCAAGCTTGCTTCTTCCTCTCCTCCCTTCCCGCGCTGCTCGACACCGAGGACGCCCATTACAGCACCGGGGGCCAAATGCGGGAGGAGAATGGGACCCGACTCAACACACACAGGACACACGGGGCCGCAAGCGGGCAGGTGAGACGAGATGAACGGCAAGGCTGATAAGCAGAGATGGGCAGCGTAAAGAAGCATTGGGGACGAGCGGGCACACACCCCGGTAAGCTGACGTTCGATGCACGGGTAGAAGGAGCAGCTGACGACCACGAGCACCATGGTAACAAACTCAAGCCAAAACACCATAGACCGCCAACCGAACCCCAACCACAACAAAACCTTCGACGACCAGACCACCACCAGAAGAACAACCATTCTGCAAGGTAAAGTACCCAACAAAGACTTTACTCCCTATCTCTAACGGAGGAAAAGAGGGTACTTTACTCAGACGACTCCACCGCCGCGCCCTGGGACCACGTGACGACAGCAGGCCCCAAAGGACACAAAGAGCGAACCCCAAAACCACAACCGGCTTAATCGACAGGTTTCGAAACGTAAAAAAGAACCCCATTGCTGAGCATAAATCCCTGGCCCCTCGTAGCTCAATCTTGTTAGGTATTGGGGGTGGGACAAGGGTAGGGGGATTTTTAATGTGTTTGTTCCCTCGACGTACCGTGTGTTCCCCATTCCCAAATAAGTGTAATTTTATATGCCTGTAATTATTCTAGTAATTTTCAGTGTTGTTATTTTATTGTGCCTTTAATAAAAATGATGGCTTTCTTGCACCAAATCAGTTGTCTACTCTATTTCTGTATCGCCGCCTGTACCTAATTCCGGTGTCTAGAACCCAGGGGTGTGGGAGCGATTTGAACTGCTCAGAGACAGTCAGGGGCAGAGCTGAGTGGGCACACGCCACCCCCTACAGGACGGATGCTTGTGATGGTCCTGTGGGGGAGTAAAGGAAAGAGTCAGAGATGTGATGCAAAGGTTACATGCACATAGCTTTTTGAAGATGCTCATAAGTCCATCTGTTACAGATTCACAATCATTATCAGCGACTCACGCAATGTCAAAGAGAGAGATAGGAAACTTTTCTGTCACCAGCTGTGTTGCACCCGTCTGTCCATCCCCCACGTGCGAATCATCCTCAATGCCGATGATTTCCAGGATGGCCTCCTCCCAGGGGGTCAGGTGGGCTATTGAGGGTGGCCCTCCTCCTGGCCTGGCTCGCTGTCTCTTGTTGTGAGCTCTCTTTTCCTGCAATGAGGGAGACAAGTGGAGGTTGAGTGAGAATGAAGGAGTGAGTGTAGAGATTGCATAGCATAGATACTTAGAAGGAGACAAAGATGGAGTGAGGTTGCAAGACCAAGGGCCCCCCCCTGTGTGTTGTCAGTTGTGTTCAAAGCATCAGAGTGATAGGGAGTGTGAGGGCTGCATGGTCGAATAGTTATGTGAATGTGAGCATAGACAGAGAGGGAATGGGTAAGGGTGCATGGATGTCAGTGTCAAGTGGGATGTGGAGGAAGAGATTGCTAAAGCTGAGTGCTGGTGAGGACAGGCAAAGGGGATCAGATTGAAGGTGATGGGAAATTCATACTCACTTTTCCAGTGCGTTGAAGGTCATGAAATCTTTTCCTGCACTGTATCCAGGTTCTGCGGGTGACTTCCAAGGAGTTGACCTCCTCAGCCATCTGCATCCACACAGCCTTGGTCTGAGTGGGAGGCCTCTTCCTCCCTGATGAAGGGAACAGGACCTCCCTGTTGGCCCTAGCCCCATCCACCAATGCCTGCAGTGCCGCCTCATCAAAGCAAGGAGCTGCTCTTGCCCTCCCGCTTGTCATCTTTCCTTCAGGTCCCTCTGACACCAAATGGAGGAAGCTTGGAAGCCTGCAGACGAAGCAAGGCTTGCTGTGGACCTTAACTGCAGCAGCAATGATGACACCATCGGAGGGGACTTTCAGTCATGAAAAACCCATTTGCAAAGGCTTCCCACACATTGGAAATCAATTGGCCAATTGAGTTAAAATTGCATCAATCTCCCACATCCATTTAGATTTGTGTGGGAAACACGAAATTCGGATAACATGACAACAGCCCGCACCTGAGTTAAAATCGAGCCCTATACCTCTATTTATGAAAACCAGGGTTCCGTATGCTTTTTTAACCGCTTTCTCAACCTGCCCTGCCACCTTCTACGATTTGTGCACATATACCCCCAGGTCTCTCTGTTCATGCACCCCATTTAGAATTGTACCCTTTAGTTTATATTGCCTCTCCTTGTTCTTCCTACCAAAATGTATCACTTCGCACTTTTCTGCGTTAAATTTCATCTGTCACGTGTCCGCCCATTCCACCAGCCTGCCTATGTCTTCTTGAAGTCTATCATTATCCTTCTCACTGTTCACTATACTTCCAAGTTTTGTGTCATCTGCAAATTCTGAAATTGTGCCCTGTACACCCAAGTCTAATTCATTAATATATATCAAGAAAAGCAGTGATTCTACTACTGACCCCTGGGGAATACCACTGTGTACCTTCCTCCCGTCCAAAAAACAACCGCTCACCACTACTCTTGGTTTCCTGCCAGTTTTGTGTCCATGCTGCTACTGTACCTTTTATTCCATGGGCTTCAACTTTGCTGGCAAGCCTATTATGTGGCACTTTATCAGACACCTTTTTGAAGTCCATGTACACCGCATCAACCGCACTGCCCTCATCAACCCTCTCTGTTACCTCATCAAAAAACTCAATCAAGTTAGTTAAACACGATTTGCCTTTGACAAATCCATGCTGGCTTTCCTTAATTAATCCACACCTATCCAAGTGACTGTTAATTTTGTCCCGGATTATCGTTTCTAAAAGCTTCCCCACTACCGAGGTTAAACTGACTGACCTATAGTTGCTGGGTTTTTCCTTACACTCTTTTTTGAACAAGGGTGTAACATTTGCAATTCTCCAGTTCTCTGGCAGCAGCCCCGTATCCAAGGAGGATTGGAAGATTATGGCCAGTACCTCTGCAATTTCCACCCTAGGGTGCATCCCCTCCGGTCCTGGTGACTTATTTATTTTAAGTATAGCCAGCCTTTCTAATACTTTTCCCCACGTGAGAGCCCCACATTTTTGTTTTGCTCTCTCTAACATTTTTAAAAAGTTAGAATCAAAGGAGCTTACCCACTTCCTGGTTCGCTGTCTGAGAATTCTGCGTTTTGATTGGCTGCTTAAATAACTTGTTGACGTCACAGCAGCTCTTCACTGGGAATCCCCATTAATTTGCGCAGATTTCAATTACGTGTCAGAAAAGCCGAATTTCTCGCCACAGATACCGCGAGGCCTTTGTGGAAAGCTTGACTTCGGGGCCAGTGGCTAACGCCTTTGCTTTGCCGCTGATCGCAAATTACGGGCCATTGTGAATAGTGGAGGCCCCAGCATGACCCTTGTGAGACACCACTAGTCATTTTCTTCCAATTAGAGTACATACCCATTATCCCTACTCTCTGTCATCTACCACCTAACCAATCCCCTAACCAAGTCAATAATTTGCCTTCAATTCGATGGGGAAAGAATTCAGTTGGTTTGCGCCTCCCGTTAGCACCTTAAGAGGGCGCTAATGGGGCGCAAAGCAACTAGCGCCCGTGCGCGGCGATGTTTGCGCCGCTCACGAAATTAACTAGACATTTTGCGGCAGCACTAAACACTACCGCCACGATCTCCTGCGTCGGCAGATCATGACGTCAATTGAGTGTGCAACGCCCCGGTAGCGCCCCGGACCGGATGTTGAGTGGCGCCCCCTATCTTACCGCCTGCCGCTAGCAATGACAGGGTGAAGGGAGCGTGTTGCAGTCAGGAAGGGACTGGGGGAGTACTATTTAAAGGCGACCGCTTCCTACCTTTTTTTGTTGGTGACATTTTTGCACCAGGCATTCTGAGAGAAAGATAGAGACTTCTGGAGAAATTCAACGTTGTGTGAAGGAGTTTTGGGTACTGAGCAGCACTTTGCAGGTTCATTTTGATTTGCCCTTCCTTGTATCGATTTAGAAGAGACTGCGGGCTGCACTCTGAGCTCTTTCACTGGGCCTCTCCACTGTTCTTTCCAGCAGATTTGATGTACAGGTCTCTCCAGGCCGAGATTCAAGGTTGCAATGAGCAGGATGTGGATGGAGAGCAAGATCGACCCTCTCTTTAAGAACTGGCCGGCGCCATTGTGTCTGTGTTCCATTGCTGACTGACACATCACATGAGCTTCGCCAGTGCTCTGAGGTAGCGCCTCGCTCCTTGGCCTTTGCGCCCTAAGACAGGCGTGTAGCGCCTGATTTAGTGCTCCAATCACCTCCAGGGGCGATAAAAGCCAAGTTTGCAGTTGGAGGTGATAATTAGCGCCAGGCACTAATCTTTGCGCCCGGCCGATAATTGCGCCCCAAATGGGGCGATACTGAATTTCTCCCCCTATGAGTTTAATTTTAGCTAACAGTCTCTTAGGTGTAACATTATTGAGTGCCTTCTGGAAGTGCGTATAAACTACATCTATAGACATTCCCCTGTCTACTACTTTAGCTACTTTCTCAAAAAATTCAATTAGGTTCATTAGACTTGACCTACCCTTTACAAATCCATGTTGGCTCTCTCTAATCAGCTCAGATTTCTCTAAGTGCTCAGTCACTCTGTACTTAATTATAGATTTCAATAGCTTCCCCACAACAGATGCTAGACTTACAGGTCTAATAAAAAGCTGGTATCAATAAAAGAGCTGTTAGATTGTTGTAAAAATCCAACTGGCCCACTAATGTCCTTAAGAAGAGGAAACCTGCTGTTCTTACTTGGTTAAACTTGACTTCAGTCCTACACGTCTAACTGCCCATTGAAGTGGCCTAGTGTAAAGTTCAAAAATTTCTGCACAACCCCAGAACAGAAGGAAAGCTATTTTTTTTTAAGGATTTTGGAACATTACAGAAGAAATCTGAAAAAGGGATAAAACTGTGGTTGGGCCAAACAGAAGAATTTCAAAGAGTTAAATTACACATTTTTCCAAGTGTAAGAAATAAGAGATTTTGGACTGTTTTAAGGAGTTATTGGGAAAAAGGGATTTAAAATAAAAATCCCAGGAAGATGTTTGGCTGGTTTAAAAAAAAAGACATGATCAGGCTTGCAAAATGCTGGGACAAAGGGGAGGCGGGGTGGGCCCCCGAGTTTGGATACTGGACTGTCTAGAAATGTCCTGGGCCGCCCCCATTTTACATAAGGACAATGAAACCTGTTTCCCGCCTAGAATTTGCAGAGCCAGGTATTGAATTAACAGGACATGTCCCCAGCAACACAAAGGAAGGAACATTAGCCCTAAAGGTTACCACAAACAAACCACAGTCCAAAACCAATTCAAAGAGATTGACAAACGTTTTGCATTTTAAACTGGTTTCAAAGCAATTCTGAAACTAGTTAAAGGCCGATTAAGTTTAGATGAGCCATCCCCTAAACTCGTTAAGTTTGGATGGGCCATCCCCGAAGCTCGTTAAAGTTTTAAAACACATTAAAAATAACGAGCCCGCCAAGTTTAACAAAGAAACCCGAGATTTGGCGGTCAGATAAGCCAGGCCCCAAATTAGTATAATTGAGGCCTGCCTTTTCAGTTCAAGCAGCACAGTTCGTTCGTTCGTCAGCTCAGAAGACAGCCAATTCAAGTTCAAGTTCAGCCAACCAGCTCAAGAGAGAGATCATCATCGGAGACTCGAAGGAAGAAAGAAGAAACAGAGATCGTGGCAACCAAAGGCCTACAGAAACCAACAACTGCCAATATTACCACCAACCAGGTAAACATAGAAACATAGAAGATAGGAGCAGGAGTAGGCCATTCGGCCCTTCGAGCCTGCTCCGCCATTCAATGAGATCATGGCTGATCATTCAAATTCAGTACCCTGTCCCTGCCTTCTCCCCATATCCCTTGATCCCTTTAGCCTAAAGAAATATATCCAACTCTTTCTTGAATATATTTAATGAACTGGCCTCCACCGCCCTCTGTGGCAGAGAATTCCACAGGTTCACCACTCTTTGGGTGAAGAAATTCCTCCTCATTTCAGTCCTAAATGTCCTACCCCTTATCCTTAGACTATGACCCCTGGTTCTGGACTCCCTGACCATCGGGAACATCCTTCCAGCATCTAGTCTGTCCAGGCCTGACAGAATTTTATAGGTTTCAATGAGATCCCCTCTCAATCTTCTAAACTCCAGTGAGTATAAGCCCAATCGACACAATCTCTCCTCATACGTCATTCCTGCCATCCCAGGTATCAGCCTGGTGAATCTTCGTTGCACTCCTTCCATGGCAAGAACGTCCTTCCTCAGATAAGGCGACCAAAACTGCACACAATACTCAAGGTGCGGTCTCAACAAGGCCCTGTACAACTGTAGCAAGACATCCTTGTTCCTGTACTCGAACCCTCTTGCTACGAAGGCCAACATACCATTTGCTTTCTTAACCGCCTGCTGCACCTGCATGCTTACCTTCAGGGACTGGTGCATAAGAACCCCCAGGTCTCTTTGCACTTCCCCTTCTCCCAATCTATTGCCATTCAAATAATAATCTGCCTTCCTGTTTTTGCCACCAAAGTGGATAACCTCACATTTATCCACATTATAGTGCATTTGCCATGTTTCTGCCCAATCACCTAACCTGTCCAAATCGTACTGGAGTTTCATGACATCCTCCTCACAGCATACCCTCCCACCCAGCTTTGTGTCGTCTGCAAATTTGGAGATACTACATCCAATTCCCTCGTCCAGATCATTAATATATATTGTGAACAGCTGGGGTCCTAGGACCGATCCTTGCGGTACCCCACTAGTCACTGCCTGCCACTCGGAAAATGACCCGTTTATTCCAACTCTTTGCTTTCTGTCCGCCAACCAGTTCTCTATCCAAGTCAATATCTTGCCCCCAATCCCATGTGCCTTAATTTTGCATGCTAATCTCTTATGCGGGACATTATCGAAAGCCACCTGAAAGTCCAAATACACCACATCCACTGGTTCTCCCTTATCTATTTTACCAGTTACATCCTCAAAAAAGTCCAGTAGATTAGTCAAGCATGATTTACCTTTTTTAAATCCATGTTGACTTTGTCCGATCCTGTCACTGCTTTCCAAGTGCTCTGCTATTACATCTTTTATAATGGACTCTAGCATTTTCCCCACTACCGATGTCAGGCTTACCGGTCTATAATTCCCCGCTTTTTCTCTGCCACCTTTTTTGAATAGTGGGGTAACATTAGCTACCCTCCAATCCATGGGTACTGTTCCAGAGTCTATTGAGTTCTGGGAGATGACCAGCAATGCATCTACTATTTCTAGGGCCACTTCCTTAAGTACCCTGGGATGTAGATTATCAGGCCCTGGGGATTTATCGGCCTTCAGTCCCATCCATTTTCCTAACACCAGTTCCCTACAGATACTGATTTCTTTCAGTTCCACCCTTTCATCAGACCCTATGTTCCCTGGTATTTTTGGGAGGTTATTTGTGTCCTCCTTTGTGAAGACAGAACCAAAATATGTATTTAGTTGGTCTACCATTTCTTTGTTCCCCCATTATAAATTCCCCCGATTCTGACTGCAAGGGACCTACGCTTGACTTCACCAATCTTTTTATCTTCACATATCTATAAATCAAATCAAATCAAAAATCAAATCAACTTTTATTGTCATTGTTAGTGCACAAGTGCAGTACAGCGAAATGTAGGCTTGCGGCTCCCGAGAGTGTACATTTGGATTAAGACATTTAAACATTCAACATACATTTGGCTTGTAGTATATTAACATAAATATAACCATATAAAGTGCATTGGCAGATGTGCAGGCTTTAGAGTTTATTTGTGGAGTTCAGTAGGATGACAGCCCTGGGAAAGAAGCTGTTCCTAAATCTGGTCGTACGGGTGCGAATGCATCTGTAGCGTCTCCCAGATGGCAGGAGGGCGAACAGACTGTGGCTGGGGTGGGTAGGGTCTTTGATGATGGACCGTGACCTCCGTAGACAGCGTTTCTGGTATATGTGCTCTATGGTCGGTAGCCGGGTGCCAGTAATGCGTTGGGCAATTTTGACTACCCGCTGCAGGGCTTTCCGGTCATAGTAGCTACAGCTGCCATAACATACTGTGATACAGTTTGTCAGGATGCTCTCTATAGTGCAGCGGTAAAAGTTAGAGAGGATCAGGGGTGACAGATTACATCCCTTCAGCCTCCTTAGGAAATATAGGCGCTGCTGGGCCTTCTTCACCAGAGAGGAGGTGTTGAGGGACCAGGAGAGGTCTTCCGTGATGTGGACTCCGAGGAACTTAAAGCTGTCCACCCTTTCCACCACAGCCCCATTGATGTGGATGGGGGTGTGACTTCCGCCTTTGGACTTCCTGAAGTCCACGATGATTTCTTTTGTTTTCTTGGTGTTAAGGGCCAGGTTGTTATCGGCGCACCACTTCACGAGATGCTGGACCTCCTCCCTGTAGGCTGACTCATCGTTGTTGGTGATCTGGCCTACTACCGTGGTGTCATCCGCAAACTTGATGATGGTGTTGGAACCATTAACAGCCACACAGTTGTGGGTGAAGAGGGAGTAGAGGAGGGGGCTCAGCACACATCCTTGTGGGGCCCCCATGTTCAGGGTCAGGGGGGCGGAGGTGTGGTTACCTAATTTGACAGACTGGGGTCTGTTTGTTAGGAAGTCCAGGGTCCAGTTGCAGAGGGTAGTGTTCAGGCCAAGAGTTTGGAGTTTGGTGGCCAGCTTGTTGGGGACGATAGTGTTGAATGCTGAGATGTAGTCTATGAACAGCATTCTGATGTAGGTCTCCTTACCATCTAGGTGATTCAGTGCCGAGTGTAGAGCAGTTGTGATTGCATCCTCCGTTGATCTGTTTGCACAATAGGCAAACTGGTGTTGGTCAAGAGAGGCAGGAACACTGGCTTTGATGTGGGCTAAGACCAGTCTCTCGAAACACTTCATTATGATGGGTGTGAGTGCGACAGGTCGATAGTCGTTCAGGCACGTCACAGCTGTTTGTTTTGGCACAGGAATAATGGTAGCGGTCTTGAAGCATGTAGGGACTACTGCCTGGGCTTTTACAGTCAGTTTTTATGTTCCCAGAAGCTTACTCTCATATTCTATTTTCCCTTTCTTAATTAATCCCTTTGTCCTCCTTTGTTGAATCCTGAACTGCTTCCAATCCTCAGGATTATTGCTTTTTCTGGCCAATTTGTATGTCCTCTCCTTGGATCTTATGCTATACCTAATTTCCCTTTTTTGTTTTATTTTTATGCCAAACTGGGATGAACAACTTCTGTAGTTCATCCACTCGGTCTTTAAATGTTTGCCATTGCCTATCCACCATCAACCCTTTGAGTGCCATTCCCCAATCAATCCTACCCAACTCGCTCCTCAGACCATCGTAGTTTCCTTTATTTAAATTGAGGACCCCAGTTTCTGAGTCAACTACTTCATTCTCCATCTTAATGAAGAATTCGATCATATTATGATCGCTCCGACCCAAGGGGCCTCGTACAACAAGATTGCTAATTAATCCTTTCTCGTTACATAATACCCAGTCTAAGATGGACCAACAAGAAACCAACCGCCGAAAAACTCACAAACCAAAGACTTGTTTCCACTCTACAGGCTTGTCTGACTTACCCCTGGGTAAGATTTGGACACAAAAGACCCTAAAACTAGCCCTAACCAAAGAAAATCGTGTACTCACCTGATAGATCCATCAGCACGACTAACCGCATCTGCGGACAAACCCAAACTGAAGACTCAACGCAGGTGCAGTCTTCTACCACGTCCGAGGTACGGCAGGCCCCAACCACCACAACTAAAGAGAACCCCAAAATCGCGAACCTCTACAGTCTGTCAAGAAAGTCGTTTTGGTGAGCATTTCCTGGTCCTCTGGATTCCAGCCTAGCTAGTGTATTGGGGTTGGGAGGGTAAGGGTTTTTGTGTATTGTAATTCTCCCTCGCTTATTCCGAGTGCTCCCCACCCTTTAAAATATAAGTTTTATTGTATTGTATATTTTCCTGTCTCATAATAAAGATCTGAATTCTTTTGACTAACCCAGGTGTCTGTTGCAAGTTTATTACAACCCCCAAATAAGTCCAAAGTCTAGAACAAAAGGGAGTGGGAGCGATTCAAACCGCTCAAAGGAGTCAGAGGTGAAGCTGACAAACAACCCACACACCACCCCTTACAGCAGTAAGCCATTCAGTTGTGTCAAAAAACTACTACATTACAGTGGTTTAAGAGGAAGGCCCAACCCAACGTCTCAAGGCGACTAGGAATGATAATAAATGCCGGCATTGCCAGCGGTGCCCAAATCTTGACAATGAATTAAAAAATAGACCTAGAAATTCAGGCAACCCCAGCTTCAGGCATGTGGAGGGAGCAGGGAGCTATCCCTGTGCCTGAATGGTGAGGCCCAAGGTGCACCCAATATTGGGCCTGGGGTCTCATTACCATCGAGCCAGTGAGTTGTGTACATTAACAGGAAGCTCACCGGCGAAGTGGGATGGAAAATCATTGTAGCGGCCCTCAGGTTAGTGGTTAAAGGCAATCGGGAAGGTGAGTGAATGTGGGGGTAGCGGTGACAATGGGGCAGGGGTAACGGTGGCGATCGGGGGGGTGCGGGCAGCAATGGCCAGCAGCAGCCCACATTCGTTGAATGTGCGGTCGGGAGGTGCACTCTTGCTGCACCCAGCTCCAAATTCAGGTAAGTATATTTTAAAATCTCACCTTATTGGTTAAGGACTGCCTGTTAAGCCACATGTAGACCTGGGGATTTCCTGAGTGCAGCCTCAGGATAAACCAGTGATGCGCTGTGGGCCTCAAACAGGCATTCAGCCACTCATTTGTATATGCAAAGGGCCAAACACCAGTTTCAGACGTGGCAGCTTTTTGGACTTTACCAATATGGCGGGTGGCGCACTTCTGGCTTGTAATATGGGAGGCTTAGGCGGACGTTTAGCACCCAAAAAAACAGGTACTGTGCAGCCGAATTTCTAGGCTATACTCCCTTGGACTACTCACACAAATCTATCTGGTAATATCACAAACTATCCATTAGATATGGTGTGGAGATGCCGGTGTTGGACTGGGGTGGACAAATGTAAGAAGTCACACAACACCAGGTTATAGTCCAACAGTTTTATTTGAAATCACAAGCTTTCGGAGCACTGCTCCTTCGTCACTTCACCTGACGAAGGAGCAGCGCTCCGAAAGCTTGTGATTTCAAATAGAACTGTTGGACTATAACCTGGCGTTGTGTGACTTCTTACATTTATCCATTAGATGGCAGCAACCACTACTGCTGCAGGAGAAAGATGCCCCTTGTGTGTGTTGTTAATACTAACTGATCAACACAAAATACACTCAGAACGTATAAGGTTTTGCGATCCTAGAAAGATTGGGGCACATAGGGCATGACACAATGAATTTTGTCTTCTATAGTCTGCTCCTTCACTCGGACGAGACTCTGTGTGCCTGGAAATTCTGGGGCAGGAATCAAGCTTGCAAACTGACTGACTGCAATTATAAAATCTGGCCAGCCGGCACCAGTTAAAGGGAGAATGAGCCCTTCTTATCACAGCAAAGAAATATTATTTTGGCACTGAATATCTTCAGGATACGATCCGAATGCTATGCTGTGGTGGTGCCTTTCCGGCGCTGACCTCACGGGGAGAGCACCTGACTTTCACAGGGAGGCAGGCACTCTCCCCACGATTGTTTATCTCCAGTGCCCGCCTGCCCCATACAGCCAGAAAATCAAGTACCTGCCTGCCATTGGGAGAGTTGCTCAGGTGCCCTCCACCCAGACCTCAGCCATGCCCTCTGCTGCCCTCTGTGTGAAGGAGCTGATCAGTCTTTTTTTAATATTGTCTCTTTTATTGGGCGGTTTGTTGGCCTGGGTCCCCTGTCTTTGTAGCTCACTTGCCCCCTTTTGGAGGCTGGTATTCCTCATCTCACTTGGCACAACAGCTTCCAGAGATACCACCGGGTCCCGAATATGCCTGGCAAATGACAACTCCCAACATAGGGAGTTCTTTTGCTTGGCTTCTCCCCGCGCCCCTCAATGATATCTACCTCGTAAGGGGTGGGCAGAGGTTCCAGATGTCACAGGATCAACTGCCATGTGATCAACTGTCACATGATCAAATGTCATGTGATCACACCACCAGGAATACGTCCAACCAGAGTTGGCAACCCTATGCTCACCATTCTTAGCTTCTACCCTTCCTCCCAGTGACAGGCAATGGAGGAGGAGAAGGATGATGGTAAGAGGATGATGAGGACCAAGCCACCCTGTCTCAGGACATGCCTGGCCTCCAGCCACCCTCTCGGAGTACCACGCCAGTGGAACGTGGGAGCTGTGGCCATGCTGCCCAACAGCACCCTCCAGAAATGAAGCCATCACCAACTCTGTGCCAATAGTCAGCTGCCGTGGGACGAGGGCCACCTCAGTCCCATGACCGTTCTGTGCAGCATGAAGAGCCAACCACTTCCACAATACTGGCCCTCAGTTGGCACCTAGAAGAAGCAAGAGAATAGGTGTCCATAGAGAATGTCGTGACTCCTCCTGAGAAACCCCTGACGTTGGGTTGGGAGGTTGTTGGGTGTCCAAAGGTCGGCTGGCACTTCGACCCTCTGGGAAGCAGTCAGATGCAAGTGCGAGGCATCTGTAGACAGAATGCAAATAAAACAAACCTTAAGAAACATTTTCTACCTTCAATAGCCTATTCTATTTCAGGAACTCCTCAGGTCTGTCTCTAACAGCTGATCCTGACAGCTGCTGTGCCTCACTGCAACAGCTGTAACTTATCCCAAGTGCGCAGGTGGGGAGTAAGTCCAGGAAACTCCCATCCACAGCACCACTGGCCCTCAGGCGGTCGCCTGTAAATCAGATCAGTGGCCAGTGGCGGGTGGATTGCAGAACGGCTCTGGGATTGCGAAAAAACTCGGGAGAAGCTGCCCTGTGAGTTTTCCCACTGGAAAAATCCCTAAATGGTAAGTACTTTTACATTGGTGACAGCTTCAATGGTTTGGATGTTTCTGTATTGGGAACAATAGGGTGATTAGTGTCTATTCAGTGTTAAGCTGTGGCATTCCTTGTCCAATTATCTGCTTGTCAGTTTCAGGTCAGTTGCATACATTCAAAATCAACCAACCAATCCATCTGTGTGTTGTGGCTGACTTTATAAATGAGATAGTTTGGCAATAGGTTACTAAAATAAAATTGAAATAACCTTTACAAGAGGAATGATCATGATGAAATCATTGCAAAGAGGTACAAAAGTGAGGCAAGTACTTTCATATATCATGAAGAAATATTTTACAAATATTTGGGAGATCACAGAGTCTGCATTCATTATTCAACTTGGTGTCCTGAAGAAATTGGCACTGTAAAGGGTTTTGGGGGAGAACAAGGGGCCGTGAATTGATCATTTTAATTACTTGTTGTGAATGAAAATACAAGAACAATGTAGGATAGAAGAGCACAAAAAACATTCCCAATGTAGCGAGAACTAACTAATTCTTTTTGGTCCCTCTGACCTCTGACAATCTAGCTGTGCTAGTGTCAAATAAACAAATCATGGAATGGATCAATACCTTACACCACACACTAGCCCAGTGAATGGATTTTTCCAGTAGAGTGTCAGCCATGGCTCAGTGGGTAGCACCCTCACCTCTAGGTCAGCAAGGGTATGGTTTCAAGTCCCACTCCAGAGACTTGTGTATAAAAATCTAGGCTGGCACTCCAGTGCAATACTGAGGGAATGCTGCACTGTCAGAGGTGCTGTCTTTCGGATGAGATGATAAACCGAGGCCCCGTCTGCCCTGTCAGGTGGATGGAAAAGATCCCATGGCACTATTTTGATGAAGAGTGGGGAGTTCTCCTTGGTGTTATAGCCAATATTTATTCCTCAATCAATATCAATGAAACAGATAGCTGTTTGTGGGTCCTTGCTGTGCGCAAATTGGCTGCCGCGTTTCCTATGTTACAACAGTGACTCCACTTCAAAAAGTAGTTTGTTGGCTGTAACGTGCTTTGGGACGTCTGATGGTCATGAAAGGCACTGTATAAATGCAAATCTTTAATAACAACAGAAAATGCTGGAAAAACTCAGCAGGTCAGGCAACATCCGTGGAGAGAAATTTGAGTTGACGTTTCGGGTCGAACCCTTCTTCAAATCTTTCTTTTTAGACTTGCAGCAGTGTAGAGTAGACCTACAACCATTAACTACAGGCTCATATAACTCTATAGCCCACAGGCAAGATCGCTACTGAGTGAACAACAGATCAACAGTCATTACTGCGGATATAATAAACTTGTTTTACATAAAATGTTTAAAAGTTCTGACAAAGTAGCAAGGCTATTTATTGACTGAAGCAGCTAGCAACCATTTTAGATAAGGACTACAAGCACACAACCACACCAGTATGATTCTATGTATATGTAGCACTAGCCATTATCAGAGGTTCCAGAATTCCCCAGATTCTAGAACGGTCCCCATGGATTGGAAGGTAGCAAATGTAACCCCGCTATTCAAGAAAGGAGGGAGAGAGAAAACAGGGAACTCTGGACCAGTTAGTCTGACATCAGTAGTAGGGAAAATGTTAGAATCTATTATTAGGGATGTGGTAACAGGGCACTTAGAAAATCATAATATGATCAGGCAGAGTTGGATTTATGAAAGTGAAATCGTGTTTGACAAATCTGTTAGAGATTTTTGAGGTTGTAACTAGCAGGGTAGATAAGGGGGAATCAGTGGATGTAGTGAATTTTGGATTTTCAAAAAGCATTCAATAAGGTGCCACACAAGAGAATATTACATAAAATTATGGCTCATGGGATTGGGGGTAATATATTAAAATGGATTGAGGATTAGTTAATAGACAGAAAATAGAGAGTAGGAATAAACGGGTCATTTGCGGGTTGGCAGGCTGTAACTAATGGGGTACCGCAAGGATCAGTGCTTGGGCCTCAGTTATTTACAATCTATATTAATGACTTAGATGAAGGGAATGAGTGTAATGTATCCAAGTTTGCTGACGAAACAAAGCTAGGTGGGAAAGTAAGTTATGAGGGGGCAAAGAGGCTGCAGAGAGATATAGACAGATTAAGTGAGTGGGCAAGAATATGGCAGATGGAATATAATGTGGAGAAATTTGAAGTTATCCACTTTGGTAGGAAAAATAGAAAAGCAGCGTATTTTTTAAATGGTGAGAGATTGGGGAATGTTGGTGTTCAGAGGGACCTGGGTGTCCTTGTACATGAATCACTGAAAGTTAACATGCAGGTACAGCAAGCAATTAGGAAAGCAAATGGTATGTTGGCCTTTATTACAAGAGGATTTGAGTATAACAGTAAAGACGTCTTACTGCAATTATATAGGGCCCTGGTGAGACCACACCTGGAGTACTGTGTACAGTTTTGGTCTCCTTACCTAAGAAAGAATATACTTGCCTTAGAGGGAGTGCAACAAAGGTTCACTAGCCTAATTCCTGGGATAGGGGGATTGTCCTATGAGGAGAGATTGAGTAGACTGGGCCTATATTCCTTAGAGTTTAGAAGAATGAGAGGTGATCTCATTGAAGCATATAAAATTCTTAAGGGGCTTGACAGGGTAGATGCAGGGAGGATGTTTCCCCTGGCTGGGGAGTCTAGAACCAGGGGTCACAGTCTCAGAATAAGGGGGCGACCATTTAGAACTGAGATGAGGAGAAATATCTTCACTCAAAGGGTTGTGAATCTTTGGAATTCTCTACCCCAGAGGGCTGTAGATATTCAGTCGTTGAGTATATTCAAGACAGAGATTGATAGATTTTTGGATACTAAGGGAATCAAGGGATAGGGGGATAGTATGGGAAGGTGGAGTTGGAATAGAAGATCAGTCATGATCTTATTGAATGGTGGAGCAGGCTCAAAGGGCCAAATGGCCTACTCCTGCTCCTATTTCTTATGTTCTTATGTTCTAGGTGAGGAATGGTTAGTGAACCAGCAAATACTCTGATCAATAAAGGGGATGATTTTCCTGTGCTTTTCCCCCGGGGGCTGCTTATTCCCAGGCGCAAAGCATAAGAGAAAGGATTAAAGATACCTGGGCTGGGGGGAAGGGGGTGCTGGGCCAGGCCTGCTCCTACAATAGGCACAGGTTAAGGGTTGCCATGGTAATGAAGTAGGATGGGGTGTTCCCAGGCCTCCCATCTCATTTCTCTTCCCCAACAGCAGAAGGGCACCCATTCTGTAGGGCAGCCAGAAGAAACAGGCTTTAGACACTGTACTCAGCTCCTCGCCGGTCAGAAAGTCAGAGAAGGAAAGGCAGCAAAGACAACGGGATTCAAAGTTCTGACAAAAGGTCATCGATCTGAAACATTAACTCTGTTTCTCTCTCCACAGGTGGCCATTATCACATTGCTGTTTGTGCGAGCTTGCTGTGTGCATATTGGCTGCTGTCTTTCCTACATTACAACAATGACCACACTTCAAAAGCACTTCGTTGGCTGACCTGCTGAGTATTTCCAGTATTTTCTGTTTTTATTTCAGATTTCCAGCACCCGCAATATTTTGCTTTAGGGATTCAAAGTGAGTCCCTTTCTTTTTCAAGGGACAGGGATTTGCACTGGAGGCCTGCTGGCTCAAGTCCTGGACAGCGGCCTGAAGGACCTGTGGCGGACAGCCGTTCCCAGCTGACTTTCCTCCCCACTTCCAGGTGCTGGGTCTGGGGCAGCATCCATCCTCTGCAAATGATCTGTATGCAGAAGTACAGGCGGGTTCAGGTCATCACAGATGGAGTGTACTTTGAGCGCACTCTGCCGGCTGGTGTCTAGGCCGTGTAGCGGATAGAGGAAAATCGGGGAAAGGGGCAAATCAGACTTGGCTCTATCACTGGTGTGTGATCCTCCCTCCTTGATTATCTCCTGCACTGTACTCAGGTGAACCAACAAGACCAAGCACAAAAACAGGGAAATCTGCTCCAATGTGTTAAATTGTGTTTAAAATGCGTGGGATTTGCAGGGAACTCAGCTTATTCCCAGAGCTTTGATTTTCACTGCGCTGAGGTCCAATTATATTTCACTTTGATATCATGGAAAAGAAATAGCGAAACCATCAGCCCACTGTCTAAAAAGAAAAATCAATGGTTTTACAACTGGCCGTATTCTATATTAGTGATCCAATTACATGTGCCATTCCTCATGATGCAGCTGCACTTTAATCAGAGAGAAGATCATCAGACATCCCAGATCATAGTGGTGGTGGAAGTAATAGACATATAAAATAAAAAGTACAGTTAGACCCGGAGTGGTTTGTAAAACATCCCCGCAGCCACTGAACATAAGCTGAATGTAAGCAGAAGCTTCCTTTCCAATAAAAAAGACTCGCATTTATATAGCGCCTTTCACGAGCTCAGCACTTCCCAAAGCGCTTCACAGCCAATGAAGTACTTTTGAAGTGCGGTCACTGTTGTAATGTAGGAAACACAGCAGCCAATTTGCGCACAGCAAGCTCCCCCAAACAGCAGTGTGATAATGGCCACATAATCTGTTCTAGTGGTGTTGGTTGAGGGGTAAATGTTGGCCATGACACGGGGCAAACTCCCCAGCTTTTCTTTGAAACAGTGCCATGGGATCTTTTACGTCCAGCTGAGAGGGCAGATGGGGCTTTGGTTTAAAGCCTCATCCAAAAGGCTGTAACCGTTTTTTGCGGTGGCCAATTTCCTATGGCCCCTGCCGCAATCGCCATTATTTTAAATGGTTTTGCCCCACCCGTAGCGAGCATGCAAAACCCCCTTACTACAAGTTCTGGACGATCGGGATTACTGAGGACAGATTTGAACATGGACAGTGTTTTCGGGCTCACCCATACAATGTTTATTAAGGTTGACAAAAACCACTCCACTCGCATACAGTACAAGCAGTGTGAACACAACAGTACAGTTTAAAACAGTACAACCCTGACTTGTCCAACAAGCACCTGCTGTGCTGACTTACCACGGCCTAAAAATACCCTCCCATGAGCTAAACTATCACAGGACCCTTTCCAACGCTAATCCCTCTCTGGTTTGGTAGGAACATACAGGCACCCCCGCACACAGCTAAGTGATCTTGTGGGTGTGTAGGCTTGGCAATGCTCACCTAGATTGCCCTATTGATTTTGCTTGCAGCTTCCTCTCGTACGTCTCGGCTACCTGGTTCCGTACCAGCCTTGCGGCATGCGGGTCCAAGCCTTAGTCGACGTTCGTCTTGGTTGGAAGAGCAAGGCTCTGCTTCTCTTGACGTTCCATTGTGTGGAGGGCAGGAGAGAGAGAGAGAGCTATCCAAACTGCTCTCTAAATATACCCCTCCAATACACAGACCACTGTCTGTGGGTTTAATGGACACATGGCCTCAGGGAAATGGTCCTCAAGCTTCCTTAATGGTTTTTGATCTCATTTTGATCTTCCAGCCGATTAACTTAACGAGTTCATCTTGACCAGAACAATGAGTCATTAGCCTTGTTAATCAAGACTTGGGAGTGGGCCTCTCGGGCCATTGTTCGCAAGGACAGTTTGTTTCCATACGAATGAGTCATCTCCAGCTTGAGTGGTTTTTCACTGCTTCCCCCCTCCAAGCAGCCTGTCCAGTTTTTAATAGGGGTTAAAAATCCATGGGGTCTGAGCCGACTGCTTACAGGCCCCCCTTTGATATTTTAACTTTACCCAAACAGAAATATCATCAAAAGTTCTTTCATCTCCCACTGCAGGAGGCGCACTGTATATCCCAACCAAACCGTACATAAAATTTTACCCCAGGGTCCTGTATCTCACACTTTATACAACAAATCACATCACAGCTACAGGTATATATACAAACAGACTGTCAACTCCGGGCTATTATTTAATCAAAGCTTGCCACTGGTTTCGGCGTGTTTTACTTCGCTTTCTGCATGATAACCGGAGAAGGTGAAACACTAATACACATTGAACTATTACAATCACATGAGAAATCACACGAATCCATGGGGGAATCTCGATATTCAGACCGATGTCCCACCATGGTGGAGAAACCAGTTCTTTTATCTCATTCCCCGTTTCCCTGTTCCATTGCTCAAGGGTATAGAAATGCTTTTGGGAGAGTTCAACTTCCTTTATTAATTTTATGAGGTGTTCGGGCAGAGGAGGAATTTCATACCCAAACCATGTTACGTATTGCTGCAGGTCCTGTACCGTGTCGTTCACCATGAGATGTACCATGGTGGGCTCTGGAATGGGAATGATGCGCCCTTGAGCCACCTGAACTTCTTTGCGGGGTTTGAAGCAGAAAGTCTTATTAGTGACCGGGCACCAAGTGTCGTCATGTACCCGGTACTGGTCCACGCTTGTCGTGATGCAGTACATCCCTCTGCCCGCATATGCTACCTGGAGTGGAACGTGGCTTTGGGCCATCACCTCCATGGTGCAATTAATGGGCTCTGATTCAAACCCGCACACCGGCCGATTAAACGCATTCAAATGCTGGGGACACAACACCACGTGCATGCCCCTGCTTTGGCATCCATTGAGGTCAGTGCCGGTCATGGCGTTCTCCCACTTTACAACAACTGGTGGGGCCCCATGATGTTGCACGTGCACTCCGTCCCATAGGACGCCAATATTCTCTACTCAGTATACCGGCGCTGGCCGCGGTGACCCGCCCATTACTGGTATCCGGAGTACAATCCCCATTACAGTGGACTGGCCACAGTCATCTGGCACCGGGTATGCCTCTGAGGCCAGTCGGAGTTGGCACGGGCTCATTAAATTTTCTGAGCATGCGCCTCCAGCTCGGCTATGACTTCCTTTAAATGTATCGTCATAGCCCGGTCCTCCCGTAACTCTGACCCCTCTAGCTTGTTACACTCCCCCAATATCTTTCGCAGCTGGCTCCATAAGGTGTTGACCGGCATCTGCAACTGTGCATCGTCCATACTGTTGATAATGGACGTGCCCGTGCTGAAGGCTGTAGCCGCATCATTAAAAACCCCCCGTCTATATCTCCCCGAACCAACGCAATGGTTTACAGTTAAATTGCACAGACTTTCCCGATTCATGTCCCCATAACTTATTTCATAAAATTATCAGAACATTTCCTTCAACAGGGACTCATATAATTTTTCCATTTCTACCGGACACCACTGGGGCAGCTGTACCCAGGTTAAATTTAGAATGACCGACTGGTACAAGATGAACATCTTGGTACAAGATCTTCCCGGTCGGGGCTAACACTAACCCATTCCTCGGTCCCGGTGTGGTAACGGGGCAACTAATCTGTGTTTCCTGTACCGGTGGGGCTGTGGGCAGGGGCTTCCTCTTGTGTGCTACCTGTTCTGTGGAATTTACTGTGTTGGGTGGGTCTGGGATCACGCAGGAGTCCCCACTCTGATCCCATCCGATCCCGGCCCCGGAAACCTGCCTCTGCTGCAAGAAGGCGATCGACACACCTGCCGGGCAGACCCGTTCCGACCCCCACATACACACGTAAATTCCCTGTTCCTCTTTCCACCATTTATTCCAGTACATTTCTACTCACCTCCCTCATCCCCGTAATCTGCCGGTACGTATCGTCCCACAGTTTCTCCGATCTCCTTTTGTTCACTGCCAAAACAAAAGCAAAACAGTTCCGTTTTGTGAGAGGGTTTTCCTCCACGGGTCTACTTTTGGTTATTTACAAAATATTTACTGTGTTCCCTGCCGCATTAACGGGCGCCCCATTTAAGACCTCTCCCACTGGGGCCTCTTGTGGCTCGCGGTCGGTGAGTAGGGAGGCGTCCACGGCACCCTAGGCCGTGGGACCCGACTGCTCCTCCTTACCACCCCATCCTCTGGGTCATCATCGTCCCACACCATGGGAGGAAGACCCATGTCCACCAGGCTCATGACTGTGCCCTGGTGCCTCTTGACCTTTGTTTTCCCCTCCTCGGGGTTAAACAACTTGCACTGGTTTGCATGAAACCACTTCATGCGTTTCGGGAGTTTTACTGCATATACCATGGGGCTCGCTTTTTCCACGATATTATAAGGCCCCATATACAGCGGCTCGAACGCTCCTACTCGGGCATAATTACGAACCATTACCTGGTCTCCCACCTCCCACTTGTGGGTTCTCTGGGGTTCTAACAACAGCCGATTTTTCTGGTGCTGGCTCCCCATGTTACTGGCTGCTTGTCAGTGAATCTGTTTTAAAGTCTCGTACAGATTCTGGACAAACCTGTCCTGGTTTACTTCCCTGACCTGCGCTTTGGTGAGGACCGGCACCAACATATGGGTTGGGGTGCACATAATCCTCCCGGTCATCAGCTCGTGTGGGGAGTACCCTGTGCTTCTGGAGGGGCTGGCCCAGACACCCATTAAGACTAGAGGCAAGACCTCATCCCATCTCTGCGGGAACGGGCTTGTCTCCTTCCTCAGTCTTTCTTTCAGTGTCTGGTTCATGTGCTTTACAATCCCCGATGACTGGGGGTTGTGAGCCACATGCCACCTCCTTTGTATTCCCAAGAGTTTTAAGGTGGCCTGCATCACCTGCCCCGTGAAATGGCTCCCTTGGTCGAACTCCATGACCTGTGGCAGCCCCCATCAGGAGAACACTTCCCTCACCAGGATTCTAGCTGTTGCTAGTGCCATGGCTGCTCGGCAGGGGAAGGCTTCCACCCACTTGGAAAATACATCCACCAGGACTAAACAGTACTTGTTGCCTGCTTTAGTGGTGGGCAGTGGTCCAGTGAAATCGACCTGCAGGGACCGCCATGTCTCCTCTACTCTCCTGGTGTGTCCTATGGGGGCTTTCCTGCGCTGCGGATCGGGGCTATAGGCTACGCACACCAAACAGTGCGCACAGAAAACTCGGACATCCTCCCTGAGCTGGGGCCACCACCTTGCCTCCTCTACCCTTTGCCAGGTAGTTTCCGGCCCTGGGTGTCCCGCACCCGGGCCCCCATGGGCCAACTGGAGGAACTCCTCTCGGTGCTGCGCTGGGACTACCCACCGATCCCCTTTGAAAAGCATCCCCTCTTTGATACTAATGTCCGCTGCCCTGAATGGACCTTCTATGGACTCCCCATTCTCTCTCTTTACCAGGACGGACTTAAGGACGGGATCCTGGGCTTGGACCTGCTTTAAGTCCGGGGCCAAAGCTACCCCCTGTGTGCCTCCCTTGTCCCGGATTGTGGCTACCAGACCTGCTTTGTATGGATCCCAGAATACTCCTTCCCTAGCCCTCTGTTTGGCCAGCTCATCTGCCTTTTGGTTGCCCTCCCACTTGGGCTCTGTCTTTGAATGAGCTTTGACTTTGTGAATATAGTGACCTCCCCGGGTGCCTGTGGCCTCCAAAATTTTACCCAGCAGCGGTGCTGTTGCTAGGGGCTTCCCATCTGCAGCCCAGATTGCCAAGTATTCCGTGCATGAGTTGCACATGAACATAGAGTCCGAGCAAATGGTGTAGGGGGTGGGGAACTCGTCGGGGTGGGTGACCACGTATGCCACCGCCGCCAGTTTGGCATGCTGAGCGCTCAGGGTGTTGGGGAGTTTAATGGCCTTTGCTATTTTAGCCGTAGGGTCATAGATTCCGCACCCGGTGAGACACTCCCCTTTCACGACAGAACTGGACCTGTCTATATAGATGTCCCGGCCCGTCGGGTGCATCCTGGCCTGGAATCCTTCATCTATATCCCACACCCCTTCTACTGTACATGTGTGGTCCATAGAAACATAGAAACATAGAAACTAGGAGCAGGAGTAGGCCATTCAGCTCTTCGAGCCTGCTCCGCCATTCAACGAGATCATGGCTGATCATCCAAACCCTAGCACCCGGTCCCTACACCGACAGCCATCCAACCCAAGCCCTATCCCCGTAACCCCGTAACCCCACATATTTAATCCCCCCTAACACTAAGGGCCAATTTTTATCATGGCCAATCAACCTAACCCGCACATCTTTGGACTGTGGGAGGAAACCGGAGCACCCGGAGGAAACCCACGCAAACACGGGGAGAATGTGCAAACTCCACACAGACAGTCACCCGAGGCCGGATTTGAACCCGGGTCCCTGGCGCTGGGAGGCAACAGTGCTAACCACTATGCCACCGTGCTGCTGTCCCTGGGTAAATCATGTTGGCTGCTAGCTTTGGCTCGGTCAACCCCTGCACTCTCAAGTTCATCTGCGAAAGCAATAAAGTCCAGCTGGCAATGCGAGCACTGCTCACTGCCCCGTCCTTTATTCTCCCGTCCAACAACATGTGAGTGGGGATATGGTGGGTGAGTAGAACTATCAGGGATGATCCCATAAAGAGCTGTGAGTGAGTTACGGTCCAATGCGTGGCCAGGAGATGCCTCTCGCAGATTCACCACCCTCTGTGTGAAGAAATTTCTTCTCATCTCAGTCCTGAATGGCCTACCCTTATTCTGAGGCTGTGGCCCCTGGTTCTAGACTCCCCAGCCAAGGGAAACATTCTCCCAGCATCCACCCTATCAAACCCTGTAATAATTTTGTATGCTTCAATGAGATCCCCTCTCATTCTTCTGAATTCAAGAGACTACAGGCTTAGTTTACTCAACCTCTTCTCATACGACAGTCCCGCCATCCCAGGAATCAATCTCATGAACCTTCATTGCACTCCCTCTATGGCAAGTATATCCTTCCTTAGGTAAGGAGGCCAAAATTGTACACAGTACTCCAGGTGTGGTCTCACCAAGACCCTTCTCCTCCGAGGCACTAACGCATGGCGGAGAAGCACTACTGGCGGGAATTCATGAACTCATTTCTCTTATCTGGAAGGAGGAGAGCATGCCAGGGGATCTCAGAGATGCCGTAATTGTGACCATCTTCAAGAAAGGTGACAAGTCCGATTGCGGTAATTACAGAGGAGTTTCCCTGCTATCTGCCACAGGGAAAGTCATCGCAAGAATCCTCCTCAATCGCCTTCTCCCAGTGGCCGAAGAGCTCCTCCCAGAGTTGCAATGCGGATTCTGCCCACTAAGGGGCACAATGGACATCAATTACAAGAGAAATGCAGGGAACAGCACCAACCACTGTACATGGCCTTCTTTGATCTCACAAAGGCCTTCGACACTGTCAACCATGAGGGATTATGGAGTGTCCTCCTCATATTCGGCTGCCCTCAAAAGTTTGTCACTATCCTCCGCCTGCTTCACAATGACATGCAAGCCGTGATCCTGAGCAATGGTTCTACCACAGACCCAATTCACGTACGAACTGGGGTCAAGCAAGGCGGTGTCATCGCACCAACGCTCTTCTCAATCTTCCTTGCTGCAATGCTCCATCTCACCCTCAGTAAGCTCCCCACTGGAGTGGAGCTAATTTACAGAACAAACGGGAAACTGTTCAACCTCCGTCACCTCCAGTCCAGATCCAAGGTCATCCCATCCTCTGTCATCGAATTACAGTATGCAGATGATGCTTACGTCTGCGCTCACTCGGAGGTCGAACTCCAAACCATCGTAAACACCTTCACCGAAGCATACGAGAGCATGGGCCTTACACTAAACATCCGTAAGACAAAGGTCCTCTACCAATTTGCCCCCGCCACACAGTGCTGCCCCCCGATTATCAAAATCCATGACAAGGCCTTGGACAACGTGGACCACTTTCCATACCTCAGGAGCCTACTGTCAACAAGGGCAGACGTCGATGATGAAGTCCAACACCACCTTCAGTGTGCCAGTGCAGCCTTCGGTCGCCTGAGGAAGAGAGTGTTTGAAGACCAGGACCTCAAACCCGGCACTAAGCTCATGGTCTACAGGCCAGCAGTGATACCTGCCCTGATGTATGCCTCAGAGACATGGACCATTTACAGCAGGCACCTCAAAGCACTGGAGAGGTACCACCAAGACTGCCTCCGCAAGATCCTGCAAATCTATTGGCAGGATAGGCGCACCAACATCAGTGTTCTTGCTCAGACCAACATCCCCAGCATCGAAGCTCTGCCCACGCTCAATCAGCTCCGATGGATGGGTCACATTGTCTGCATGCCCAATATGAGACTCCCAAAACAAGTGCTCTACTCGGAGCTCCGGCACGGCAAGAGAGCCCCAGGTGGGCAGAGGAAATGCTTCAAGGACACCATCAAAGCCTCCTTGAAACAGTGTAACATCCCCACCAACACCTGGGAATCCCTGGCCCAAGACCACACAAAGTGGAGGAGAAGCATCCGGAAAGGCGCCGAACACCTCAAGTCTCTTCACTGGGAGCAAGTGGAAGCCAAGCACAGGCAGCGCAAGGAGCGCACGTCAACCCAAGCACCCCACCCACCTGCCCCTTCAACCATTGTCTGCCCCACCTGTGACAGAGATTGTAGGTCCCGCGTTGGACTAATCAGTCACCTGCGAGCTCATTTTTAATGTGGAAGCAAGTCATCCTCGGTTCCGAGGGACTACCTAAGAAGAAGAATATAATTGGAGTAAGACTTCTTTACTCCTGTACTCAAATCTTCTTGTAATGAAGGCCAGCATACCATTTGCCTTCCTAATGGCTTGCTGCACCTGCATATTCAATTTCAGTGACTCATGTACAAGGACACCCAGGTCCCTTTGAGCATCTGCATTCCCCAATCTTTCACCATTTAGGAAATACACTGCCTTTCTGTTTTTTCTACCAAAGTGGATAATTTCACATTTATCCACATTATATTCCATCTGCCATGTTCTCGCCCACTCACTGAGCCTGTCGAGATCCCCTTGAAGCCTCTTCACATCCTCCTCACAACTGACACTGCCACCTAGCTTTGTATTGTCAGCAAATTTGGAAATGTTACATTTAGTCCCCTCATCCAAATCATTGATATAGATTGTGAATAGCTGGGGCCCAAGCACCGATCCTTACGGTACCCCACTAGTCACGGCCTGCCATCCTGAAAAAGACCCGTTTATCCCTACTGTTTGTTTTCTGTCTGTTAATCAATTCTCAATCCATGCTAGTATAGAAACCCCAATTCCATGTGCCCTAACTTTGTTCACCAACCTCTTATGTGGGACCTTATCGAAGGCCTCCTGAAAATCCAAATACACCACATCTACCGGTTCCCCTTTGTCTACTCCACTAGTTACATCCTCAAAGAACTTCAATAGGTTTGCTGAACAGGATTTCCCTTTCATAAGTCCACATTGACTCTGCCCAATCTTACTATTAGTTTCTAAGTGCCCAGTTATTGCATCCTTTATAATAGATTCCAGCATTTTCCCAACTACTGATGTGAGGCTAACAGGTCTGTAGTTCCCCGTTTTCTCTCTCCCCCCTTTCTTAAATAGCGGGCTTACAATGTTCAGGAACCCTTCCAGAATCTATAGAAGTTTGGAAGATGACAACCAATGCATCCACTATCCCAATGGCCAGCTCTTTCAAAACCCTAGGATGTAGGTCATCCGGTCCTTGGGATTTATCGACTTTTAGTCCCATTAATTTTGCTAGTACTGTTTTTTTACTAATAGTAATTTCTTTAAGTTCCTCATTCTCACCACACCCTTGGTTTTCTCGTATTTCTGGGAGGTTTTTTGTGTCTTCCTCCGTGAAGACAGAAACAAAGTACTTATTTAATTTCTCTGCCATTTCCTCATTCCCCATTATAAATTCTCCCGTCTCTGACTGTAAAAGACCTACATTTAAGTAGTGTCCGCGCCTTAGTAATACATGGACTGCAGGAGAACAATAAGACAGGTATTTACTGAACAGAGGGTAACTTAAGACTGAAGTACAGAAGCCTGCTATGGCTTTATATACAGGGGTGATCACTGCCAGTACTGCAGTGTAGAATCAGTTCTTCTCTTAAAGGTACATACACAACAATTCCTCCCATTTTAAATAAACAGTACATAATACTCATTTAACAACTAAATAATAACTAATTACAATTACAATTTTCTCTGTACTATATACCTCAACTGAAATAATCATTTATAAGTTCAGTCTTTGAGGAGGCTTCCTGCTCCTGACTGGATAGCGCCTTTCTCGAGTATCCTGTTCTTGCAGCGGAGTTGAATCTGGCTCATTGTCATTGGTTGGTTCGTCAGCTTCCAATGCCACTGCTTCTGAGGTAGACGCAATCTGTACTTCGGGTTGATTACCAGGTGCACCTGCTCGTGGTATGGGTTTGGCTTGTTCCTGTGACTCTAGAATCTGGTCAGCATGGCATCTCACGATGCTCTCTCCAACATCTACTGTGTACATTAGTGGTCCCTGCTGTGTGCATATCATTCCTGGCTGCCATTTTTCTGTTCGTTAGTCGCGGGCCAAGACTGGTTGCCCTATCTTGAAGCTTCTGGTTGGCTTCTCATTTATGTGCTGGAATTGCTTATCCTCAATATCTCTTCTTATGTTTGGTTTGAGCAAATCCAGGCGACATCTTAGCCTTCGGTTGAAGAACATTATGGCTGGAGCTTGGTTGGTGACTGCATGTGTCGCATTCCGGTAAGCAAACAAGAAATTATCCACCTTGTGTTGTAGTGGTATGTCGTCATTATGCATTGCCTTTATTGCCTTTTTAAAGGTCTGAACAAACCTCTCAGCCAATCCATTTGTGGCTGGAGGATATGGGGCAGATGTGTAATGTTTCACCCCATTATTCCTCAGAAACCTCCGTGATGCGCCTTCGATAACCACAAAACTAGAAGTTATAGGCTTAAACAAGTTGGCTTTTAATCACTAAGATCAGAGCTAACATCTCAACACACTGACTGGCTCGCAGGAATGAGTCATACAGGTTAGTCAGGAAAGAGGAAGTGAAACAATACACCGTGTGGGGGAGGGTAATATACATGAGTGCAAAACGAATACAGGCAAGAACGAATACAGGCAAGAACAAACAGATTTCATTACATTCACCCCTTCTTTAGATTTAGTCCATCGGGGTGATGTTTCTTAAAATTTGGTATAAGTGAGTCTGTCAGGAGGTTTTGCGGTTCTCAGTGATCGGCGCAAAGCCGGTTGGGGTGCCTCTAGGGGAGTGGATTCTGGTTCCTCCGCTGTCCGGGCCTCCGCAGTGTCTTCCAGGTTATCTGCAGTGTCCTCCATGTTAAAGTTGGGTATTGATACCTCTGGGCATCCTGTCTCTTTGTGTAGGTCTTCCTCGGGTAGTCTCTCATCCTTCTCTCCGCTCCCCGAGGGAGCGAGGTCTTTTATGGAAACAGTGTCCGCTCGCCCGTCAGAGTATTCGATATAGGCGTACTGAGGGTTTGTATGGAGGAGCTGTACCTTTTCCACAAGGGGGTCCGTTTTATGGCCTCCCACGTGCTTCCGCAATAGTACTGTCCCCGGGGACGTCAGCCACGCGGGTAGAGATATGCCCGAGGTCGATCTCCGGGGGAAAACGAACATCTTTTCGTGAGGGGTAGCGTTAGTGGCTGTACATAACAGAGACCTTATGGAGTGGAGCACGTCTGGGAGGACTTCCTGCCAGCGGGAGGTCGGAAGGCCTTTTGACTTTAAGGCTAACGTGACAGCCTTCCAAACAGTAGCATTCTCCCTTTCCACTTGCCCCTTACCCCGGGGGTTGTAGCTAGTGGTTCTGCTAGTGGCTATCCCCTTTGAGAGCAAGAACTGGCGCAGTTCGTCACTCATAAATGATGTCCCCCTATCGCTGTGTATGTAGTTCGGCATGCCAAACATGCAGAATAGATTACCGAGACACTTGATGACCGTGGCACTGGTCATGTCTGGGCAGGGAATGGCGAAGGGGAAGCGGGAATATTCATCGATGATATTGAGGAAGTATACGTTACGGTCGGCAGAGGGAAGGGGTCCCTTGAAGTCCAGACTTAGGTGCTCGAATGGCCGTGTGGCTTTGAGAAGGTGTGCACGGTCAGGCCTGTAGAAACGAGGCTTGCATTCCGCACAGATGCGGCAGGCTCTGGTCATTGCCCTGACCTCCTCGATGGAGTGGGGCAGATTGTGGGACTTTATAAAATGGTATAGTCGGGTGACCCCAAGGTGACAGAGGTCGTTGTGGAGACCCTGTAATTTGTCCGTATGAATGCTGGCACACATTCCCCGCGATAGGGCGTCTGGGGGTTAAGGGCTCCCGGCCTGTACATAATATCATAGTCGAACGTGGATAGTTCGATCCTCCACCTGAGTATTTTGTCATTCTTGATTTTCCCCTTTTGTTTATTATTAAACATGAAAGCCACCGACCGCTGGTCAGTGAGCAGGGTGAAACGTTTGCCGGCTAGGTAGTGTCTCCAGTGCCGCACTGCCTCCACTATAGCCTGTGCCTCCTTCTCGACAGAAGAGTGCCTGATTTCAGGTCCCTGAAGGGTTCGGGAGAAGAAGGCCACAGGTCTCCCAGCCTGATTGAGGGTCGCAGCTAAAGCAAAGTCTGACGCATCGCTTTCGACTTGAAAGGGAATGCTTTCATCCACTGCACACAGTGCAGCCCTTTCAATGTCCTGTTTGATAGTGGGAAGGACGTTGATTTAATGAGGGGTCGGGCCTTATCAGAGTAATTGGGCACCCATTGGGCATAATACGAAAAAAATCCCAGGCACCTTTTTAAAGCTTTGGGATTGTGTGGCAAGGGTAGTTCCTTTAGGGGGAGTAATCGGTCAGGGTCCGGTCCAATTACCCCATCTTCCACCACACAGCCGAGGATACAGAGACGGGTTGTGTTGAAGACACATTTGTCTTCGTTGTAGGTTAGATTCAGCTTTAGGGCAGTTTTTAAAAATCTCGCAAGATTTAGATCGTGGTCTTGCTGGTTGTGCCCGCAGATAGTGACATTGTCCAGATAGGGGTAGGTAACTTGTAGTTTATTCTCGTCAACCATGCGGTCCATCTCACGTTGGAAGACCGAGACCCCATTTGTTACCCCGAAGGGCACTCTGAGAAAATGGTAGAGGCGTCCGTTCGCCTCAAAGGCGGTGTATGGGCGGTCCTCCGTTCTAATGGGGAGCTGGTGATACGCGGATTTGAGGTCGATAGTCGAGAAGACTCGGTATTGCGCGATCTGGTTGACCATTTCTGATATGCGGGGTAAAGGGTAGGCGTCCAGCTGGGTATAAATATTAACAGTCTGGCTGTAGTCAATTACCATCCGTTTCTTTTCGCTATTTTTAACTATGACTACTTGGGCACGCCACGGACTGGTACTGCATTCAATAATGCCTTCCTGCAGGAGTCTGTCCACTTCCGCCTTGATAAAGTGTCTGTCTTCCAGACTGTACCGCCTACTTTTGGTCGCTATGGGCCTACAGTTCGGAGCGAGATTAGCGAATAAAGAGGGCGGGCTGATTTTTAAGGTTGATAGGCCACAGACTGTGAGTGGCGGCTGGGATCCGCCATATGCTAGCGTGACACTTTCGTGGTGGCACTGGAAGTCCAGGCCCAAGATTACATTAACACAGAGTTCTGGCATCACGAGGAGTTTAAAATCCTTGTAGTCCGTGCCTTTTACTGTCAGTGTTACCACACAGTAGCCCAAAATGTCCGAAGTGTGGGGCTTCGCAGCCATAGCAATTCTGCTCCGTGCAGGGGTTACCGTTAATGAATGCTGCCGTACCAGGCTAGGGTGGATAAAACTCTCGGTACTCCCACAGTCAATTAAACATTTCGTTAAATTCCCGTTTACCTGTATGTCCATCATGGATTTTGTCAACGGGTGTGGCCTGGATTGATCCACCGTGATCGAAGCCACTGTTGGGCCCTGGGCGGCCGTTGAGTCGGGAAAAGATGGCGGATCCCAAGATGGCGGCCCGCACGGCACGCACGAGGCGGTGACGGAGTTGGAAATCGGATTCCCCCTGCAGACTTTGCTAAAATGCCCCTTTTTCTTACATTTGAAGCATGTAGCGTCCTTCGCTGGGCATCGTTGTCTGGGGTGCTTGGCCTGGCCGCAGAAGTAGCATTTTGGGCCTTGAGACATTGCTGCTGTAGTAGGACTCCTGGGTGAACTTCTGTGTGGGGACTCCGGCGGTGTAGAGCTGGTCTGAGACCTGGATGGGGAAGATGGCTGATTCCAAGATGGCGGCCCGCTCGGCGCGCACGAGGCGGCGAGGGCCGCATGGCCAGAAGAATAAGAGTCAGAGTTTTTCTGGGCCACGTCCAGTGATCGCGCAGTGGCCACTGCCTTTTTTAAGTCCAGGACCTCCTCCTCCAGCAGTCTCTGCCGGATATAATTCGATTTGAGGCCCGTGATGAAGGAATCGCGGACCAATTCGTCAGAGTACACGTTGGCCGTCACGGCCTTGCAGTTACAGTCCCGGACCAAGTCCTTTAGGCCCGGTAAGAAATCGTCCATTGATTCCTCAGGTCGCTGCCTGCGTGTAGCCAGCAGATGTCTGGCGTACACTTCGTTTACTGGCCTCTGGTATTGGGCCTTCAGGATAGTGATGGCCTCCATGTAAGAGGTGGTGCCCCGGATGAACGAATAAATCCGATGATTAACGCGAGTAGCCAGTAGACTCAGTTTATCTACCTCGCTAGCGGATGAGGCCCTCGCGAAGAGTTCGAAGCATTTGAGCCAGTGTCCAAATTGATTTGATGCTTCAGCAGAATGTGGATCCAAGTCCAGACGCTCTGGTTTTAGGAGTCGATCCATCCTAATATTCTTTAGTGATTAAAATTGATGCGCCTTCAATAACCACAGAACTAGAAGGTATAGGCTTAAACAAGTTGGCTTTTAATGACTAAGATCAGAGCTAACATCTCAACACACTGACTGGCTCGCAGGAATGAGTCATACAGGTTAGTCAGGAAAGAGGAAGTGAAACTATACACCATGTGGGGGAGGGTAATATACATGAGTGCAAAACGAATACAGGCAAGAACGAATACAGGCAAGAACAAACAGATTTCATTACACTCCGGAAATCCTCGGACACAAACTGTGGCCCATTGTCAGAGCAAATCTGTTCTAGCAAGCCATTCCTGGTGAAGATGGTCCATAGGACTGCAATAGTTTTCTCCGTAGTGGTGGAGGACATTTTGATGACCTCTGGCCATTTCGAATGGGCGTCCACAGCGATTAGGAACATTGAGTCCATAAATGGACCAGCAAAATCAATGTGTACCCGTTGCCATGGAGATGAGGGCCACTCCCATGGATGTAGCAGGGCCTGTGGTGGAGCGTTTTGGACCTTCTGGCATCCTGTGCATCTCTTGGACATATCCTCGATTTCTTTATCGATTCCCGGCCACCACACAAACGCCCTGGCTAGGCTTTTCATTTTTACCCCTCCCAGATGACCCTCATGAAGCTCATTGAGCACTCTATCTCTCAACTTGGATGGAATTACCACTCGGGATCCACACATCAAGGTCCCCCGGCACACTGACAGCTATTCTCTCCTTGGCGAGAACGCTGGCAACCGTGAGTTGCCATGTGCCAGCCATCCCTTCACCGTCAAATCATAGACCCGAGAGAGTGTCGGGTCATTTCGGGTTTCCTTCTCTATACTTGAGTGTGTAACAGGTAGATATTCGACTATAGTCGCATGGAATATCTCAACAGGGTCCACTGCAGGTGCTTCCTCTACCGTAGGCAATGGTAGGCGTGACAGCCCATCAGCGTTTCCATGCTGTTTCGCACCTATGTCGTACTGATGTGCCCCTAGAAAAAGTGACCATCTTTGCAGCCGTTGCGCTGTCATCACCGGAACGCCCTTCTTTGGGTTAAAAATGGAGACCAGGGGCTGATGATCAGTCAGTATGGTGAATTTCTGCCTGTGCAGATAGTGATTGAACTTCTTCACCCCCCACACCAGGCTGAGGGCCTCCCTGTCAATCTGGGCATAGTTATGCTCGGCTGAGGTTAACGAGCGCAACGCAAAGGCTATTGGCCTCTCTGAACCGTCAAGGAATTTGTGTGACAGCACCGCTCCGATGCCATAGGGAGACGCATCACATGCTAACCGAATCGGTAGTGTTGCATTGTAGTGGGCCAATACTTCTTTTGAAGTGATTAGGCATTTACATTTCTGAAAGGCACGCTTACACTCATCACTCCATTTCCATGTTACTCCAGTTTGCAGTAGGGCGTTCAGTGAGTGCAGAATTGTAGATAAATTCGGCAACAACTTATGGTAGTAGTTCACCAACCCGAGGAACGACCTCAGTTGCGACACATTTTCCGGTGCTGGAGCCTTGACTACAGCCTCAATCTTGTCCGGCGACTTATGCAACCCTTCCTCATCAATCATATGGCCACAATATGAGATTTGTCTCCTGAAGAACTCGCATTTGGGGCGGTTGGCTCGTAACCCATATTCCTGTAATCTCGTGAGCAGGATGTCGTCCAAATAACACTGGGTCCCCGGGATCCCTTGCAGGACTTGTTCCATCGCCCTCTGCCAAATAGCCGGGGCTGATGCTACCCCGAATAGCAGTCGATTGTACTGGTAAAGGCCTTTGTCAGTGTTTATCGTGAGGTATTTCCTAGATGCTTCTTCCACCTCCATTTGTAGATACGCTTGCGCCAGATCAATCTTTGTAAAGCGTTTCCCTCCAGATAGTGAGGCGAAAATATCTTCTATCCGTGGAAGTGGATATTGTACTGTATGCAGGACTGGGTTCACAGTTACCTTGAAGTCCCCACAGATGCGAACCTTCTTCGGTTCCCCAGGCGTGCTGCTCAATGATTTCTTCATTACAGGAACGATGGGTGTGGCCCATTCGGTCCAGTCTACCTTGGACAGCACACCCGAACGCTCCAGACTCTCCAGCTCTGCTTCAATGGCTGGGCGGATCGCGTAAGGTATCGGTCTGGCCTTAAAAAATTTTGGGTTTGCGTTATCTTCGATTTTTATCATTGCCGTTACTCCTTTTAGAGTCCCAAGTCCTTGTTGGAACATGTCTTTCGCATCAGTTAGAATTTTTGACAGTCGTCCAGGTGTGACGTCATCATCCTTTTTACCAGTCACAGTTAGCGCCTGAATGGAATGCCAATCCAATTGTATTTTTCGGATCCATTCACGTCACAATAATGGTGGTCCTCCATCTGGTAGTATATATAGGAACAGTTTCTGTGTTTCCTTGCCGTTGTATTCAACTGGCACCCTTATTTTTCCTCTGGGGTAGACTTTTTGCCCCGTGTATGTCTTCAACACAATGGACGTGTCCTTCAAGGGTATGTGTGAGAATAGCCGCTCATAGTCTCGTCGATTCATGACAGTTAGGGCAGATCCTGTGTCCAATTCCATCTTTACTGGGGACCCTGCTATCATGAGGGTGACCCAAATAGTTCGGTGATCCTCCTTTGCGATCACGTTGTGTAACTTTAGACAACTTAGACTCCTGCTCCCGGAGTCCTTATCAGTCTCCTAATCTTCCGAACTACTGTCTGTCAATTTCTTTACTTTCTTGTACTTTTCCTTAGTAGTTCTTGTAGTGTTGGTTTTCTTTCCCGACCTGCAGACTCTTGCTATGTGTCCCATTTTCCCACATTGCCTGCATACTTTGTCCTTAAACCAGCAGTCCTTCTGATCATGGGTTGTTCTGCCACAGCGATAGCACTTTTCTGCTCCATACGCTATTTCGTTAGCGCTGTATTCTTGTGGTTTCTGTTGTATTTCCGCAGCTCCCCGTGCTGCTGCTTCGTAGGATTCTGCCATGCTGAAAGCCTGTTCTAGCGTCAGGTCCTTTTCCGAAAGTAGTCGTTTCTGGGTTCCTTCACTCTGGAGCCCGCAGCCAAACTTATCCCGTAAGGTGTCTGCCAGTCCTGCTCCGAACTGGCAGTGCTTCGATAACTTGCGTAGTTCCGTAAGATAGTCAGCATTGCTCTCATCTTTGTGCTGGTTTCTTTTATGGAACTTGAATCTTTCTGCTATCAGCAGCGGTGTATGGTTTAGTGTTCCTGTAAGATATTAACAATCTCCTCAAAACTTTTCTCCATTGGTTTAGCTGGGGTAATTAAATTCCGCAATAGGCCGTACGTTCTCGTGCCCATCAAATTTAATTATACCGACGCCTTCTTTCCATCGTCCACCTCATTTGCCTCGCAGTACACTTCAATTCTTTCCACATACGTGGTCCAGTCTTCTACCTCGTTGTCGAAAGCAGTGATACTGCCACTTTTCGGCATCTTGGGTGATTTAAAATGGCGCCTCCCGTGCTTTTTCTTCTTCATCAATGGATTAAAATGGCGCCTCCCGCGCTTTTCCTTCTTCCCCAATGGAATAAAATGGCGCCTCCCGCGTTTTTCCTTCTTCCCCTTGCTGCCACGCTGCTCCAGCATTCTACAGAGTAATGGCGGTGACCCGCGGCTTCGGCGCGTCTCACTTTTCCTTCCCCTTGTTTGATTTTCGCTACGCTGCCCGGTTCTTGAGCACCGACCACACCCTGTGCGCTCCACCCTCTCTCTCTTTTCCTCCCAACGACGCTGCACGGCCCCTTTGCAGAGCCGCTCGATCGAGCTCGAGCCCGCCGCAATTTTTTGGTGCCCTCCGGGCCGACCTTCGGCAGGTCCTCCCACAAAACTCTGCGCGCGTCCTCACTGGACGGATCCGGAGAGAACAGAGCCCCGTAATAGGCGCGGGTCTCCGCGCTGATTCCCTTCGGATCCGAGACCAGAGATCCGTCGTCTGCCAGCAGCCCCATGAGCTGCTTACGGACCCCCCGTCTTTTTTCCAGCGAGTAGAAGAAGGGGGAGCCGTGGTCCAGGTCCCGCAGGAGCTGGATCCGCGACCTCACGTATGCGCCTCGGGACCCGACGAGCTGCAGGTCCTTCAGCGCGCCCTTCTTCTCTTCGTACACCTTCCGCAGGGCCGGGTCCTCGACGACCTGACCGAGACGGGACTCCAGGTCGAGCACCTCCTTCTCCAACCGCCCGACCCGGGCCTCCCGCCTCTTGGTCGACCCCTTCGCGTACTCCTGACAAAAGAGACAGATGTGAGCCTTGCCCACATCCCACCGCCTCGTCGGCGCCGGAGTCCGACTCGTCCTCCGTGCCCATCTCCAGTCGGCCCAGAATCGACAAAACGAATCCCGGAAGCGTGCGTCCTCCAGCAGCAGGTTGTTAAAATGCCAGTACGCGGACCCCCCCTGCGCACGCAGCGGAGCGAGCTCCGCCCACACCAGGTGGTGGTCCGTGCACGGCACCGGCCGCATGGAAGCTGCCGGAACACAGGAGACGTACGCCCGGGAAATGTAGAGGCGGTCGATTCTGGACCTTCGTCCCCCAGACCTCACGCTTGTGAAGGCGCTGGAGTCGGGGTGGAGATTTCGCCAGACGTCCACCAAGTCGAAGGACCCAACCAGGTCCCTCAACTTCTCCATCACCGCCGGGCTTCGCGGGGGACCCGAACGGTCATTCGCCTCGAGGGTGCAATTAAAATCCCCCCCGAGGATGACGCACTCGCCCACGTCGACGGAGCCAAAAAGAGTGGACACGTCTTCGAAGAAGCGCACTTGCTGCGCACCGGTCTGAGGGGCGTACACGTTCACTAGATGGAGCGGCACAACCCCCAGGCGAACAGTGACCTGGAGCAAGCGGCCCAGCGCGTGCTCCTTGACCCCCAAGATCTCCGGCTGAAAATGCGGGGCCAGCAAGATAGCCACCCCGCTGGAATTGTTGGAGAGGTGACTCATGCTGACCCCTCCTTGCCACTCCAGGAGCCACGTGGCTTCGTCTCCCGGAACGGTGTGGGTTTCTTGCAGGAAGCACACCGCATACTTCCCGTCCCGAAGGACCGAGAAGTTATTGAATCTGCGGCGTGCCTCCCTGCTGCCGTTGATGTTGAGGCTGGCTATGGTTATCTTCGTGTCAGAAGCATAGTGCAACCTCTACCTACAACTAACGGGGGGAGGAAGCGCGGCCGCTAGTCAGCCGCCACTTCCTCAGCAGCCCAGTGAGAAACGTTCTGAGCCGACGCAGCTCAAGCGGGTTCACACCCTCGTCCGCGCCCATGGTCTTAATGGCGGCGCGGACGGATATGATGAGCAGCGCCAGCTCTGACCACCTGTCGAGGGCCAGCCGGACCTTCCCGCGCCGACCCAGGCACGTGGCCATAAAATCCCGGAGTTCCTTTACGGGAATGAGGGGAGACTCGGCTGGGGGCACGAGGTCGTCCACCGCCTCGTCGGCGCCGGAGTCCGACTCGTCCTCCGTGCCCATCACCGAGTCCCCATCCTCCTCCAGGGGGTCGTCACCAGCGGCCGACCCATCCACCGCGCAGTGCGCAGTGAACGGTTCGGCCGCACCAGCCAGCCCCGCCTCCGCCCAGATCCCACCCCCAGGATCAGCGGCAGAGGATTTCTCCCTGGGCTCCTCTAGGGGTGCTAGGCCAGAAGACGGCAGCGGTTCAGAGCTCCCCTCCGCCCCAGATGCAGGAACAACCAGAGAAACCGGGGAGAGAACAATTCCCAGCTCCTCCAATACGTCCGGCACCAGAGACGCAGCCAGGGGGCCATCCTCCACCCCGCCACCAACCTCCGACCCAGCGGGTGGGGTGTTCTGAATTAAACCCTCTACCAGGTCGAGCAGCCCCTGGGAGATGTCCGGGTCGCATTGGGCGAGCTCATTAGCCTCGAGCTCACCGGACCTAGACCCCAGGCCGCCCGACCCGGCGAGGGGTAACGGCACTGATAGAATGTCAATTTCAGTCTCCGCCACGGGTTGTTACCCGACCCCCCCCACAGGCAGGGTCCCGTCCCCACCCCCGGGAGGCACATGCTGGACAGACACATCTGCCTCAGCCTCCCGAGGGACAGGCGACCCCTGCCGATCGCTGGTGATGATGACAGCGGGGGGGCGGGGGGCGCAGTACCTGCGGTGGGCGACGACTCCCCCTGCTCGGAGGGATCTTCCTCCTCCCGGTCCTCCTCCTCATCCAGGGGGTCGCGCCTTCTTTTTAGCACGGAGGGAGCGAGGGAGACCTCCATGTCTGCAAAGGCCTCCTCCTCAACAGCCAGGGACACCGCCCGCTCCGACCCCAGGAAGAACACAGCCTTCCCATACATTTTCGAGGCCGCGACGATGGCTGAGGGGCCGACAACCCCAGCCATGGCCTTGATGCAGGCCTCGATGGTCATAGTGGGGTGAGTGTAGCTCTTCACCCCAAGCTTTTTTGTTATTAATCGAAAAGGTGACGGGGCAGCAGAAACAGCGGGAGCAGCTGTGGCTGTGGCTACCACTCCCGCATAGGTCCTGGCTGGCCCCGCCACCGGCGAAGATGCAGTTGCCATTCTGGGGTGCTTTTTTTAAGGGCTACACTCACCCCAAGTCACAGGCCTGAAGGTGTTAATGGCCTCGGTGTATATATTTTTTTGTCCTCTATTGAGCAGAGAGAGCTGATTAAAATGAGGACACACCTCTCCCCTTATTGATTTAAATTGGGAGAGGGGCCTTCTCCCCTCTGCTCAATAGGCAATTAATAAAAAAGATGAAACTAAGGTGCCTTAGAAAGACAGGCAGAGAGAGACAAAGAGAGAGAGGGGGGGGGCGGTGGGAAGGAGGGAGGCCGCAAAGGGCAGTGTTGCCACTCAGGATGGTGGGTGGGTGTTGGCAGGGTTGCACTCTCCGATGGAAAAAGTCTTTGGTGGTGGTGGTCTTCTGGCAGGGGGAGAAGACGTCTTCACCTGGAAAAGCTGGAGAAGCCCAGGCTCAGTCCTGCAACAGGTCTTAACGATGTAATTAAATTAAATTAAGGACTTCACCTTGGGCAGCTCCAGCTCTCCCAGGGCAGGCAATAGAAGGGATGCTAATTAGTGGTGTGTGTGGCCTAGCTTTTAACAAGAGTCACACACACACACACACTACACCCCTTGATGATCCGGCCTTGCTTCTTCTTTTCTCCCCCCACCTAAAATAAAAAGTCTTGGGAGAGTGCCCCAAATAACACCCACCTGTAGATGTTCCGGATGAAGTTTTCTTCCCTCCTTTCAAGCAGTTGGTTTCTCTCCCCTCTCTCCCTCTCCTGAAGTGGAGGCCAATTTGGGGAGGCAGTGATAGAAAAGGCCTCTCCCCTGGTTGATGTTGATGTAGGCCTCCTTTCTCCTTTTCCTCCTCTGTCCTCTCTCTCCAGGCACCTCAGTTGATGTAATGATGGTGGAGTTGTTGGTGGTGGTGGTCCAGCGTTCTCCTCCTCTTCCTGGTCAGGGGACCACCACTTTAGTCCACTCTCCTAGTCTGGCTGCTCCTTCTCCTTCTGCTTGCAGCTGCACAGCCAGCAATGCTGTGAATGAGGTACAACAGAGGGTAACTTAAGACTGAAGTACAGAAGCCTGCTATGGCTTTATATACAGGGGTGGTCACTGCCGGTACTGCAGTATAGAATCAGTTCTTCTTTTAAAGGTACATACACAACAATTTACCTTCGCTAGTCTTTTCCTTTTCACGTACCTATAGAAGCTTTTACAATCTGTTTTTATATTTTTCGCTAGTTTGTGTTCATATTCCATTTTTCCTTTCTTTATCAATTTCTTGGTCCCCCTTTGCTGATTTCTAAAAAGATCCCAATCCTCAGGCTGACCGCTTTTTCTAGTAAGTTTATTAGCTTCCTCCTTTGACTTAATACGAGCTTTAATTTCTTTTGTTCGCCATGGTTGAAATCACTTTGCCTTTTGGGTTTTTATGCCCTAGAGGAATATATGTTTGTTGCAAATGATGCATTATTTCCTTGAATGTTAGCCATTGTATGTCCACATTCATATCTTTTAGTGTAGTCTCCCAATCTACCATGGCCAACTGCAATCTGTTGAGGTTTTCTTTACACAAAGGATAGTGGAAATCTGGAACCCTATTCCCCCAAAAATGAGGCTGGGGTGTGGGTGTCAATTTCCAAACTGAGATTGATAGATTTTTGTTAGGTGAGGGTATTAAGGATTACGGAACCAAGACTGAATGGATTAAGTAGGATACAGCTCAGCCATGATTTAATTGAATGGCGGAACAACCTCGAGAGGCTGCATGGCCTACTCCTGTTCCCATGTTCCTACTAATGCTACATATCAGTCAATGTGATACATTCTTTTGGATGTGTTCGACAATATTCTTGTGTTCGGTTTGTACATTTTGGACAAGAGCTTGTACTTTTCAGCCGATGGGGTTTTGCGGGCTTTTTCTTCTTCCCTTGGAAACAACGACAGTGTGAATTTTCATGTTAAAGTAATCCTGCCCAGAGCAAAATGCACTTTAGTGCCCCTTTTTATAAAAGCTGTTATTTTTTCAACAAGATGCCATGGGCTTGCAGTTATCAAAGTTTATGGTTATTTTACCAGACCATTGCATGTCTCTGTGGATTGTAACACTATCAGGAACGAGTGCAATGTAATTGTCTGTACTGCTTGTGGCCAATTCACTGAGAATGCAGTTGAAACTATGGTGAGGTTTATGTGCAATTTACCTCAACTGCTTTTCATTTTGAACTATTTTCCAAAGTTCTTTCAATGGAGCTGGAACTTGGGGTCAGGATAATACATTGCAAGTAGGAATGACATGAAATGCAGAATTTAACCAAGACGGTAAGAGATGGGGAGAGGGTTTTGAAATTATTTTTGACTTTCTAGGTCATTGGTTCCCTTATAGCGACTAATAGGCCAAAGGTCTGCAGACTTTCCGGTACACTACTGCCAGAACTCTTGGCAGAAGTGTTGGAAACTATGCTAGATCCCAGCCTTACCCCAGGGATTCCACAGGCTTTGGAAGAGATGGACCCTCAGCCCACCCCTTACAAGGCAGCAGCATAGGATGGAATGGGGCCAGGAATGGGGACTCCCAGCGCTGTGGCCTGGCCTGTGGCAGTAATGGTCCCACCTGACCTGCACCCTCAAAGAAACTTAGACCTTTTTCTTTGAATAAGCGCAGCCCTCTTTCAAAGGGAGGATGCTGGGAGCACATCAAAACTTTTCGGGGGTGCAGGGGGGAGGAATCCCTATACCCTCCTCCCCCAGAACCAGCAAGTTAGGCTGCAAACTGTAGTTGGCAAACTGCAGCCTATGAGGGCAGGAGGGGCATTTAGATGCGCTCTTAGGGGTGCGAGCATCTGCCATTCACATGCAAATAAAGGGGCTTCCACCTGGCCCCGCAAACTTTGCTGGGGCCAGCAGTGGTGGGCCCGGGTGGATTTATTCCAGCACTTTTGCCAGGATGCCACCTGCGTATTTTCGGCCCTGAACATATTTGAGCACGTTCCCTCTGTCGCCTTCTACTGGGTGATTATGTGACAGTCGCCAGCTGGTTGTGACTTTTTCAGAGGTTCCAGGTCAGTCCAAAGTGTTGGCTTCCATTAAAGTCAGTGTGGCACTCTCAGAACCTGTAGCACCAGAAATGCTCCTGAGAGAAGCAGGGAAGTGAAATATCCCTTATGGAGACCAAAGATACCAATGTAGAACATTAAGGATATTTTCTAAAAAAAAGAAAGACTTGCATTTATATAACACCTTTCACGACCTCAGGATGCCCCAAAGCACTTATTAAAGTCACTGTCGTAATTTTGCAATGTTGTAAAAGTTAATATATATTGTGTATTGTTACATATTGTAAGAGAGAGATGAGGGGAGAACTTTGCATAAAAAGTTCTCACTACCAGTTTCTTTCCCCTTTAATCATTCTCTTTTTGTACAGTTTTTCATTGTTATAGTTGGCACAATTTTACATGACAAACTGGTAACACTTCATATAATATTACTATCATAATCCTATTTGTACACATTATGGTCACACATTAGCCCCAGGGCATATCCCACGATACCAATGCCTCAGAAAGTTCTTTACTCAGAGAGTGCTGAGAATGTGGAACTTGCTACCACAGGGAGTGGTTGAAGCAAATAGTATAGATGCATTTAAGGGGCGGTTAGATAAGCATATGAGGGAGAAGGGAACAGAGACTTACGCTGATAGAGTTAGATGAGGAAAGACGGGAGGAGACTCGAGTGGAGCATAAATGCCGGCATGGACTGGTTGGACCTAATGGCCTGTTTCTGTGCCGTATATCCGATGTAATCCTAGGTAAAGCTGAAGGAGACAATCCCCATCTGTACCTGAAAAATGAAGGAGGATGTCGCACAAACCTAGTTGTTTCAATCTGTCAATCGGACTTTGCCAGAACAGCCATTCAGTGATTGGCATTTCCACTATGGCTACATTTTCCAAAGTCGATCACCATAGTTACCATCGGGGGTGGGGTTGTTATTCCAAGGGGAAGCCGAAACAGCTCGAAACTAAGATCGTGAGAAATAACTTGACTTCTACATACCAACCAACTGTTGTTATTCGCACAATTAGCAGACTATTAGATAAATTATTGCAGACACCAAAGATTCCCTTCCACTGTGGTAAACGGGTATCCCTCGACTGTGTCTGTCTCATTTCCCGCACGTCCCTCCTGAGCCTCCCTCCCAGAACCATGATAGGACCCCCCTTGTTCTCACCTCACCTATTGGCACAGAGCCAGCTGGGTGGTCTGCACCCCTGGTGTCACCTTTCTCTTCCCGTGGGGGAGGGAGGAGTTTGCTCTACCACCGTGCAGCCTCTCACGCTGGCTGTACATGGGGAGGGTGGGGGGGGGGGCAGGTTTGCACTAGCAGTGTTGTAGCCTTGCACAATTTTCTGTCTTTCCCTGGGCTGAAATTTGTGGGTGACATGCCCATGAATTGCCGATATGCACAGCCAGCGGGCAGAGATCCTCCCAGGTAGCGCAGACTTGGACAGTTATCACCATCAACCCACTTCGCACTTGCAGATGAGTTATACAGAGGAAGATTTCAATGTATTTCTTGCTTCAATATAATCTGAATACACAGCATGTAAAAATGAGAGTGTATTACTAAAACAAGATGACTTAAATAATTCAATCATTTTGTACATGTAATTGGTATAGAAATAAAGAATGGATGTAGTAGCAAACCCCTTGAGTATATGCAGTACAGGTAAGCAAACTGTATCGACATCCTGAGCAGATGATCCTGTCAGAATCCATTTTCACTACAATGTTGAAGTAGTCGTTTTTAAGATCTGGGCATGATAATCTTCAATCTGTTCACTCAGTGTTAACTTTTTGTTTCACATTATTTAGAATTGCAGAAACGCCAGTGGCTAAGAACTGCAAATGTTCATCTTGTTCTACTTTGAGCCCATCTTTCCACACAAAGATCACAGGCTACAGGATATATAAAAAATGACAATTTTCCGCACTTAAATGAATGCATGAAGTAAGTGTAAGTCTTCAAGCTATTTTTCTGATATGTTTTCGAGATTCATAGACTACCTGAATCTGTGACTGACTCTAATGTATGCTGAAGAATGACAGGCCGACCCATCTTTATCAGATTCGCTGGTCCTAGATTCTTCTGGGTGTATCATATAGATGTTGAATATTGCACAGATGCTTAATCAGCATAGTCCGCTACAGCCCAGATCTCCTGACCTCAAGCAAACCCGCAGCCTCAGCCTGTGAATAGCCTGAAAACAGGCGCGCATGCTGTAATTACTGGGGTATCATTGCTTTCCAAGAGTTGGCAGCAGTCACTTGAGCAAGACATTGTACAGAGCCCCAGAAATTCCAGAGCTTGGAACTGGTCCAATGGTTCTCCATGCACATCCCTCTTGAGGTCCAATAACCTGTCTAAGTGTGACCATCTACAAGGTTTGTCAATTTCTCCTTAGTAGCTGAGTTTAGGCATTGTCTAAGCAAATATACTTCTTAAATTAGAGTTCCCCAAAACAGCCAAAACAGCACTGCGGGCATTCCTGAGAGACGTCCCACTGCAGTTGCCACTGATATTGCTCCATGGTCAATCTCAGAGTCCAGTGTGGACAATTGGTCATCTATCACTTGCACTCTTGTGATTATGGTGCCAATTGCACACTTGACATACCTATGAAGATAGAAGATGAGATATTATCAGGGCCTAATTAGACTTATCTATTTCTGTATTGTGATTTCATTATATGCATTTGTACTTCTCTGTGTACAGTGTATACAGAGAATGCTGCTGTAAGATATTGCACACACCGTAGAATATGTGATTAATATTGTACATACAGTATTAGGTTGTGCATGCAGCCCTTCAATTTCCTAAGGATTAGTCCCTTCCAGACTTTCCCTACCTATAAATTGCACCGTGTGCTGCTTATTGCGTGAAAGGTTTCCTCTAAGATGGTCTGCTACCTGTTGCACGTTTCACCCTGATGTCAATGCAAGTCAACAACAACTTGCATTTATATACCATCTTTAATATACTAAAACATCACAGGAGCATAATCTGGTTATTGGGCCTCAGAAGGAAATAACCTCCATCAGTGGTGTGAATGGGGACAAAAATCAAATCAAAGAAGGAGATATTAGGACAGGTAACTAAAAGCTTGGTTCACGAGATATGATTTAAGGTGTATCTTAAAGGATGAGAGAGAGGTGGAGAGGCGGAGAGATTTAGGGAGGAAATTCCAGAGCTTGGAACCTAGACAGCTAAGGTATGACCGCCTGTGGTGGGGTGAAAGAAGTGGGGGATGCACAAGAGTTGGAGGAACGCAGATTTCTCAGAGGGTTGCAGGGCTGTAGGAGTTTACAATAGGGAGGAGTGAGACTGCAAGAATTTGAGGCAGTGGAGCGAATGAGAGAGGTGGCAGTGAGGTAGAGCTGGGAGCCATCAGCATGATTATGGAACCTGACATTGTATTTCTGGATGATGTCACTGAGGGGTAGCTTGTAGATGAGAAATAGGAAGGGGCCAAGTGCTTGGAGGACTCCAGAGATAATGGTGCGGAGACAGGAAAAGAAGCCATTGCAGGAGATTCTCTGGTTACGACTGGCTAGATAAGAGTGGAACCAGGCGAGGGCAGTCCCACCCAGCTAGTCAACAGAGGAGAGGTGTTGAAGGCGGATGGTGTGGTCAACCAGGTTAGGCTGCAGACAGGTCGAGAAGGATGAGGAGGGATATTTTTACAACATTCACAGTCACATAGATGTCATTTGTGAATTTGATTAGGGCTGCTTCAGTTTTTTGGTGTAGGCAGAAACCTGATTGAAGGGGTTCAAACATGGAGTGGCAGGAAAGATGGGTACGGATTTTGGAGGTGATAACATGTTCAAGGACTTTGATGAGGAAAACAGTTTGGAAGTGGGGTTGTTTTTTGCAAGGACGGAGAGTCAAGAGTGGATTTTTTGAGGAGGGGCTGCTGATGGCAGATTTGAAAGGGAGGGGGGTCAGTACCTGAGGTGAGGGAACTGTTTGCACTATCAGTTAGCATGGGAGCTAGGAAAGGAAGTTGAGTGGTAAGCAGTGTAGTGGGAATAGGGTTGAGAGTGCGGGAGGTGGATCTCATGGACAAGTTGAGCTCGGAGAGGGCGTGAGTAGCTCTAAGAGATTGACTAGAGAAAGTTTTGAGTTCTGGGTGAGATTTGTTATTAATGGAAGTGGTTCTGCTTGGAGAGCAGTTCCTAGTAGAGTCCCGTAGGGACCTGTGTTGGGACCACTGCTCTTCAGGACCTATACTAATGATCTAGATGAAGATGCTGCATGTTCCCGGATGACACAAAGATCTGTGTTATTGTTAGGACGCTCAGTGAGACAAAAAAAAGAATACAATCTGACGTGGGTGCAATGGGAGAATGGGCCTGCATCTGGCAATAACTGCTAATAATGGTAGATGAATGCAGTGTCTTGTATATGAGTAGGGCTAACGCCCAGCATGTATATGGTACAGAATTCAATTCTGTGTTAGTGGGAAAGGGACCTAGATGTTATAGTACATGAGTAGCTGAAGGTCCATGACAAGTTCAGAGATGCAAATAGAATACAGGTTGAGTGTCCTGAATCCAGCAACCTCGGGACTGAGGCCGAGCCGGTTTTCGTGTTTTTCCGGACTTCGGAATGTTTTTCTGATGTCCAAAGTCCGGAAATATCGCAACCTGGGCTTGGGCGTTTCCGGACTTCGGACATCAGAAACACGTTCCGAGTCCGGAAATGCCTGGGCCCTGGTTGCGATATTTCCGGTTTTTTGGACGTCACCTTGTAGTTCTCCTCGCAGGCCTTGCAGTCCTCGCTTCTTCGCAACGCATGGTAAGCCTCCCTATCTTGGTTTTGCAACGCAGTACTCTAACTGTACTTAATGTGAGCTTTCCAGCCTGTATCTTTTGCTACCATCTTCAAATTTGAAAAGGAATGTACAGTACTCAGCATGAAATATAATAAAGGTTTTTATTTGTAAAACAGTTAAGTTATGAAATATAAAACAGTAAATGAAGGCTTTTATTTGTGTAGGAATTAAACACGTGGGGTTGGGGTTATTGTCTCTGGCCAGTCAGAAGCCTCTGAGCTGCTCAAGGGACCCCCGTGAGGTTTCGAATCGCTCCCCTATTCCTGGTTCTGACCGCCGGACTTATTCGGTAGCGATGTAGACAGAAAAAATGTGACTCGTGGTTGGGTGCAAAACAGACCAGTATTTATTGAGACAAAAAGAAAGAAACAACTTAAAAATAATCAATACAACACACTTATGCCTGGTACAGCACTTTTGCTTAACACAACACTGTTACTTCAATACAGCACTTTTAATACAGCACACTTAGTGTCCACTACAGCACTTTCCTGCTTAGCGCAACACCGTTACTTAAATACAGCACTTTTAATACAGCACACTTAGTGTTGACTACAGCACTTTTCTGCTTAGTGCAACACTGTTACTTAAATACAGCACTTTTAATACAGCACACTTAGTGTCCACTACAGCACTTTTCTGCTTAGTGCAACACCGTTACTTAAATACAGCACTTTTAATACAGCACACTTAGTGTTGACTACAGCACTTTCCTGCTTAGTGCAACACTGTTACTTAAATACAGCACTTTTAATACAGCACACTTAGTGTCCACTACAGCACTTTTCTGCTTAGTGCAACACTCTTTCTTAAATACAGCACTTTTAATACAGCACACTTAGTGTTCACTACAGCACTTTCCTGCTTAGTGCAATACTGTTACTTAAATACAGCACTTTTAATACAGCACACTTAGTGTCCACTACAGCACTTTTCTGCTTAGTGCAACACTGTTACTTAAATAGGGGAGGAGAAAACGGACACAACGAGGGAAAATTGACTAAAATTACAATTTTAACAAAATTCCCCTTAACTCCCACCCCTATACCTATTCTAAGTTGCCTTGTAATGGGCCAGAAAATGTATGCTCACCAATGAATGCCTGCCCCGTGCCCTTGCGGTCTTAGATTCTTCACCACCCTGAAAATGGAAATACCCCAGTGTTTAAAAGTAACTGCTGGTATTCCACTCCCTTGGGCGGGCTCCCGAGTTGTAGATGGGGCACAGAGGTGAGGCTGCAGAGAGAGAGAGAGATAGCTTCTTGAGAAGCTATCTTATACCCCATTTGGGGCCGAAATCTTCCCGCCCAAATCCGGATGCATCTGGGCTAAACAAAAGGGATCCGATGTCCCCATTGACTGTGATGGGGTTTGGATGAATTACCCATTTCCCTTATGATGGGTTTTTGAATGTAACCCCATTCATCATGATGGGTTTGAATAGAGCTGTCTTGGTGTGAAAAAAGCATGTCTATTTCCTTAATTGCTGAGTAAACAGCCCTTGGATGTTAGTGTAAACAATCTGATTGTCCTGTGGTCATGCCCAACTGCAATTGATTGGCAGTCTCAAGTGGTTAGTCCTTTGTGTCAACATTGTAGACTCTTTATAAACAAACATTGATTGTCCTGCAGGGAAACTCCCCAAACTGCCTTTGATTGACAGTTTAAATACTCCATTGCTTCAAGGCTGGGTTATTTTCTAAATTCTTTGTCAGCCATCTTTGATTTTCCCTTTTCATATGCACACAGACTGTGTGGTGTCTTCTGCCACAAGGTCGGACAGCCATCTTTGATTATCCTTTTTCACAGACACACACAGGCTGCCTTTCAAGTCCTTTTTGTCAGCCCGTGCTTTGAACGGAGACTGTCTTTTGTTTTCTTCCACGAGGTCTGATGGCCATTTTGAACCCTGGATTTTTAAAGGTATAATCTACCCAGGTATTCTTTAATCAAAAATCAATCTTCGGAACTGTAGAAAATTTTGAAATTATTGCGAAATCTTACATTTGTTAAACAGTGTAAAAATAAACAGGTACAGTTACAATTGGCTGGAGGTTGTGCTTGAGGTAGAGAGCTCAGCTATGATGTCTGGGGCTGATGATGGCCCAGCAATAGGATTATCAAATGTGGAAATTACTGGTGTAGTTGCACGCTGTAGGTCTTGGGCCTTCTGTTGCGACATCTTTTGAAAGATACTTAATATTGTTGATTGTTTAAATAATTTGGGCTTTTCTTTCACTAATCTTTCCCGAATTCTGTAGACCTGCAGTATTTCTTCTTCACTTATGAAGCTTCGTTGCTCTAAGTCGTGAATTAATTCCTGACAAAGATTGATTGCATTGTCAATCGGCACTTTTTGACTTGATCACAGGCATCATCCTCCTCACTGCCTTCATCCTTTTCTTATGGATGCAAAACCCTCTGCATGATTTCTTCATCTGTCACTGCATGTCCAATTGGAGCATCGTTGTCTATGTCCATGACTTCTGTGACATCGTCCTCATTCAAATCCTGCACAGCTTTGCAAGTCAGCCCTCTTGCATCCTCCGCCTGCTTCATGACGACATGCAAGCCGTGATCCTGACCAATGGTTCCACCACAGACCCAATTCACGTATGAACCGGGGTCAAGCAAGGCTATGTCATCGCACCAACGCTCTTCTCAATCTTCCTTGTTGCAATGCTCCATCTCACCCTCAGTAAGCTCCCCACTGGAGTGGAGCTAATTTACAGAACAAACAGGAAATTGTTCAACCTCCGTCGCCTCCAGTCCAGATCCAAGGTCATCCCATCCACTGTCATCGAATTACAGTAAGCAGACGAAACTTGCGTCTGCGCTCACTCGGAGGTCGAACTCCAAACCATCGTAAACACCTTCACCGAAGCATACGAGAGCATGGGCCTTACACTAAACATCCGTAAGACAAAGGTCCTCTGCCAACCTGCCCCCCGATTATCAAAATCCACGACAAGGCCTTGGACAACGTGGACCACTTTCCATACCTCGGGAGCCTAATGTCAACAAGGGCAGACGTCGACGACGAAGTCCAACACCGCCTTCAGTGTGCCAGTGCAGCCTTTGGTTGCCTGAGGAAGAGCGTGTTTGAAGACCAGGACCTCAAACCCGGCACTAAGCTCATGGTCTACAGGGCAGCAGTGATACCTGCCCTGCTGTATGCCTCAGAGACATGGACCATGTACAGCAGGTGCCTCAAAGCACTGGAGAGGTACCACCAACGCTGCCTCCGCAAGATCCTGCAAATCCATTGGCAGGATAGGCGCACCAACGTCAGTGTTCTTGCTCAGGCCAACATCCCCAGCATCGAAGCTCTGCCCACGCTCGATCAGCTCCGATGGACGGGTCACATTGTCCGCATGCCCGATACGAGACTCCCAAAACAAGCGCTCTACTCGGAGCTCCAGCATGGCAAGAGAGCCCCAGGTGGGCAGAGGAAACACTTCAAGGACATCCTCAAAGCCTCCTTGAAAAAGTGTAACATCCCCATCGACACCTGGGAATCCCTGGCCCAAGGCCGCACAAAGTGGAGGAGAAGCATCCGGGAAGGCGCCGAATACCTCGAGTCTCTTCGCCGGGAACAAGCGGAAGCCAAGCACAGGCAGCGCAAGGAGCGCACGTCAACCCAAGCACCCCACCCACCCGCCCCTTTTACCACCGTCTGCCCCACCTGTGACAGAGGTTTTAGGTCCCGCATTGGACTCATCAGTCACCTGCGAACTCATTTTTAATGTGGAAGCAAGTCATCCTCGGTTCCGAGGGACTGCCTGAGAAGAAGAAGAAGATAATCTAAAGGTTGAGCAATCATTGCTTTCTCCCTGGACAAACGAAAGCCTTGAAAGTCCTGAGGAGCATCATCAGCATCATCGTCAGCAAACATAGTTGATGGCCAGATGTTATGCCGAGCATTGACCAAGGTGTCCGCAGTTACCAAGTTCCATGCATCCGCAGCTGTCCATATGGCATCCTTGATAGAGAAAGCTTTTGAGAATGCTTTTATTCCCATGCCTGTGTTCACAGCATTAAGTAAACACCTCATAAACTCGTTTTTGTACAGACACTTCATCGATCTCAAAATTCCTTGGTCCATTGGCTGTATCAGTGATGTAACATTTGGAGGGAAGTAGATTCCATGGACATTATCCTTTACCAAAAGCTCAGCATCGGGATGTGCTGAGCAATTTTCTAGCAGCAAGTATATTTTGCAGTTTTCCTCAAGGCCAGCTTCCGTGCAATGAGCATGCGCCTGAGGGACAAAATTCTTTTCAAACCAGTTCAGAAAGATTACCCTGGTTACCCATGCTTTCCTATTGGCATAATTATACACTGGCAATACTCTCAAACTCTTGAAACATCTTGGACACTGGCTTCTCCCATTGACCATAAGCTTATACTTATGTGTCCCAGCCGCATTTGCATTTAATACCTGCTGGCTGTGTTTCTTCTGCTGCTGCTAATGTCTATCATGGTACGTAGTGCCAAAACAGTGCTGTCTCGTCAGCATTGTACATTTGCTCAGGTTAAAGGTGTTCACCCGCAATTATTTTGATGAAGTCATCAATATAATTTTCAGCTGCCTCATGATCTGCTGAGGCTTTCTCACCACATACTTTCAGTTGCCTGATGCCATGATGCCTTTTAATTTTGGCTAGCCAACCAGAAGAGTACTCGCATGGAGTTTCAATCCCCAGTTGTGCATGGAATATTTTAGCTTGTTGCACCACCATTGGGCCAGACAAAGGAACCTTTTCACTTTGCCTCTGTCGCCACCATTCCATCACTGCTCGATCCAAATCATCACATTTCGGCTTATGCATACTTTTTCTCTTATTCATTTCCTTATGGACATCACTTTCCGCATAAAACTTCATGAGCTGTTCTTTCTGTTTTCTAATATCGTAGATGGTGGCGAGTCCAACACCATACTCCGCACTCAATCTTCTCACTGAAGCACTTCTAGCTAATCTCTGAAGTAACTCAACCTTCTTGGCAATTGAAAGTGAACTATGCTTCCTCTTTCCTTCATCTGAACCCATTGGGGTATCTGTTGGCCTTTTTGACATGTTTGCAATGACAACACAAATTCACAACCTTTACCTGTGAAAAACACCACAGCAATGGAGTCAGGTTGGGTGGGGTCCGATCATGGTGTGTAGGTGGGTCACCTGGGGTTGAGTCTGGCCAAAAGGACTTGTGTGCTGTGCAGAGTTGATTCTGGCCAAAGGGACTTGTGTGCTGTGCAGAGTTGATTCTGGCCAAAGGGACTTGTGTGCTGTGCAGTGTTGATTCTGGCCAAAGGGACTTGTGTGCTGTGCAGATTTGATTCTGGCCGAAGCGACTTGTGTGCTGTGCAGAGTTGATTCTGGCCGAAGCAACTTGTGTGCTCTGCAGAGTTGATTCTGGCCAAAGGGACTTGTGTGCTGTGCAGAATTGCTGCGGACCCAGGAGCAGCGGTGCGGTGACTGTGAAGACCTGGCCTGGAACAGTAGGATTGGCGTTTTTATTCATGCAATTTTTGTCACTGTACAGTAGTTGGATTTCATTTTTTGACTTTACACTGGGCCCGGCTGGTGGCGGAAACAGGGTGTCCAGATTCTGGAACATTTTACGGATTCCGGACGACCCTGCCATCATTCGTCCCGGAGTCTGGATTCTGGAACATTCTGGATTCTGGAACTCTGGATTTTGGACGCTGAACCTGTACTAGGATGTAAATCGAGGGAAATTTAGTCTAAAACTAAAAGAATTACAGTGTCCTTGTACAAGACTCTGGTTGGGCCTCATTGAGAACACTGTGTCCAATTTTGGTCATCTAACTTGATGGGTGATATAGATTGCGGAAAAGATTCAAAGGAGGACCTCTAGAATGATCCCGAGTTTAAAAGCCCTTAGTTATCATGATACACTTAGAGACATGGGTCTTTTTACTCTAGAAAAGAGCAGACTTTGGGGAGATTTAACTGAAGTATTTAATATGATAAAGGAACTAGACTGTGTGGACAGACTATTTGAACTGGATAGGTGAGGGAAAATCAGGGGTCTTGCACATAAGCTACACAAACTAGGTTAGATGTCAGGAGGTCTTTCTTTATGCGAAGGGCTATCAACGCTTGGAACATGTTGCTGGCTCATGTGATGAGCATGGATTTGTTGCAAACAGGAACTGGAGGAGTTCCTTGCTGTGGCAAATATCACTGTGTATAAAAGGTAGGTGGAATTTTGAGTACATACTTCATGGCACTGGGATCTCCTGGAACTCGTTCTGATTGCCTTTGGGGGTTGGAGAGTAATTTCCCAGGTTATTTTTCCCTGAATTGGCCTAGGGCTTTTTAAAAATCAGTTTTTGTCCCTCTGCCATGAGATTACATTACTACAAGTAGGAAGGTACACTGGGAGTCATGATGCTTACTTGCATCATGACTGTTTGGGACATGCTCGATGGACCAGTCTGTCTTTTTTATGTCCTTATGTCAGCCAAAAGGGGTTTAATTCCCTTATTGTTCAATTAATGGGCCTGAGGCACAAGTTAGTGCACGCCAGTGCCCAGTACGCATGGAGCTGGCATGATTCATTCATCCTCCAGCAGTGCAGTGTCTCTGCACTCTTTCAGAAACCAGGGCAAAGCATTGGCTGGCTTCTTGGAGACAAGGGGTATTCAATACGGCCATGACTTCTAACAGCATTGAAAATGATGGCCAGTGGAATGGAGGAATGCTGCAATGAGGCTCATTAAAATTGAATCGGATATTCACATGCTGAAGGGAAGATTCAGATCGCATGGATAAGTCCAGAGGCTCCCTACAGTACGCTCTCAATGTTGTCTCACTAACTGTGATGGCCTGCTGTGTCCACAAATTTGCTCGTCAGAAAGGCCTGAAATTGAGATTCATGAGCAGACCGAGTGAGAAGCTGAAGATCCCAAGACAGAAGAGTTTGAACACGAGGAGGGCGCACAGCAGGGTCACAGACAGCAGCTGTGAGACAAATTCATCAGAGGGACTCTCAGCGACATCTGATCATATTATAGTCAGACAGCATCTGTAAAATCCAAGAAGCTGCACATAATTTAAATGTAAGACCCTTCAGATCGCTCCAGTCATCATTAAAAGCTGAGGTCCCACGAGGGTACCTAGTCCACAAACATTTTTTTCACTTGCAGGACAACTATATGTTGGAAACAGAAAAAATCCATGAACATCATAACAATATTTCTGACAACAAGCATATCAGGGTTCGAGAACATTATGAGGGCCGGAGTTTCTTTGCTGTTTACAACATGTTAATGGCGGTGGAACAGCATAGGATCAATTTTTAGTGAAGGAACTCAGGTTTAGTGATTTGTGCCGCTTGTGCAAATTAATAATGCTTTTCCTGTGTTTCCGTGAACATTTTTCGCCTTCCTGCAATCTGCCCGCCCAGTCCAAGCTGGACTCATTTGCATGTGTGTCGATCAGGCAGTGGTGCTGTAGTCGCACACTTCCTGGATTTACGCCCCCCGCCCCCACGCCCCCCCCCCGCCATTGCACACTGAGAAATGAAAGAGTCAAACACTGTTCCTGTCCTACCCGTTAGTCTCAGTGTTTTGATGAGGAGTGCAGGCTGAATGCTGCACCTAAAAGGCAGCACAGAAGTTTCCTCCTGATTCAGCTGCTTGCATTGCTTTTACATCGGTAAACCTACACTGCACTCCCTCCAAGGCCAATATATCCTTCCTAAGATGTGGTGCCCAGAACTGCTCACAGTACTCCAGGTGTGGTCTAACCGGGGCTTTGTATAGCTGCAGCATGACTTCTAACTACAGGAAACTCTTTTTTATCCGGCACCGACGGGACCGGCGTGGTGCCGGTTTATCAAAAAGTCCGGATTACAGAGAGGTATAGTAAAAGGTATGAGAGCCCCGTACATGGCCACAGATCCAAGAACGGCCATGAATATGAAGTAAAATTTACCTGAACCTACTCCTGAATTTTGCCGGTTAACAGAGATTTCCGGTTATTTTTTAGGTGCCAGTAAATAGAGAGTTTCCTGTACTTGTATTCTAATCCTCTAGGGCAGCAGTTCCCAACCTTTTCCTTTATGCAGACCACTACATCGTCATCAAAAGCTTTTGCGGACCACTAGCCACTTAAAACATTTTTAACATAGCCTATGGCTGACGGGAGTCAAACTTATATATCAACAGGTATTAAAAACGCAGCGGTTCCTAATCATTTATTATGCTCACTCACGAATACATTGCACTCGTCACAGCACATTTACCTGCAGTAGGCCTACCAGTGGGGAAAAGATAACACATACCCAATGAGAAGGCTGATGTTGTTTCACAGACGTCAAACGCTGGAAGTCAGGTTCCGGCGATGACAGCCTCAATCGGAGTTTTAAGTATTCACTGTTGTATTTTCTCCTCACTTTTCGCTCACTATTGTTGTGCTGAGTGTCAGTTTCTAATGTCTCACTGTCATTTTGACCATAGTAGAGAGTTCGATTGCGCGTGCCAGATAAAAGCCACCGATCCATTTTTTGATTCCCGCGCTCTAACCGTCGAATTTTCTAAGAGCGGCGGTTCACATTGACGTCACGCAAAAGCGCCACACTATTTAAATTCAGAGAATGACAAGGATGTTTGTGAAGCATATTACATTGTGAACAATAATGTAATATCGAATATGATATATACAAGGTGCACGTGATTATATTATTATTACAGTATCATAATTTTTTTTTTCACGGACCACCTGCAGTACCCTTGCGGACCACAGGTTGGGAACCACTGCTCCAGAGATAAAGGCCAGCGTTCCATTAGCCTCTGGAGGCGAACGCTGGACGTTCCACTATGTTTTAAAGGTGTAACAGTGGTGTAAATCACATCAAGGAAATTCCAGGCCTACAACAGAGAAGTCAAATAGGCTCGCCACTGTGAACTGCCCTAGTGACTTTTCACTTTATCCTCAATCGTACTCTTACATTTCTTCTAAATGTGACCTGAAGGCCTGGGCCTCGAAATTGGCCCCCTTAATGCCTCTCGTTATCACCTCCGGGGGCGATAATGAGGCGCTAAGCACTTACCGACCGGGCGCAGTGAGAAGATCGACTCCAGCTATATTCGGCGGGAGGTTTGCGCTGGTGGTATGGCGTTGCACCCCGATCTCCTTCGCCCAATGTCATTGTCTTGTGCATCGCCCAGGTAACACCCCCTGACTCAAACTTCAGTTCTGCCCCCTGCAGCGTCACCGGGCGAAAACACCAGCAGCTGCAGGAGGCGCTCATCGGGAGGCCGGGCGCTTCGGGGGCGATACTTAAAGGCGAGGTGGCCGAGGTAAGTGAAAAAATTCTGAAATGCTCTTCCTCTTTTTTTTTCATTTATCTTCACCAGTGATCGATCAGCCCGGCACTCTGCTGCAGTGCATCGGGCCGATCGCGGCTGCCGTCGGGGACCAGGTACGTTTTCCTCTTGCAAAGCCTGCAGTGATGGCCCTTCCCTTTAAGGGAGGGAAGGAGCCTTCGGCCCATTGTGCTGTGCTGCACATCTCCCGCCCCGCCTGCTGCCTGTTGCGCTCCAGGAAGGAAGTGGAGTGCTTGATTTAGTGCTCCACTTCCTTCCTGGAGCGCAAACCTGTTATGTATGTACCTTTAAAAGAAGAACTGATTCTATACTGCAGTACTGGCAGTGACCACCCCTGTATATAAAGCCATAGCAGGCTTCTGTACTTCAGTCTTGAATTACTCTCTGTTCAGTAAATACCTGTTTTATTGTTCTCCTGCAGTCTGAGTATTATTGATCCTCAGACACTACACTGGCGACGGGCAGGTTTGAACTCACCTGCAGTACTGCATCACCTCACGGGGATCTTTTCCCTGAAGAGAAGCTTCTTGGAGGTCGAAGTCAGAACGGCGGGCGTCGACCGCGGGCCACCGCCCAGGGATCCATCGGAGAGTTGCAGGGGAGACTGTGGAGAGCTGGGCCTGGCTCCCCAGACGAGGTGTTCCAGCAAGTCGTGCTGGTAGCAGGTAGTGCGCTGACCCTTCTGGACTGCGGCGGGCTCGGGCTCGATCGAGCGGCTCTGCAAAGGGGCCATGCAGCTTCATCGGGAGGAAGAGAGAGAGAGAGGGTGGAGCGCCCAGGACGCGGTCGGTGCTCAAGAACAGGGCAGCGTGGAGAGGATAGAATGCGGGGAAGGAAAAGTGAGACGTGCCGAAGCCGCGGGTCACCGCCATTACCCTGTAGAACGCTAGGAGCAGCGTGGCAGCAAGGGGAAGAAGGAAAAGCGCGGGAGGCGCCATTTTATTCCATTGGGGAAGAAGGAAAAGCGCGGGAGGCGCCATTTTATTACATTGGGGAAGAAGAAAAAGCGCGGGAGGCACCATTTTAAATCACCCAAGATGCCGAAGAGTGGCAGTATCACTGCTTTCGGCAACGAGGTAGAAGACTGGACCACAAATGTGGAAAGAATTGAAGTGTACTGCAATGCCAATGAGGTGGCCAATGGAAAGAAGGCATCGGTATTATTAAATTTGATGGGCGTGAGAACGTATGGTCTATTGCGGAATTTAATTACCCCAGCTAAACCAATGGAGAAAAGTTTTGAAGAGATTGTTAATATCTTACAGGAACACCTAAACCCTACACCGCTGCTGATAGCAGAAAGATTCAAGTTCCATAAAAGAAACCAGCACAAAGATGAGAACAATGCTGACTATCTTACAGAACTACACAAGTTATCGAAGCACTGCCAGTTCGGAGCAGGACTGGCAGACACCTTACGGGATAAGTTTGTCTGCGGGCTCCAGAGTGAAGGAACCCAGAAATGACTACTTTCAGAAAAGGACCTGACACTAGAACAGGCTTTCAGCGTGGCAGTATCCTACGAAGCAGCAGCACGGGGAGCTGCGGAAATGCAACAGAAACCACAAGACTACAGCGCTAACGAAATGGCGTATGGAGCAGAAAAGTGCTATCGCTGCGGCAGAACAACCCATGATCAGAAGGACCGCTGGTTTAAGGACAAAGTATGCAGGCAATGCGGGAAAATGGGACATATAGCAAGAGTCTGCAGGTCGGGAAAGAAAACCAACACTACAAGAACTACTAAGGAAAAGTACAAGAAAGTAAAAAAAATGACAGACAGTAGTTCGGAAGATCAGGAGAGTGATAATGACTCCGGGAGCAGGAGACTAAGTTGTCTAAAGTTACACAACGTGATCGCAAAGGAGGATCACCAAACCATTTGGGTCACCCTCATGATAGCAGGGTCCCAAGTAAAGATGGAATTGGACACAGGATCAGCCCTAACTGTCATGAATAGACGAGACTATGAGCGGCTATTCTCACACATACCCTAGAAGGACACATCCATTGTATTGAAGACATACACGGGGCAAAAAGTCTACCCCAGAGGAAAAATAAGGGTGCCAGTTGAATACAACGGCAAGGAAACACAGAAACTGTATCTATATATACTACCGGATGGAGGACCACCACTATTGGGACGTGAATGGGTCCGAAAAATACAATTGGATTGGCATTCCATTCAGGCGCTAACTGTGACTGATAAAAAGGATGATGACGTCACACCTGGACGACTGTCAAAAATTCTAACTGACGCGAAAGAGGTGTTCCAACAAGGACTTGGGACTCTAAAAGGAGTAACGGCAATGATAAAAATCGAAGATAACGCAAACCCAAAATTTTTTAAGGCCAGACCGGTACCTTACGCGATCCGCCCAGCCGTTGAAGCAGAGCTGGAGAGTCTGGAGCATTCGGGTGTGCTGTCCAAGGTGGACTGGAGCGAGTGGGCCACACCCATCGTTCCTGTAATGAAGAAATCATTGAGCAGCACGCCTGGGGAACCGAAGAAGGTTCGCATCTGTGGGGACTTCAAGGTAACTGTGAACCCAGTCCTGCACACAGTACAATATCCACTTCCACGGATAGAAGATATTTTCACCTCACTATCTGGAGGGAAACGCTTTACAAAGATTGATCTGGCCCAAGCGTATCTACAAATGGAGGTGGAAGAAGCATCTAGGAAATACCTCACGATAAACACTCACAAAGGCCTTTACCAGTACAATCGAATATTATTGATCCTTGGACACTACAAAATCCCGAATTTTTTAAAAGTTGAAAAACATTTGCGCCTGGCACTAATTTTTTCAACTTTTAAAAGTTAGTGCCCCAAACGGGGCGATCCCCAATTTCTCCCCCCTGGAGTATTAGATGTGGATGGCTACTCTATCTGACCATGAGCCCATAAGTAATCCTCTTCTCAGAGCCTCTGAATTGTGAGATGACCCCATGTCAGGCTGTTTTTCTGGGCTTGGAATGTCTTGCTGACATTTAGTCGTGGCTCAGTGGTAGCATTCTCACCTCTGAATGTTGAGTAAATAATATGGACTGACACTCCAAGACAGTGCTGAAGGAGCACTGTGAGAGGTGCTAACTTTTGGGGGAGATATTAAACTGAGGCCCCGTCTGCTCTCTCAGGTGGACGTAAAAGATCCTATGGCACTATTTCGAAGAAGAGCAGGGTAATTCTCTCCGTTGCCCTGGCTAATATTTGGTATCCACCAACATCACTAAAAAGAGATTATCTGGTTATCCCATTGCTATTTGTGGGAGCTAAATTGGCTGCCGCATCTCCAACATTACAACACTGACTGCACTTCAAAAGTACTTAATTGGCTATAAAGCACTGTAGTGTATGTGCCTTTAAGAGTCCCCTGTGTACTGTAATGCCGGTAATGGCCACTCGGGCTATATAAGCCTGTATATTGTGTTGTATCAGTTAGTTCACCTCCAGACTTTGTTCAGTAAACACCTGTGAAACTAACTCCTGCCTTCAGTGTCTCTATTAACACACGGATACAACAGTGGCGACGAATTGGAAACGGACGTACCTGCAATTCGGCAGCACCTCAAGGACATCGATTCCTCAGACGTCCAAAGTCGAAGAAAAGCAACAAAAAAAAACTGTGGTTTCACCAGCTAGCTGAGCTGGTGACAAGTACTGCAATAATCCTTCCTGGGCCGTGGGCTGGGGCTCCATCGGCTGGCTCTGCAGCGAGGCCAAGCAGCGAAGGCGGAGTCAAGCAGAAACAGACAGGGGGGAGCACTCGGGAGACGGCCAGTGCAGGTCGGCATTCGGACCTAGCAGATGGGGGGAAAAGTCCCAGAGAGTCCGGCGGGAATGAGTCTCCACCTGTAAATAAATAAAATTTTTTAAAAAACGCGGAAAACAGCGTTGTCAGCAGCAGCAGCGGGAAAGCGCGGGGAGCGCCATATTTTTTTTTCTGCAGGAAAGAAAGGAAAGCACAAGAATGAAAGTAACGCTGATTACCTCACCGAATTAAGAAAGCTATCAAAGCACTGCCAATTCGGGGCAGGACTGGCACATTCTCTTTTGAGACAAATTCGTCTGCGGTCTCCTAAGTGAAGGAACACAAAAAAAGCTGCTTTCTGAGAAAGATTTGACACTGGACAAGGCTTTCAGTATGGCTGTATCATACGAAGCAGCTGCAAGAGGAGCTGCTTCGTATGATACAGCAAAAGACCCAGGAATTCGGCACCCATGAAATGACACAGGGTTTCGAGAGATGTTATCGCTGCGGCAGATCCACCCATGACCAGAGAGACTGCTGGTTCAAGGACAAAGCATGCAGGCAATGCGGAAAGATTGGACACATTGCACGGGTATGCCGATCTGGACAAAAAAAATCCACGGACAGGAAAAAAAAAATCAGTGAAGAAAAGTACAGAAAGGTACAAATGATGGCGGACAGTAGCTCCGAAGACCAGAAGAGCGATAGCGACTCCGGAAACAAGAGAGTAAGCTGTCTCAAATTACATAATGTAATTGCCAAAGAAGATTACCAGACCATTTGGGTTACCCTCACGATAGCAGGGTCCCCAGTTAAAATGGAGCTAGATACAGGATCAGCTCTGACCGTCATAAATCGACGGGATTACGAGCGGCTGTTTCCGCATATACCTTTGAAAGACACATCCATTATCTTGAAAACATATACGGGGCAGAAAGTATACCCCAAAGGAAAAATAAGGGTGCCTGTTGTATACAACGGCAAGGAAATACAGAAGTTGTATTTATACGTTCTACAAGATGGTGGTCCACCGCTGTTGGGACGTGAATGGATCAGGAAGATACGTTTAGACTGGCACTCCATTCAGGCACTGACGGTGACCAGTAAGAAAAAAAATGATGATGACGTCATACCTGAGCGATTAAAAGACATCTTGGCCAATGCCAAGGAAGTGTTTCAAGAGAAACTAGGAACCTTGAAAGGCATCACCGCCTCAATAAAAGTGGAAGATGCGGCAATTCCCAAGTTTTTTAAGGCAAGACCGGTGCCATACGCAATTCGTCCAGCAGTCGAGGCAGAGCTGGAGAAATTGGAAAAGGCAGGCGAATTATCCAAGATAGATTGGAGCGAGTGGGCAACACCCATCGTCCCGGTCATGAAGAAAACGTTGAATAATGATAAATCTGAAGAACAGAGAAAAATTCGCATCTGTGGAGACTTCAAGGTGACTGTAAACCCGATCCTTCACACGGTACAGTATCCTCTTCCGAGGATAGAAGATATTTCCGCCTCACTATCCGGAGGGAAACATTTCACCAAAATTGACTTGGCACAGGCATATCTACAGATGGAGGTTGAAGAGGCCTCTAAAAAGTATCTCACGATAAATACACACAAAGGCCTGTACCAGTACAATCGACTGGTTTTTGGAGTAGCATCAGCTCCAGCTATCTGGCAAAGAGCTATGGAGCAAGTCCTCCAAGGGATTCCGGGGACTCAATGCTACCTAGACGACATCTTTGTAACAGGAGTAAACGACAACGAGCACCTTGCCAATTTGGAGCAAGTGCTCACTAGGCTGAGAGAACGGGGCCTACGAGCAAATCGCCCCAAGTGCGAATTTTTCCAGAAACAAATATCATATTGTGGCCACATAATTAATAAGGAAGGATTGCATAAGTCACCTGAAAAAATTGAAGCGGTCATAAAAGCCCCAGCACCTGAAAATGTTTCACAATTAAGGTCATTCCTGGGATTGATAAATTACTATCATAAATTTTTACCGAACTTCTCAACTCTTCTGCACCCTCTTAATGAACTGCTACAAACAGGAGTAATTTGGAAATGGAGCGAAGACTGTAAACGTGCCTTCCATAAATGCAAAGACTTAATCACGTCCAAGGAAGTTTTGGCTCATTACAACCCATCACTGCCAATCAGACTGGCGTGCGATGCATCCTCTTACGGCGTAGGAGCGGTATTATCGCATAGATTCCCTGATGACTCGGAACGACCGATAGCTTTTGCGTCACGCTCATTGAACTCAGCTGAGCGTAACTATGCCCAAATCGACAGGGAAGCACTCAGCTTGGTATGGGGAGTGAAGAAATTCAACCATTACCTACACGGACAAAAATTTACCTTGTTGACTGACCATCAACCCCTCATCTCCATATTCAACCCTAAAAAGGGTGTTCCCATTATGACAGCGCAAAGGCTACAGAGGTGGTCCCTTTTTCTAGGGGCACACCAATATGACATAGAATACAAAGGATCAAAACAGCATGGGAATGCTGACGGTTTATCGCGCCTACCGTTGCCAACGGTAGAAGAGGCACCTACAATAGACCCAGTGGAGATGTTCCACTCTACCATAGTGGAATGTCTACCAGTAACAAATTCTGCCATTGAAAGGGAAACGAGAAATGACCCAACTCTCTCACGGGTCTACGATTTAACAGTGAAGGGATGGCCAGCAAATGGCGAACCACTGTTGCCAGCATTCTCGCAAAGAAGAGAACAGCTGTCAGTGTGCCGAGGAACCTTGATGTGTGGATCCAGAGTGGTGATTCCACCCAAACTCCAGGATAAAGTGCTAAAGGAGTTTCACGAGGGGCATCTGGGTGGAGTGAAAATGAAGAACCTAGCCAGGGCGTTTGTATGGTGGCCAGGTATCGATGGAGACATCGAAGAAATGACCAAGAGCTGCCTAGGATGCCAGAAGGTCCAAAACGCTCCACCACAAGCCCCTCTACATCCATGGGAGTGGCCCTCATCTCCATGGCAAAGGGTACACATCGACTTTGCTTTTCCATTTATGGACTCAATGTTCTTAATCGCGGTTGATGCACACTCCAAGTGGCCGGAGGTAATAAAGATGTCCTCCACCACCACGGAAAAAAACCATCACAGTATTAAGGACCATATTTGCCAGGAATGGGCTGGCTGAACAGACCTGTTCTGATAATGGACCGCAATTTGTGTCCGAAGAATTCAGGAAGTTCTTAAAAAACAATGGGGTTAAGCACTACACGTCCGCCCCATACCATCCCGCCACCAATGGATTGGCTGAAAGGTTTGTCCAGACCTTCAAGAAGGCCATAAAGGCTATGGGTAATGAAGACATAAAACTTCAGCATAAGGTAGATAACTTCTTGTTTGCATACAGGAATGCAACACATATGGTTACAAACCAAACTCCTGCCATGATGTTCTTCAATAGAAGCCTAAGATGCCGGCTGGATTTGATCAAGCCAAACATCAGAAGGGATGTGGAGAACCGACAATTTCAAGGCATGAATGAAAGGCCAACTAGAACCTTCCAGATAGGTCAACAAGTTTTGGCCCGGGACTACCGTACCGAGAAATGGCTGCCTGGAACTATTTGCACACGACTAGGACCGCTGATGTACACCGTGGACATTGGAGAAAGCATAATAAGGCACCATGCTGACCAGATCATAGAGTCATCCGAAAAGGGACAACCTACACCACAACTCTATACGCCTAATGATGAAGTAGAGATACCCACAGTATCTACCTCCGATCCGGTGATACTAGAACCAGATGAACCCGACACTGGCATTCAAGCCGAATCAGCCTTGCCAAAAGAACCTACTACACCACCAGAAACTACTACACCACCGAGGCGTTATCCGGACCAAGTCAGGAAGCCTCCAGAGAGACTGACTTATAATTGATTAATTGCAGCCATGTGTAGATTATTGTTCTTGTAACATGTAATTAATGATTACTTAAATATTATGATTTATGTACTGGTTGGCTAAAAGGGGAGGAATTGTAGTGTATGTGCCTTTAAGAGCCCCCTGTGTACTGTAATGCTGGTAATGGCCACTCGGGCTACATAAGCCTGTATATTGTGTTGTATCAGTTAGTTCACCTCCAGACTTTGTTCAGTAAACACCTGTGAAACTAACTCCTGCCTTCAGTGTCTCTATTAACACACAGATACAACAAGCACTTTGGGATGTCCTGATGTCATAAAAGGTGCTATATAAATGCAAGTTCTTTTTTTCTTTCTTTCCATCTGTGAAGGCATCTGAAGAGATTGAGCAGTGAACTCTCTGGCGCTGTTGTCTTGAGGGAAGACAGAATCCTGGAAGCCACCTCTTGCTCTCCCACTGGGCAAGGGATCACAATATTTCGTTGCCACTGATCAGCGCATTGCTAATATCCCTTAATCCCAAAGGGAAATTATGCCGAGTATCCAGTAAATGCTTTGAAATGGTGTACTTGGTATCCGGTAGATAGCGCACTCTTCCTTTTCTCCATTCCATCACCCAAGGCCTGAATGTCATCAGTCAAATCCTGCACATTGGAGATGTTGATTTGCCTCCAGGTTTCTGTGTTTGGTAGGAATAAGCAGATTCCTGCAACTGCTATTCACTCCAGGCTGCTCTGCATTCTTCAGAAGCCCTCTCTGATCTGGTCACAAAGGAGGGCATTGGACTCTTCCACCAACCTTGCCCTCTGCTGCACATTTTTGGAGAGACTTTGCAATACCGTTCTGTGAATTTGCTGAGCTGCTAGCTTCCTTCTTTTCATGGCAAGACCCTTGAAATCATCAACTGAATCCTCTTCAACCAAGAGCTGACATTTCCTCAGCCTCTGCTCAGGAAGATCCTTCTCCACTTGTATTGCGTCTTCCCTCTCTTCCTTGTGTGTCCATCAGCACCCAGTGTCAACCCTCCATCTGAACTGCCTCTATCATAGAATCACAGGAATCTATGGCACTGACGGAGGCCATTCGGCCCATTGTGTCAGTGCTGGCCTAAACTATCCAGCCAATTCCCACTCTCCAGCTCTTGGTCTGTAGTCCTGTAGGTTACCGCACTTCAAGTGCATACCCACTTTAAATGCGTTTCTGCCTCTACCAGCCTTTCAAGCGGTGAGTTCCAGACCCCCCACCACTATCTGGGTGAAAAATTTCTCATCAACTCCCCTCTAATCCTTCTGCCAATTACTTTAAATCTATGCCCCCTGGTGTTGTCTTAAAACAAACTTCTGTTTGTTCACTTGAGTAGTAACGAGTTCAGTCTTCTAGTTATAATCATTTTATTCTTTAACTTCAGCATAGAAAACAATTTACAAGCAGAGAATAGTCACAGATGTGTACCTAGGCATGGGTATCTCTGTGCTGCTTAAACAAAGGAAAAAACTTACATTTATACACTGGTTTCACAAACTGAAACAGGCATTGCCTAATATGGTAGTCTCTGGCTACTGCATAGTCCAGAGACACAAAAAAACATTGTGGCCTTGGTGTGTAAGCATAGTCTCTAGACTTTTCTTATCCTAACATAATGGCCTAGAAATTCGGTGGGCTGCGCCACCAGTTAGCGCCTAAAGAGGGCACTTAGTGGCTTTAGCGCCGCTGGCCACGCCTCCCGCGATATTTAGCTGGGGCGCTAATGGCGGCGTTAGCCTGTTGCGTTGTGCCGCCACCGATGACGTCATCGGTGTGCGCAGCGCCCCGCTACCGCCCCGATCTCGATATTCGGTAGCGCCCGCCTCTGTAGCACCGTTCACAAATTGCGCCCAGTTCAAGGGGCCTACCTGTGGCGGCAGTGGCGCAAATTAAGGTGGAGGTGCGGGGCGGCCGTTTTTTTTGCCGGCCGCCTGCCAGCACCTCCGTCCCCGGCCTCCTGATCTCCTCCCGCGACAGTGCCGGCTGTTTTCCGAGAGCCCGGCCCTTCTCTTCGGTGCCGGGCTCTTTTGCCAGCACTCACGATCGCTCATCGCGCTGGTGCAGGCCCCTCCCCCTTAAGAATGGGAGGAAGGCCTGCAGTACCGCAGCGCACCGTGCCGCAGCGTGTGGCGCTGTGGCACATTGCGCTGCGATATTCAGTTTCAGCGCCCTAAGAGGGACGCGGAGCGCCTCGAGCCTCGCCCCGTGTCCCTCTTGGGGCGTTCAAGCTGAATTTCCGGCGGTCGCAACTGCTCCGATTGCTGCGCTAATTCCGGCGCCCAGGCGAGCTGGGCGCCCCGTTTGCGGCTCCACCGAATTTCTCCCCCAATATTTCTAATCTAAACATTCTATTATGAATATCGAAGGCTGGTTGGTTGCAAACACTAACTGTTGTTAGGAGAAATCCGTGTTGCTCTCTCTCTCTCTCCAATGATACCAACCTAATTTTTTCCCTATATCGAAAAAACTAAACATGAAGATCTTTCAGAAGCTGAATTAACCGAGTTCCATATGCCAACATCTGGTTATTGACCTCTGTGCTAGGGGAAATAGGTGCTTCCTATCCACTCTATCTAGGCCCCTCATAATTTTATACACCTCAATCAAGTCACCCTCAGCCTCCTCCATACCAAAGAAAACAACCCCAGCCTATTGAATCTTTCCTCATAGCTAAAATTCTCCAGTCCGGGCAACAACATTGTAAATTTCCTCTGCACCCTCCCTACTGCAATCACATCTTTCCTGTAATGTAGTGACCAGAACTGTACACAGTACTCTAGCTGTGGCCTAACTAGTGTTTTATACAGTTCAAGCATAACCTCCCTGCTCTTATATTCTATGCCTCACAGCGACACTCTCTGGGCTGGTGAGTGACAGTGACAGGGTGAGTGTCAGTGTGAGTGACAGGGTAAGTGATGGTGTGAGTGACAGGGTGATTGACGGTGTGAGGGACAGGGTGAGTGACAGGGTGAGTGACAGGGTGATTGATGGTGTGAGGGACAGGGTGAGTGACAGGGTTAGTGACAGGGAGAGTGATGGTGTGAGTGACGGTGTGAGTGACGGTGTGAGTGACAGGGTGAGTGACGGTGTGAGTGACAGGGTGAGCAATGGTGTGAGTGACAGGGTGATTGACAGGGTGAGTGACGGTGTTAGTGACAGGGTGAGTGACAGGGTGAGTGACGGTGTGTGTGACAGGGTGAGTGACAATGAGAGTGACAGTGTGAGTGATGGTGAGAGTGACAGGGTGAGTGACAGGGTGAGTGACGGTATGAGTGACAGGGTGAGTGACAGGGTGATTGATGGCGTGAGTGACAGGGTGAGTGATGGTGTGAGTGACAGGGTGAGTGACAGGGTGAGTGACAGGGTGATTGATGGTGCGAGTGATGGCTTGAGTGACAGGGTGAGTGATGGTGTGAGTGACAGGGTGAGTGATGGGGTGAGTGACAGGCTGAGTGACAAAAGTGAGTGATGGTGTGAGTGACGGTGTGAGTGACAGGTTGCATGACAGGGTGAGTGATGGTGTGAGTGACAGGGTGATTGACAGGGTGAGTGACAAGTTGAGTGACAGGGTGAGTGACAGTGTGAGTGATGGTGTGAGTGATGGTGTGAGTGACAGGATGAGTGACAGGTGAGTGATGGAGTGAGTAACGGCGAGAGTGACAGGTTGAGTAACGGTGCGAGTGACGATTAGAGTGACAGGGTGAGTGACAGGGTGATTGATGGTGCGAGTGATGGCTTGAGTGACAGGGTGAGTGATGGGGTGAGTGACAGGCTGAGTGACAACGTGAGTGATGGTGTGAGTGACGGTGTGACTGATAGGTTGCGTGACAGGGTGAGTAATGGTGTGAGTGACAGGGTGACTGACAGGTTGAGTGACAAGTTGAGTGACAGGGTGAGTGACGGTGTGAGTGATGGTGTGAGTGATGGTGTGAGTGACAGGATGAGTGACAGGTGAGTGATGGAGTGAGTGACGGTGAGAGTGACAGGTTGAGTAACGGTGCGAGTGAGGTTGAGAGTGACAGGGTGAGTGTTGGTGTCAGTGATGGTGTGCGTGACAGGGTGAGTGATGGTATGAGTGACAGGGTGAGTGACAGGGTGAGTAACGGTGTGAGTGACAGAGTGAGAGACAGGGTGAGTGATGGTGTGAGTGACGGTGAGAGTGACAGGCTGAGTGTCGGTGTCAGTGACGGTGTGAATGACAGAGTGAGTGAGAGGGTGAGTGACAGGGTGATTGACAGGATGAGGGACAGGGTGAGTGATGGTGTGAGTGACAGGGTGAGTGACAGGGTGAGTGACAGTGTGAGTGATGGTGTGAGTGACAGGGTGAGTGTCAGTGTGAGTGACGGTATGAGTGACAGGGTGAGTGACAGGGTGAGTGACGGTGTGAGTGACGGTGAGAGTGACAGGTTGAGTAACGGAGAGAGTGACAGGGTGAGTGACGGTGTGAGTGACAGGGAGTGTGACGGGTGAGTGACAGGGTGAGTGATGGTGTGAGTGACGGTGAGAGTGACAGGTTGAGTAACGGAGAGATTGACAGGGTGAGTGACGGTGTGAGTGACAGAGTGAGAGACAGGGTGAGTGATGGTGTGAGTGACAGGGTGTGTGACAGGGTGAGTGATGGTGTGAGTGACAGAGTGAGTGAGAGGGTGAGTGATGGTGTGAGTGACAGGTTGTGTGACAGGGTGAATGACAATGTGAGTGACAGAGTGAGTGAGAGGGTGAGTGACGGTGTGAGTGACAGGGTGTGTGACAGGGTGATTGACAGGAAGAGGGACAGGGTGAGTGATGGTGTGAGTGAAAGGGCGAGTGACAGGGTGAGTGATGGTGTGAGTGACAGGGTGAGTGACAGAGTGAGTGACAGGGTGATTGATGGTGTGAGTGACAGGGTGAGTGACAGGGTGAGTGACAGTGTGAGTGATGGTGTTTGTGAGAGGGTGATGACAGTGTGAGTGACAGTGTGCATGAAGGTGTGTCTGACTGTGTGAGTGACAGGCTGAGTGACAAGTTGAGTGACAGAGTCAGTGACGGTGTGAGTGACAGGGTAAGTGACAGTGTGAGTGATGGTGTGAGTGACAGTGTGAGTGATGGTGTGAGTGACATGTTGAGTGAAGGTGTGAGTGACAGGGTGAGTGACAGTGTGAGTGACAGGGTGAGTGAAAAGTTGAGTGACAGGGTGAGTGACAGAGTGAGTGACAAGTTGAGTGATAGGTTGAGTGACAGGGTGAGTGATGGTGTGAGTGATGGTGTGAGTGACGGTGTGAGTGACAGGGTGAGTGATGGTGTGAGTGACGGTGTGAGTGACGGTGTGAGTGACAGGATGAGTGACAGGTTGAGTGACAGGCTGAGTGACAGTGTGAGTGACGGTGAGAGTGATGGTGTGAGTGACAGTGTGAGTGACAGAGTGAGTGACAGGGTGAGTGATGGTGTGAGTGACAATGTGAGTGATGATGTGAGTGACAGGGTGAGTGACAGGTAATGTGATTGGGTGAGTGACGGTGTGAGTGATGGTGTGAGTGACAGGGTGAGTGACGGTGTGAGTGACAGGGTGAGTGACGGTTTGAGTGACGGTGTGAGTGACAGGGAGAGTGACAGGATGAGTGACAGGTTGAGTGACAGGGTGAGTGATGGTGTGAGTGACAGAGTGAGTGTCGGTGTGAGTGACAGCATGAGTGACAGGGTGAGTGACAGGGTGAGTGACGGTGTGAGTGGCGGTGAGAGTGACAGGTTGAGTAACGGTGAGAGTGACAGGGTGAGTGTTGGTGTGAGTGACGGTGAGAGTGACAGTGTGAGTAATGGTGTGAGTGTCAGTGTGAGTGAAAGAGTGAGTGTCGGTGTGAGTGACGGTGAGAGTGACAGGGTGAGTGTCGGTGTGATTGACGGTGAGAGTGACAGGGTGAGTGATGGTGTGAGTAACGGAGAGAGTGACAGGGTGAGTGACGGTGTGAGTGACAGGGTGTGTGACAGGGTGAGTGACAGGGTGAGTGATGGTGTGAGTAACGGGGCGAGTGACTTTGCGAGTGACAGTGTGAGTGACAGGGTGAGTGACAGGGTGAGTGACAGGGTGAGTGACAGGCTGAGTGACAAGTTGAGTGACAGGGTGAGTGACGTGGGAGTGACGGTGTGAGTGACAGGGTGAGTGACAGGGTGAGTGACGGTGTGAGTGACAGGGTGAGTGAGGTATGAGTGACAGGGTGAGTGACAGGGTGAGTGACAGAGTGAGTGACGGTGTGAGTGGCAGGGTGAGTGACAGGGTGAGTGACAGGGTGAGAGACGGTGCGAGTGATGGCGTTAGAGGCAGGGTGAGTGATGGTGTGAGTGACAGGCTGAGTGACGGTGTGAGTGACGGGGTGTGTGACAGGGTGAATGATGGGGTGAGTGACAGGTTGAGTGATGGTGTGAGTGACAGGCTGAGTGACAGGATGAGTGATGGTGTGAGCGACGGTGTGTGTGACAAGGTGCGTGACTGGGTGAGTGAAGGTGATAGTGACAGGATGAGTGACAGGGTGAGTGACAAGTTGAGTGACAGGGTGAGTGACGGTGTGAGTGATTGTGTGAGTGACGGTGTGATTGACAGGATGAGTGACAGTTGAGTGACAGAGTGAGTGACGGTGAGAGTGACAAGTTGAGTAACGGTGCGAGTGACGATGAGAGTGACAGGGTGAGTGTCGGTGTCAGTGACGGTGTGCGTGACAGGGTGAGTGACGGTATGAGTGACAGGGTGAGTGGCAGTGTGAGTAACGGTGTGAGTGACTGGGTGAGAGAGAGGGTGAGTGATGGTATGAGTGATGGTGTGAGTGACAGTCTGAGTGTCGGTGTCAGTGATGGTGTGAGTGAAAGGGTGAGTGACAAGGTGAGTGACGGTGTGAGTGACAGAGTGAGTGAGAGGGTGAGTGATGGTATGAGTGACAGGTGTGTGACAGGGTGATTGACAGGATGAGTGACAGGGTGAGTGATAGTATGAGTGACAGGGTGAGTGACAGGGTGAGTGATGGTGTGAGTGACAGGGTGAGTGAAAGGGTGAGTGATGGTGTGAGTGACAGGGTGAGTGACAGTGTGAGTGACAGTGTGCGTGAAGGTTTGACTGACGGTGTGAGTGACAGGCTGAGTGACAAGTTGAGTGACAGGGTGAGTGACGGTGTGAGTGACAGAGTGAGTGAGAGGGTGAGTGATGGTATGAGTGACAGGTGTGTGACAGGGTGATTGACAGGATGAGTGACAGGGTGAGTGATAGTATGAGTGACAGGTTGAGTGACAGGGTGAGTGATGGTGTGAGTGACAGGGTGAGTGAAAGGGTGAGTGATGGTGTGAGTGACAGGGTGAGTGACAGGGTGACTGACAGTGTGAGTGATGGTGTGAGTGACAGGGTGAGTGACAGTGTGAGTGACAGTGTGCGTGAAGGTGTGACTGACGGTGTGAGTGACAGGCTGAGTGACAAGTTGAGTGACAGAGTGAGTGACGGTGTGAGTGACAGGGTGAATGACAGGTTTAGTGATGGTGTGAGTGACAGTTTCAGTGTTGGTGTGTGTGACATGGTGAGTGATGGTGTGAGTGACAGGGTGAGTGACAGTGAGAGTGACAGGATGAGTGAAGGAGTGACTGATGGTTTGAGTGACAGTGTGAGTGACAGGGTGAGTGACAAGTTGAGTGATGGGGTGAGCGACAGGCTGAGTGACAAGTTGAGTGACAGGGTGAGTGACGGTGTGAGTGATGGTGTGAGTGACGGTGTGAGTGACTGGGTGAGTGAAAGGTTGAGTGACAGGCTGAGTGACAGTGTGAGTGACAGTGAGAGTGATGGTGTGAGCGATGGTGTGAGTGATGGTGTGAGTGACAGGGTGAGTGACAGGGTGAGTGACAGGGTGAGTGACGGTGTGAGTGATGGTGTGAGTGACAATGTGAGTGATGATGTGTATGACAGGGTGAGTGACAGGTAATATGACAGAGTGAGTGACGGTGTGAGTGATGGTGTGAGTGACAGGATGAGTGACAGGTTGAGTGACAGGGTGAGTGACGGTGTGAGTGACAGGGTGAGTGTCGGTGTGAGTGACAGTATGAGTGACAGGGTGAGTGACAGGGTGAGTGACGGTGTGAGCGATGGTGAGAGTGACAGTTTGAGTAATGGTGAGAGTGACAGGGTGAGTGTTGGTGTGGGTAATGGTGCATGTGACGGTGTGACTGACAGTGTGAGTGACAGGGTGAGTGACAGTGTGATTGACGGTGTGAGTGAAGGTGTGACTGACAGTGTGAGTGACGGTGTGAGTGATAGGTTTAGTGAAAAGTTGAGTGAAAAGGTAAGTGACAGGGTGAGTGACGGTGTGAGTGACGGCGAGAGTGAAAATGAGAGTGACAGGGTGAGTGACAGGGTGAGTGACGGTGTGAGTGATGGTGAGAGTGGCAGGGTGAGTGACAATGAGAGTGACAGTGTGAGTGACGGTGAGAGTGACAGGGTGAGTGACGGTGTGAGTGTCGGTGTGAGTGACCGTGTGAGTGACAGGGTGAGTGACGGTGTGAGTGATGGCGAGAGTGACGGTGAGAGTGACAAGGTGAATGATGGTGTGAGTGATGGTGAGAGTGACAGGGTGAGTGACAATGAGAGTGACCGTGTGAGTGACGGTGAGAGTGACGGGGTGAGAGACGGGGAGAGAGACGGTGTGAGTGACGGTGTGAGTGACAGGGTGAGTCACAGTGTGATTGACGGTGTGAGTGAAGGGGTGACTGACGGTGTGAGTGACGGTGTGAGTGATAGGTTTAGTGAAAGGTTGAGTGAAAAGGTAAGTGACAGGGTGAATGACGGTGTGAGTGACGGCGAGAGTGAAAATGAGAGTGACAGGGTGAGTGAAAGGGTGAGTGACGGTGAGAGTGGCAGGGTGAGTGACGGTGAGAGTGACGGGGTGAGAGACGGGGAGAGAGACGGTGTGAGTGACAGTGTGAGTGACAGGGTGAGTGACGGTTTGAGTGTCGGTGTGAGTGACGGTGTGAGTGACAGGGTGAGTCATGGTGTGAGTGATGGCGAGGGTGATGTTGAGAGTGACAGGATGAATGATGGTGTGAGTGACGTTGAGAGTGACAGTGTGAGTAACGGTGTGAGTGTCGGTGTGAGTGAAAGGGTGAGTGTCGGTGTGAGTGACGGTGAGTGACAGGGTGAGTGTCGATGTGATTGACGGTGAGAGTGACAGGGTGAGTGACGGTGTGAGTGTCGGTGTGAGTGACTGGGTGAGTGTCAGTGTGAGTGACGGTATGAGTGACGGTGAGAGTGACAGGTTGAGTAACGGAGAGAGTAACAGGGTGAGTGACGGAGTGAGTGACAGGGTGTGTGACAGGGTGAGTGACAGGGTGAGTGACGGTGTGAGTAACGGTGCGAGTGACAGCACAAGTGACGGTGTGAGTGACAGGTTGAGTGACGGTGTGAGTGACAGCGTGAGTGACAGGGTGAGTGACAGGTTGAGTGACAGGGTGAGTGACGTGTGAGTGACAGAGTGAGTGAGAGGGTGAGTGATGGTATGAGTGACAGGTGTGTGACAGGGTGATTGACAGGATGAGTGACAGGGTGAGTGATAGTATGAGTGACAGGGTGAGTGACAGGGTGAGTGATGGTGTGAGTGACAGGGTGAGTGAAAGGGTGAGTGATGGTGTGAGTGACAGGGTGAGTGACAGGGTGACTGACAGTGTGAGTGATGGTGTGAGTGACAGGGTGAGTGACAGTGTGAGTGACAGTGTGCGCGAAGGTGTGACTGACGGTGTGAGTGACAGGCTGAGTGACAAGTTGAGTGACAGAGTGAGTGACGGTGTGAGTGACAGGGTGAATGACAGGTTGAGTGATGGTGTGAGTGACAGTTTCAGTGTTGGTGTGAGTGACATGGTGAGTGATGGTGTGAGTGACAGGGTGAGTGACAGTGAGAGTGACAGGATGAGTGAAGGAGTGACTGATGGTTTGAGTGACAGTGTGAGTGACAGGGTGAGTGACAAGTTGAGTGACAGGGTGAGTGACAGTGTGAGTGATGGTGTGAGTGATGGTGTGAGTGACAGGATGAGTGACAGGTGAGTGATGGAGTGAGTAACGGCGAGAGTGACAGGTTGAGTAACGGTGCGAGTGACGATTAGAGTGACAGGGTGAGTGACAGGGTGATTGATGGTGCGAGTGATGGCTTGAGTGACAGGGTGAGTGATGGGGTGAGTGACAGGCTGAGTGACAACGTGAGTGATGGTGTGAGTGACGGTGTGACTGATAGGTTGCGTGACAGGGTGAGTAATGGTGTGAGTGACAGGGTGACTGACAGGTTGAGTGACAAGTTGAGTGACAGGGTGAGTGACGGTGTGAGTGATGGTGTGAGTGACAGGATGAGTGACAGGTGAGTGATGGAGTGAGTGACGGTGAGAGTGACAGGTTGAGTAACGGTGCGAGTGAGGTTGAGAGTGACAGGGTGAGTGTTGGTGTCAGTGATGGTGTGCGTGACAGGGTGAGTGATGGTATGAGTGACAGGGTGAGTGACAGGGTGAGTAACGGTGTGAGTGACAGAGTGAGAGACAGGGTGAGTGATGGTGTGAGTGACGGTGAGAGTGACAGGCTGAGTGTCGGTGTCAGTGACGGTGTGAATGACAGAGTGAGTGAGAGGGTGAGTGACAGGGTGATTGACAGGATGAGGGACAGGGTGAGTGATGGTGTGAGTGACAGGGTGAGTGACAGGGTGAGTGACAGTGTGAGTGATGGTGTGAGTGACAGGGTGAGTGTCAGTGTGAGTGACGGTATGAGTGACAGGGTGAGTGACAGGGTGAGTGACGGTGTGAGTGACGGTGAGAGTGACAGGTTGAGTAACGGAGAGAGTGACAGGGTGAGTGACGGTGTGAGTGACAGGGAGTGTGACGGGTGAGTGACAGGGTGAGTGATGGTGTGAGTGACGGTGAGAGTGACAGGTTGAGTAACGGAGAGATTGACAGGGTGAGTGACGGTGTGAGTGACAGAGTGAGAGACAGGGTGAGTGATGGTGTGAGTGACAGGGTGTGTGACAGGGTGAGTGATGGTGTGAGTGACAGAGTGAGTGAGAGGGTGAGTGATGGTGTGAGTGACAGGTTGTGTGACAGGGTGAATGACAATGTGAGTGACAGAGTGAGTGAGAGGGTGAGTGACGGTGTGAGTGACAGGGTGTGTGACAGGGTGATTGACAGGAAGAGGGACAGGGTGAGTGATGGTGTGAGTGAAAGGGCGAGTGACAGGGTGAGTGATGGTGTGAGTGACAGGGTGAGTGACAGAGTGAGTGACAGGGTGATTGATGGTGTGAGTGACAGGGTGAGTGACAGGGTGAGTGACAGTGTGAGTGATGGTGTTTGTGAGAGGGTGATGACAGTGTGAGTGACAGTGTGCATGAAGGTGTGTCTGACTGTGTGAGTGACAGGCTGAGTGACAAGTTGAGTGACAGAGTCAGTGACGGTGTGAGTGACAGGGTAAGTGACAGTGTGAGTGATGGTGTGAGTGACAGTGTGAGTGATGGTGTGAGTGACATGTTGAGTGAAGGTGTGAGTGACAGGGTGAGTGACAGTGTGAGTGACAGGGTGAGTGAAAAGTTGAGTGACAGGGTGAGTGACAGAGTGAGTGACAAGTTGAGTGATAGGTTGAGTGACAGGGTGAGTGATGGTGTGAGTGATGGTGTGAGTGACGGTGTGAGTGACAGGGTGAGTGATGGTGTGAGTGACGGTGTGAGTGACGGTGTGAGTGACAGGATGAGTGACAGGTTGAGTGACAGGCTGAGTGACAGTGTGAGTGACGGTGAGAGTGATGGTGTGAGTGACAGTGTGAGTGACAGAGTGAGTGACAGGGTGAGTGATGGTGTGAGTGACAATGTGAGTGATGATGTGAGTGACAGGGTGAGTGACAGGTAATGTGATTGGGTGAGTGACGGTGTGAGTGATGGTGTGAGTGACAGGGTGAGTGACGGTGTGAGTGACAGGGTGAGTGACGGTTTGAGTGACGGTGTGAGTGACAGGGAGAGTGACAGGATGAGTGACAGGTTGAGTGACAGGGTGAGTGATGGTGTGAGTGACAGAGTGAGTGTCGGTGTGAGTGACAGCATGAGTGACAGGGTGAGTGACAGGGTGAGTGACGGTGTGAGTGGCGGTGAGAGTGACAGGTTGAGTAACGGTGAGAGTGACAGGGTGAGTGTTGGTGTGAGTGACGGTGAGAGTGACAGTGTGAGTAATGGTGTGAGTGTCAGTGTGAGTGAAAGAGTGAGTGTCGGTGTGAGTGACGGTGAGAGTGACAGGGTGAGTGTCGGTGTGATTGACGGTGAGAGTGACAGGGTGAGTGATGGTGTGAGTAACGGAGAGAGTGACAGGGTGAGTGACGGTGTGAGTGACAGGGTGTGTGACAGGGTGAGTGACAGGGTGAGTGATGGTGTGAGTAACGGGGCGAGTGACTTTGCGAGTGACAGTGTGAGTGACAGGGTGAGTGACAGGGTGAGTGACAGGGTGAGTGACAGGCTGAGTGACAAGTTGAGTGACAGGGTGAGTGACGTGGGAGTGACGGTGTGAGTGACAGGGTGAGTGACAGGGTGAGTGACGGTGTGAGTGACAGGGTGAGTGAGGTATGAGTGACAGGGTGAGTGACAGGGTGAGTGACAGAGTGAGTGACGGTGTGAGTGGCAGGGTGAGTGACAGGGTGAGTGACAGGGTGAGAGACGGTGCGAGTGATGGCGTTAGAGGCAGGGTGAGTGATGGTGTGAGTGACAGGCTGAGTGACGGTGTGAGTGACGGGGTGTGTGACAGGGTGAATGATGGGGTGAGTGACAGGTTGAGTGATGGTGTGAGTGACAGGCTGAGTGACAGGATGAGTGATGGTGTGAGCGACGGTGTGTGTGACAAGGTGCGTGACTGGGTGAGTGAAGGTGATAGTGACAGGATGAGTGACAGGGTGAGTGACAAGTTGAGTGACAGGGTGAGTGACGGTGTGAGTGATTGTGTGAGTGACGGTGTGATTGACAGGATGAGTGACAGTTGAGTGACAGAGTGAGTGACGGTGAGAGTGACAAGTTGAGTAACGGTGCGAGTGACGATGAGAGTGACAGGGTGAGTGTCGGTGTCAGTGACGGTGTGCGTGACAGGGTGAGTGACGGTATGAGTGACAGGGTGAGTGGCAGTGTGAGTAACGGTGTGAGTGACTGGGTGAGAGAGAGGGTGAGTGATGGTATGAGTGATGGTGTGAGTGACAGTCTGAGTGTCGGTGTCAGTGATGGTGTGAGTGAAAGGGTGAGTGACAAGGTGAGTGACGGTGTGAGTGACAGAGTGAGTGAGAGGGTGAGTGATGGTATGAGTGACAGGTGTGTGACAGGGTGATTGACAGGATGAGTGACAGGGTGAGTGATAGTATGAGTGACAGGGTGAGTGACAGGGTGAGTGATGGTGTGAGTGACAGGGTGAGTGAAAGGGTGAGTGATGGTGTGAGTGACAGGGTGAGTGACAGTGTGAGTGACAGTGTGCGTGAAGGTTTGACTGACGGTGTGAGTGACAGGCTGAGTGACAAGTTGAGTGACAGGGTGAGTGACGGTGTGAGTGACAGAGTGAGTGAGAGGGTGAGTGATGGTATGAGTGACAGGTGTGTGACAGGGTGATTGACAGGATGAGTGACAGGGTGAGTGATAGTATGAGTGACAGGTTGAGTGACAGGGTGAGTGATGGTGTGAGTGACAGGGTGAGTGAAAGGGTGAGTGATGGTGTGAGTGACAGGGTGAGTGACAGGGTGACTGACAGTGTGAGTGATGGTGTGAGTGACAGGGTGAGTGACAGTGTGAGTGACAGTGTGCGTGAAGGTGTGACTGACGGTGTGAGTGACAGGCTGAGTGACAAGTTGAGTGACAGAGTGAGTGACGGTGTGAGTGACAGGGTGAATGACAGGTTTAGTGATGGTGTGAGTGACAGTTTCAGTGTTGGTGTGTGTGACATGGTGAGTGATGGTGTGAGTGACAGGGTGAGTGACAGTGAGAGTGACAGGATGAGTGAAGGAGTGACTGATGGTTTGAGTGACAGTGTGAGTGACAGGGTGAGTGACAAGTTGAGTGATGGGGTGAGCGACAGGCTGAGTGACAAGTTGAGTGACAGGGTGAGTGACGGTGTGAGTGATGGTGTGAGTGACGGTGTGAGTGACTGGGTGAGTGAAAGGTTGAGTGACAGGCTGAGTGACAGTGTGAGTGACAGTGAGAGTGATGGTGTGAGCGATGGTGTGAGTGATGGTGTGAGTGACAGGGTGAGTGACAGGGTGAGTGACAGGGTGAGTGACGGTGTGAGTGATGGTGTGAGTGACAATGTGAGTGATGATGTGTATGACAGGGTGAGTGACAGGTAATATGACAGAGTGAGTGACGGTGTGAGTGATGGTGTGAGTGACAGGATGAGTGACAGGTTGAGTGACAGGGTGAGTGACGGTGTGAGTGACAGGGTGAGTGTCGGTGTGAGTGACAGTATGAGTGACAGGGTGAGTGACAGGGTGAGTGACGGTGTGAGCGATGGTGAGAGTGACAGTTTGAGTAATGGTGAGAGTGACAGGGTGAGTGTTGGTGTGGGTAATGGTGCATGTGACGGTGTGACTGACAGTGTGAGTGACAGGGTGAGTGACAGTGTGATTGACGGTGTGAGTGAAGGTGTGACTGACAGTGTGAGTGACGGTGTGAGTGATAGGTTTAGTGAAAAGTTGAGTGAAAAGGTAAGTGACAGGGTGAGTGACGGTGTGAGTGACGGCGAGAGTGAAAATGAGAGTGACAGGGTGAGTGACAGGGTGAGTGACGGTGTGAGTGATGGTGAGAGTGGCAGGGTGAGTGACAATGAGAGTGACAGTGTGAGTGACGGTGAGAGTGACAGGGTGAGTGACGGTGTGAGTGTCGGTGTGAGTGACCGTGTGAGTGACAGGGTGAGTGACGGTGTGAGTGATGGCGAGAGTGACGGTGAGAGTGACAAGGTGAATGATGGTGTGAGTGATGGTGAGAGTGACAGGGTGAGTGACAATGAGAGTGACCGTGTGAGTGACGGTGAGAGTGACGGGGTGAGAGACGGGGAGAGAGACGGTGTGAGTGACGGTGTGAGTGACAGGGTGAGTCACAGTGTGATTGACGGTGTGAGTGAAGGGGTGACTGACGGTGTGAGTGACGGTGTGAGTGATAGGTTTAGTGAAAGGTTGAGTGAAAAGGTAAGTGACAGGGTGAATGACGGTGTGAGTGACGGCGAGAGTGAAAATGAGAGTGACAGGGTGAGTGAAAGGGTGAGTGACGGTGAGAGTGGCAGGGTGAGTGACGGTGAGAGTGACGGGGTGAGAGACGGGGAGAGAGACGGTGTGAGTGACAGTGTGAGTGACAGGGTGAGTGACGGTTTGAGTGTCGGTGTGAGTGACGGTGTGAGTGACAGGGTGAGTCATGGTGTGAGTGATGGCGAGGGTGATGTTGAGAGTGACAGGATGAATGATGGTGTGAGTGACGTTGAGAGTGACAGTGTGAGTAACGGTGTGAGTGTCGGTGTGAGTGAAAGGGTGAGTGTCGGTGTGAGTGACGGTGAGTGACAGGGTGAGTGTCGATGTGATTGACGGTGAGAGTGACAGGGTGAGTGACGGTGTGAGTGTCGGTGTGAGTGACTGGGTGAGTGTCAGTGTGAGTGACGGTATGAGTGACGGTGAGAGTGACAGGTTGAGTAACGGAGAGAGTAACAGGGTGAGTGACGGAGTGAGTGACAGGGTGTGTGACAGGGTGAGTGACAGGGTGAGTGACGGTGTGAGTAACGGTGCGAGTGACAGCACAAGTGACGGTGTGAGTGACAGGTTGAGTGACGGTGTGAGTGACAGCGTGAGTGACAGGGTGAGTGACAGGTTGAGTGACAGGGTGAGTGACGTGTGAGTGACAGAGTGAGTGAGAGGGTGAGTGATGGTATGAGTGACAGGTGTGTGACAGGGTGATTGACAGGATGAGTGACAGGGTGAGTGATAGTATGAGTGACAGGGTGAGTGACAGGGTGAGTGATGGTGTGAGTGACAGGGTGAGTGAAAGGGTGAGTGATGGTGTGAGTGACAGGGTGAGTGACAGGGTGACTGACAGTGTGAGTGATGGTGTGAGTGACAGGGTGAGTGACAGTGTGAGTGACAGTGTGCGCGAAGGTGTGACTGACGGTGTGAGTGACAGGCTGAGTGACAAGTTGAGTGACAGAGTGAGTGACGGTGTGAGTGACAGGGTGAATGACAGGTTGAGTGATGGTGTGAGTGACAGTTTCAGTGTTGGTGTGAGTGACATGGTGAGTGATGGTGTGAGTGACAGGGTGAGTGACAGTGAGAGTGACAGGATGAGTGAAGGAGTGACTGATGGTTTGAGTGACAGTGTGAGTGACAGGGTGAGTGACAAGTTGAGTGATGGGGTGAGCGACAGGCTGAGTGACAAGTTGAGTGACAGGGTGAGTGACAGGGTGAGTGACGGTGTGAGTGATGGTGTGAGTGACGGTGTGAGTGACTGGGTGAGTGAAAGGTTGAGTGACAGGCTGAGTGACAGTGTGAGTGACAGTGAGAGTGATGGTGTGAGCGATGGTGTGAGTGACAGTGTGAGTGATGGTGTGAGTGACAGGGTGAGTGACAGGGTGAGTGACAGGGTGAGTGACGGTGTGAGTGATGGTGTGAGTGACAATGTGAGTGATGATGTGTATGACAGGGTGAGTGACAGGTAATATGACAGAGTGAGTGACGGTGTGAGTGATGGTGTGAGTGACAGGATGAGTGACAGGTTGAGTGACAGGGTGAGTGACGGTGTGAGTGACAGGGTGAGTGTCGGTGTGAGTGACAGTATGAGTGACAGGGTGAGTGACAGGGTGAGTGACGGTGTGAGCGATGGTGAGAGTGACAGTTTGAGTAACGGTGAGAGTGACAGGGTGAGTGTTGGTGTGGGTAATGGTGCATGTGACGGTGTGACTGACAGTGTGAGTGACAGGGTGAGTGACAGTGTGATTGACGGTGTGAGTGAAGGTGTGACTGACAGTGTGAGTGACGGTGTGAGTGATAGGTTTAGTGAAAAGTTGAGTGAAAAGGTAAGTGACAGGGTGAGTGACGGTGTGAGTGACGGCGAGAGTGAAAATGAGAGTGACAGGGTGAGTGACAGGGTGAGTGACGGTGTGAGTGATGGTGAGAGTGGCAGGGTGAGTGACAATGAGAGTGACAGTGTGAGTGACGGTGAGAGTGACAGGGTGAGTGACGGTGTGAGTGTCGGTGTGAGTGACCGTGTGAGTGACAGGGTGAGTGACGGTGTGAGTGATGGCGAGAGTGACGGTGAGAGTGACAAGGTGAATGATGGTGTGAGTGATGGTGAGAGTGACAGGGTGAGTGACAATGAGAGTGACCGTGTGAGTGACGGTGAGAGTGACGGGGTGAGAGACGGGGAGAGAGACGGTGTGAGTGACGGTGTGAGTGACAGGGTGAGTCACAGTGTGATTGACGGTGTGAGTGAAGGGGTGACTGACGGTGTGAGTGACGGTGTGAGTGATAGGTTTAGTGAAAGGTTGAGTGAAAAGGTAAGTGACAGGGTGAATGACGGTGTGAGTGACGGCGAGAGTGAAAATGAGAGTGACAGGGTGAGTGAAAGGGTGAGTGACGGTGAGAGTGGCAGGGTGAGTGACGGTGAGAGTGACGGGGTGAGAGACGGGGAGAGAGACGGTGTGAGTGACAGTGTGAGTGACAGGGTGAGTGACGGTTTGAGTGTCGGTGTGAGTGACGGTGTGAGTGACAGGGTGAGTCATGGTGTGAGTGATGGCGAGGGTGATGTTGAGAGTGACAGGATGAATGATGGTGTGAGTGACGTTGAGAGTGACAGTGTGAGTAACGGTGTGAGTGTCGGTGTGAGTGAAAGGGTGAGTGTCGGTGTGAGTGACGGTGAGTGACAGGGTGAGTGTCGATGTGATTGACGGTGAGAGTGACAGGGTGAGTGACGGTGTGAGTGTCGGTGTGAGTGACTGGGTGAGTGTCAGTGTGAGTGACAGTATGAGTGACGGTGAGAGTGACAGGTTGAGTAACGGAGAGAGTAACAGGGTGAGTGACGGAGTGAGTGACAGGGTGTGTGACAGGGTGAGTGACAGGGTGAGTGACGGTGTGAGTAACGGTGCGAGTGACAGCACAAGTGACGGTGTGAGTGACAGGTTGAGTGACGGTGTGAGTGACAGCGTGAGTGACAGGGTGAGTGACAGGTTGAGTGACAGGGTGAGTGACGTGTGAGTGACGGTGTGAGTGACAGGGTGAGTGACAGGGTGAGTGACAGGGTGAGTGAAGGTGTGAGAAATGGTGCGAGTGACGGTGCGAGTGACAGTGTGAGTGACAGGGTGAGTGACAGGGTGAGTGTCAGGTTGATTGACAGGGTGAGTGACGTGCGAGTGACGGTGTGAGTGACAGGGCGAGTGACAGGGTGAGTGACGGTGTGAGTGACAGGGTGAGTGAGGTGTGAGTGACAGGGTGAGTGACAGGGTGAGTGACAGGGTGAGTGACAGGGTGAGTGACGGTGTGAGTGACAGGGTGAGTGACAAGGTGAGTGATGGTGTGAGTGACGGTGTGAGTGACAGGGTGCGTGACAGGGTGAGTGAAGGTGTGAGTGACAGTGTGAGTGACAGGGTGAGTGACAAGTTGAGTGACATGGTGAGTGACGGTGTGAGTGATGGTGTGAGTGACGGTGTGAGTGACAGGATGAGTGACCGGTGAGTGACAGAGTGAGTGACGGTGAGAGTGACAGATTGAGTGTCGGTGTCAGTGACAGGGTGAGTGACAGGGTGAGTAACGGGGTGAGTGACAGGCTGAGTGTCGGTGTCAGTGACGGTGTGAGTGACAGGGTGAGTGACAGGATGAGTGATGGTGTGAGTGACAGAGTGAGTGAGAGGGTGAGTGATGGTATGAGTGACAGGGTGTGTGACAGTGTGATTGACAGGATGAGTGACAGGGTGAGTGATGGTGTGAGTGACAGGGTGAGTGACAACTTGAGTGATGGTGTGAGTGACAGTGTGAGTGACAGCTTGATTGAAAGGGTGAGTGAAGGTGTGAGTGACAGGGTGAGTGACAGGGTGAGTGACAGTGTGAGTGATGGTGTGAGTGAAAGGGTGAGTGACAGTGTGCGTGACAGTGTGCGTGAAGGTGTGACTGACGGTGTGAGTGACAGGCTGAGTGACAAGTTGAGTGACAGAGTGAGTGACAGCGTGAGTGACAGGGTGAGTGACAGGGTGAGTGATGGTGTGAGTGATGGTGGGAGTGACAGTGTGAGTCACATGATGAGTGATGGTGTGAGTGACAGGGTGAGTGACAGTGTGAGTGACAGGATGAGTGAAGGAGTGACTGATGGTGTGAGTGACAGTGTGAGTGACAGGGTGAATGAAAAGTTGAGTGACGGGGTGAGTGATGGGGTGAGTGACAGGGTGAGTGACGGTGTGAGTGACAGGCTGAGTGACAAGGTGAGTGATGGAGTGAGTGATGGTGTGAGTGACAGGTTGCGTGACAGGGTGAGTGATGGTGTGAGTGACAGGGTGAGTGTCGGTATCAGTGACGGTGTGCGTGACAGGGTGAGTGATGGTATGAGTGACAGGGCGAGTAACAGGGTGAGTAACGGTGTGAGTGACAGAGTGAGAGACAGGGTGAGTGACAGGTTGAGTGACGGTGTGAATGACAGAGTGAGTGAGAGGGTGAGTGACGGTGTGAGTGACAGCATAAGTGACAGGGTGAGTGACAGGTTGAGTGACAGGGTGGGTGACGTGTGAGTTACGTTGTGAGTGACAGGGTGAGTGACGGGTGAGTGACAGGGTGAGTGAAGTCGTGAGTAACGGTGCGAGTGACGGTGCGAGTGACAGTGTGAGTGACAGGGTGAGTGACAGGGTGAGTGACAGGTTGAGTGACAGGGTGAGTGACGTGCGAGTGACGGTGTGAGTGACAGGGCGAGTGACAGGGTGAGTGACGGTGTGAGTGACAGGGTGAGTGAGGTGTGATTGACAGGGTGAGTGACAGGGTGAGTGACAGGGTGAGTGACGGTGTGAGTGACAGGGTGAGTGACAGGGTGAGTGACAAGGTGAGTGATGGTGTGAGTGACGGTGTGAGTGACAGGGTGCGTGACAGGGTGAGTGAAGGTGTGAGTGACAGTGTGAGTGACAGGGTGAGTGACAAGTTGAGTGACATGGTGAGTGACGGTGTGAGTGATGGTGTGAGTGACGATGTGAGTGACAGGATGAGTGACCGGTGAGTGACAGAGTGAGTGACGGTGAGAGTGACAGGTTGAGTAACGGTGCGAGTGATGATGAGAGTGACAGGGTGAGTGTCGGTGTCAGTGACAGGGTGAGTGACAGGGTGAGTAACGGTGTGAGTGACAGGCTGAGTGTCGGTGTCAGTGACGGTGTGAGTGACAGGGTGAGTGACAGGGTGAGTGATGGTGTGAGTGACAGAGTGAGTGAGAGGGTGAGTGATGGTATGAGTGACAGGGTGTGTGACAGTGTGATTGACAGGATGAGTGACAGGGTGAGTGATGGTGTGAGTGACAGGGTGAGTGACAGGATAAGTGATGGTGTGAGTGACAGTGTGAGTGACAGGGTGAGTGAATGGGTGAGTGAAGGTGTGAATGACAGGGTGAGTGACAGGGTGAGTGACAGTGTGAGTGATGGTGTGAGTGACAGGGTGAGTGACAGTGTGAGTGACAGTGTGCATGAAGGTGTGACTGACAGTGTGAGTGACAGGCTGAGTGACAAGTTGAGTGACAGAGTGAGTGACGGTGTGAGTGACAGGTTGAGTGACAGGGTGAGTGATGGTGTGAGTGACGGTGGGAGTGACAGTGTGAGTCACATGATGAGTGACAGTGTGAGTGACAGGGTGAGTGACAGTGTGAGTGACAGGATGAGCGAAGGAGTGACTGATGGTGTGAGTGACAGTGAGAGTGACAGGGTGAATGAAAAGTTGAGTGACGGGGTGAGTGATGGGGTGAGTGACAGGGTGAGTGACGGTGTGAGTGACAGGCTGAGTGACAAGGTGAGTGATGGAGTGAGTGATGGTGTGAGTGACAGGTTGCGTGACAGGGTGAGTGATGGTGTGAGTGACAGGGTGAGTGTCGGTATCAGTGACGGTGTGCGTGACAGGGTGAGTGATGGTATGAGTGACAGGGCGAGTAACAGGGTGAGTAACGGTGTGAGTGACAGAGTGAGAGACAGGGTGAGTGACAGGTTGAGTGACGGTGTGAATGACAGAGTGAGTGAGAGGGTGAGTGACGGTGTGAGTGACAGCATAAGTGACAGGGTGAGTGACAGGTTGAGTGACAGGGTGGGTGACGTGTGAGTTACGTTGTGAGTGACAGGGTGAGTGACGGGTGAGTGACAGGGTGAGTGAAGTCGTGAGTAACGGTGCGAGTGACGGTGCGAGTGACAGTGTGAGTGACAGGGTGAGTGACAGGGTGAGTGACAGGTTGAGTGACAGGGTGAGTGACGTGCGAGTGACGGTGTGAGTGACAGGGCGAGTGACAGGGTGAGTGACGGTGTGAGTGACAGGGTGAGTGAGGTGTGATTGACAGGGTGAGTGACAGGGTGAGTGACAGGGTGAGTGACGGTGTGAGTGACAGGGTGAGTGACAGGGTGAGTGACAAGGTGAGTGATGGTGTGAGTGACGGTGTGAGTGACAGGGTGCGTGACAGGGTGAGTGAAGGTGTGAGTGACAGTGTGAGTGACAGGGTGAGTGACAAGTTGAGTGACATGGTGAGTGACGGTGTGAGTGATGGTGTGAGTGACGGTGTGAGTGACAGGATGAGTGACCGGTGAGTGACAGAGTGAGTGACGGTGAGAGTGACAGGTTGAGTAACGGTGCGAGTGATGATGAGAGTGACAGGGTGAGTGTCGGTGTCAGTGACAGGGTGAGTGACAGGGTGAGTAACGGTGTGAGTGACAGGCTGAGTGTCGGTGTCAGTGACGGTGTGAGTGACAGGGTGAGTGACAGGGTGAGTGATGGTGTGAGTGACAGAGTGAGTGAGAGGGTGAGTGATGGTATGAGTGACAGGGTGTGTGACAGTGTGATTGACAGGATGAGTGACAGGGTGAGTGATGGTGTGAGTGACAGGGTGAGTGACAGGATAAGTGATGGTGTGAGTGACAGTGTGAGTGACAGGGTGAGTGAATGGGTGAGTGAAGGTGTGAATGACAGGGTGAGTGACAGGGTGAGTGACAGTGTGAGTGATGGTGTGAGTGACAGGGTGAGTGACAGTGTGAGTGATAGTGTGCATGAAGGTGTGACTGACAGTGTGAGTGACAGGCTGAGTGACAAGTTGAGTGACAGAGTGAGTGACGGTGTGAGTGACAGGTTGAGTGACAGGGTGAGTGATGGTGTGAGTGACGGTGGGAGTGACAGTGTGAGTCACATGATGAGTGACGGTGTGAGTGACAGGGTGAGTGACAGTGTGAGTGACAGGATGAGCGAAGGAGTGACTGATGGTGTGAGTGACAGTGAGAGTGACGGGGTGAATGACAAGTTGAGTGACGGGGTGAGTGACAGGCTGAGTGACAAGTTGAGTGACAGTGTGAGTGACAGGGTGTATGACGATGTGAGTGATGGTGTGAGTGACGGTGTGAGTGACAGGGTGAGTGACGGTGTGAGTGACGGTGTGAGGGACGGTGTGAGTGACAGGATGAGTGAAAGATTGACTGACAGGCTGAGTGACAGTGTGAGTGACAGTGAGAGTGATGGTGTGAGCGACGGTGTGAGTGACAGTGTGAGTGACAGTGTGAGTGACAGGGTGAGTGACAGGGTGAGTGATGGTGTGAGTGATGGTGGGAGTGACAGTGTGAGTCACATGATGAGTGATGGTGTGAGTGACAGGGTGAGTGACAGTGTGAGTGACAGGATGAGTGAAGGAGTGACTGATGGTGTGAGTGACAGTGTGAGTGACAGGGTGAATGACAAGTTGAGTGACAGGGTGAGTGATGGTGTGCATGACAGGGTGAGTGATGGTTTGAGTGACAGGGTGAGTAACAGAGTGAGTAACGGTGTGAGTGACAGAGTGAGAGACAGGGTGAGTGACAGGTTGAGTGATGGTGTGAATGACAGAGTGAGTGAGAGGGTGAGTGACGGTGTGAGTGACAGCGTGAGTGACAGGGTGAGTGACAGGTTGAGTGACAGGGTGAGTGACGTGTGAGTTACGTTGTGAGTGACAGGGTGAGTGACGGGTGAGTGACAGGGTGAGTGAAGTTGTGAGTAACGGTGCGAGTGACGGTGCGAGTGACAGTGTGAGTGACAGGGTGAGTGACAGGGTGAGTGACAGGTTGAGTGACAGGGTGAGTGACGTGCGAGTGACGGTGTGAGTGACAGGGCGAGTGACAGGGTGAGTGACGGTGTGAGTGACAGGGTGAGTGAGGTGTGATTGACAGGGTGAGTGACAGGGTGAGTGACAGGGTGAGTGATGGTGTGAGTGACAGGGTGAGTGACAGGGTGAGTGACAAGGTGAGTGATGGTGTGAGTGACGGTGTGAGTGACAGGGTGCGTGACAGGGTGAGTGAAGGTGTGAGTGACAGTGTGAGTGACAGGGTGAGTGACAAGTTGAGTGACATGGTGAGTGACGGTGTGAGTGATGGTGTGAGTGACGGTGTGAGTGACAGGATGAGTGACCGGTGAGTGACAGAGTGAGTGACGGTGAGAGTGACAGGTTGAGTAACGGTGCGAGTGATGATGAGAGTGACAGGGTGAGTGTCGGTGTCAGTGACAGGGTGAGTGACAGGGTGAGTAACGGTGTGAGTGACAGGCTGAGTGTCGGTGTCAGTGACGGTGTGAGTGACAGGGTGAGTGACAGGGTGAGTGATGGTGTGAGTGACAGAGTGAGTGAGAGGGTGAGTGATGGTATGAGTGACAGGGTGCGTGAGAGTGTGATTGACAGGATGAGTGACAGGGTGAGTGATGGTGTGAGTGACAGGGTGAGTGACAGGATGAGTGATGGTGTGAGTGACAGTGTGAGTGACAGGGTGAGTGAATGGGTGAGTGAAGGTGTGAATGACAGGGTGAGTGACAGGGTGAGTGACAGTGTGCATGAAGGTGTGACTGACAGTGTGAGTGACAGGCTGAGTGACAAGTTGAGTGACAGAGTGAGTGACGGTGTGAGTGACAGGTTGAGTGACAGGGTGAGTGATGGTGTGAGTGACGGTGGGAGTGACAGTGTGAGTCACATGATGAGTGATGGTGTGAGTGACAGGGTGAGTGACAGTGTGAGTGACAGGATGAGCGAAGGAGTGACTGATGGTGTGAGTGACAGTGAGAGTGACGGGGTGAATGACAAGTTGAGTGACGGGGTGAGTGACAGGCTGAGTGACAAGTTGAGTGACAGGGTGAGTGACAGGGTGTATGACGATGTGAGTGATGGTGTGAGTGACGGTGTGAGTGACAGGGTGAGTGACGGTGTGAGTGACGGTGTGAGGGACGGTGTGAGTGACAGGATGAGTGAAAGATTGACTGACAGGCTGAGTGACAGTGTGAGTGACAGTGAGAGTGATGGTGTGAGCGACGGTGTGAGTGACAGTGTGAGTGACAGTGTGAGTGACAGGGTGAGTGACAGGGTGAGTGATGGTGTGAGTGATGGTGGGAGTGACAGTGTGAGTCACATGATGAGTGATGGTGTGAGTGACAGGGTGAGTGACAGTGTGAGTGACAGGATGAGTGAAGGAGTGACTGATGGTGTGAGTGACAGTGTGAGTGACAGGGTGAATGACAAGTTGAGTGATGGGGTGAGTGATGGGGTGAGTGACAGGGTGAGTGATGGGGTGAGTGACAGGGTGAGTGACGGTGTGAGTGACAGGCTGAGTGACAAGGTGAGTGATGGAGTGAGTGATGGTGTGAGTGACAGGTTGCGTGACAGGGTGAGTGATGGTGTGAGTGACAGGGTGAGTGTCGGTATCAGTGACGGTGTGCATGACAGGGTGAGTGATGGTATGAGTGACAGGGTGAGTAACAGGGTGAGTAACGGTGTGAGTGACAGAGTGAGAGACAGGGTGAGTGACAGGTTGAGTGATGGTGTGAATGACAGAGTGAGTGAGAGGGTGAGTGATGGTGTGAGTGACAGCGTGAGTGACAGGGTGAGTGACAGGTTGAGTGACAGGGTGAGTGACGTGTGAGTTACGTTGTGAGTGACAGGGTGAGTGACGGGTGAGTGACAGGGTGAGTGAAGTTGTGAGTAACGGTGCGAGTGACGGTGCGAGTGACAGTGTGAGTGACAGGGTGAGTGACAGGGTGAGTGACAGGTTGAGTGACAGGGTGAGTGACGTGCGAGTGACGGTGTGAGTGACAGGGCGAGTGACAGGGTGAGTGACGGTGTGAGTGACAGGGTGAGTGAGGTGTGATTGACAGGGTGAGTGACAGGGTGAGTGACAGGGTGAGTGACGGTGTGAGTGACAGGGTGAGTGACAGGGTGAGTGACAAGGTGAGTGATGGTGTGAGTGACAGGGTGCGTGACAGGGTGAGTGAAGGTGTGAGTGACAGTGTGAGTGACAGGGTGAGTGAAGGTGTGAGTGACAGTGTGAGTGACAGGGTGAGTGACAAGTTGAGTGACATGGTGAGTGACGGTGTGAGTGATGGTGTGAGTGACGGTGTGAGTGACAGGATGAGTGACCGGTGAGTGACAGAGTGAGTGACGGTGAGAGTGACAGGTTGAGTAACGGTGCGAGTGACGATGAGAGTGACAGGGTGAGTGTCGGTGTCAGTGACAGGGTGAGTGACAGGGTGAGTAACGGTGTGAGTGACAGGCTGAGTGTCGGTGTCAGTGACGGTGTGAGTGACAGGGTGAGTGACAGGGTGAGTGATGGTGTGAGTGACAGAGTGAGTGAGAGGGTGAGTGATGGTATGAGTGACAGGGTGTGTGAGAGTGTGATTGACAGGATGAGTGACAGGGTGAGTGATGGTGTGAGTGACAGGGTGAGTGACAGGATGAGTGATGGTGTGAGTGACAGTGTGAGTCACAGGGTGAGTGAATGGGTGAGTGAAGGTGTGAATGACAGGGTGAGTGACAGGGTGATTGACAGTGTGAGTGATGGTGTGAGTGACAGGGTGAGTGACAGTGTGAGTGACAGTGTGCATGAAGGTGTGACTGACAGTGTGAGTGACAGGCTGAGTGACAAGTTGAGTGACAGAGTGAGTGACGGTGTGAGTGACAGGTTGAGTGACAGGGTGAGTGATGGTGTGAGTGACGGTGTGAGTGACAGGGTGCGTGACAGGGTGAGTGAAGGTGTGAGTGACAGTGTGAGTGACAGGGTGAGTGACAAGTTGAGTGACATGGTGAGTGACGGTGTGAGTGATGGTGTGAGTGACGGTGTGAGTGACAGGATGAGTGACCGGTGAGTGACAGAGTGAGTGACGGTGAGAGTGACAGGTTGAGTAACGGTGCGAGTGACGATGAGAGTGACAGGGTGAGTGTCGGTGTCAGTGACAGGGTGAGTGACTGGGTGAGTAACGGTGTGAGTGACAGGCTGAGTGTCAGTGTCAGTGACGGTGTGAGTGACAGGGTGAGTGACAGGGTGAGTGATGGTGTGAGTGACAGAGTGAGTGAGAGGGTGAGTGATGGTATGAGTGACAGGGTGTGTGACAGTGTGATTGACAGGATGAGTGACAGGGTGAGTGATGGTGTGAGTGACAGGGTGAGTGACAGGATGAGTGATGGTGTGAGTGACAGTGTGAGTGACAGGGTGAGTGAATGGGTGAGTGAAGGTGTGAATGAGAGGGTGAGTGACAGGGTGAGTGACAGTGTGAGTGATGGTGTGAGTGACAGGGTGAGTGACAGTGTGAGTGACAGTGTGCATGAAGGTGTGACTGACAGTGTGAGTGACAGGCTGAGTGACAAGTTGAGTGACAGAGTGAGTGACGGTGTGAGTGACAGGTTGAGTGACAGGGTGAGTGATGGTGTGAGTGACGGTGGGAGTGACAGTGTGAGTCACATGATGAGTGATGGTGTGAGTGACAGGGTGAGTGACAGTGTGAGTGACAGGATGAGCGAAGGAGTGACTGATGGTGTGAGTGACAGTGAGAGTGACGGGGTGAATGACAAGTTGAGTGACGGGGTGAGTGACAGGCTGAGTGACAAGTTGAGTGACAGGGTGAGTGACAGGGTGTATGACGATGTGAGTGATGATGTGAGTGACGGTGTGAGTGACAGGGTGAGTGACGGTGTGAGTGACTGTGTGAGGGACGGTGTGAGTGACAGGATGAGTGAAAGATTGACTGACAGGCTGAGTGACAGTGTGAGTGACAGTGAGAGTGATGGTGTGAGCGACGGTGTGAGTGACAGTGTGAGTGACAGTGTGAGTGACAGGGTGAGTGGCAGGGTGAGTGATGGTGTGAGTGATGGTGGGAGTGACAGTGTGAGTCACATGATGAGTGATGGTGTGAGTGACAGGGTGAGTGACAGTGTGAGTGACAGGATGAGTGAAGGAGTGACTGATGGTGTGAGTGACAGTGTGAGTGACAGGGTGAATGACAAGTTGAGTGACGGGGTGAGTGACGGGGTGAGTGACAGGGTGAGTGATGGGGTGAGTGACAGGGTGAGTGACGGTGTGAGTGACAGGCTGAGTGACAAGGTGAGTGATGGAGTGAGTGATGGTGTGAGTGACAGGTTGCGTGACAGGGTGAGTGATGGTGTGAGTGACAGGGTGAGTGTCGGTATCAGTGACGGTGTGCATGACAGGGTGAGTGATGGTATGAGTGACAGGGTGAGTAACAGGGTGAGTAACGGTGTGAGTGACAGAGTGAGAGACAGGGTGAGTGACAGGTTGAGTGACGGTGTGAATGACAGAGTGAGTGAGAGGGTGAGTGACGGTGTGAGTGACAGCGTGAGTGACAGGGTGAGTGACAGGTTGAGTGACAGGGTGAGTGACGTGTGAGTTACGTTGTGAGTGACAGGGTGAGTGACGGGTGAGTGACAGGGTGAGTGAAGTTGTGAGTAACGGTGCGAGTGATGGTGCGAGTGACAGTGTGAGTGACAGGGTGAGTGACAGGGTGAGTGACAGGTTGAGTGACAGGGTGAGTGACGTGCGAGTGACGGTGTGAGTGACAGGGCGAGTGACAGGGTGAGTGACGGTGTGAGTGACAGGGTGAGTGAGGTGTGATTGACAGGGTGAGTGACAGGGTGAGTGACAGGGTGAGTGACGGTGTGAGTGACAGGGTGAGTGACAGGGTGAGTGACAAGGTGAGTGATGGTGTGAGTGACGGTGTGAGTGACAGGGTGCGTGACAGGGTGAGTGAAGGTGTGAGTGACAGTGTGAGTGACAGGGTGAGTGACAAGTTGAGTGACATGGTGAGTGATGGTGTGAGTGATGGTGTGAGTGACGGTGTGAGTGACAGGATGAGTGACCGGTGAGTGACAGAGTGAGTGACGGTGAGAGTGACAGGTTGAGTAACGGTGCGAGTGACGATGAGAGTGACAGGGTGAGTGTCGGTGTCAGTGACAGGGTGAGTGACAGGGTGAGTAACGGTGTGAGTGACAGGCTGAGTGTCGGTGTCAGTGACGGTGTGAGTGACAGGGTGAGTGACAGGGTGAGTGATGGTGTGAGTGACAGAGTGAGTGAGAGGGTGAGTGATGGTATGAGTGACAGGGTGTGTGACAGTGTGATTGACAGGATGAGTGACAGGGTGAGTGATGGTGTGAGTGACAGGGTGAGTGACAGGATGAGTGATGGTGTGAGTGACAGTGTGAGTGACAGGGTGAGTGAATGGGTGAGTGAAGGTGTGAATGAGAGGGTGAGTGACAGGGTGAGTGACAGTGTGAGTGATGGTGTGAGTGACAGGGTGAGTGACAGTGTGAGTGACAGTGTGCATGAAGGTGTGACTGACAGTGTGAGTGACAGGCTGAGTGACAAGTTGAGTGACAGAGTGAGTGACGGTGTGAGTGACAGGTTGAGTGACAGGGTGAGTGATGGTGTGAGTGACGGTGGGAGTGACAGTGTGAGTCACATGATGAGTGATGGTGTGAGTGACAGGGTGAGTGACAGTGTGAGTGACAGGATGAGCGAAGGAGTGACTGATGGTGTGAGTGACAGTGAGAGTGACGGGGTGAATGACAAGTTGAGTGACGGGGTGAGTGACAGGCTGAGTGACAAGTTGAGTGACAGGGTGAGTGACAGGGTGTATGACGATGTGAGTGATGATGTGAGTGACGGTGTGAGTGACAGGGTGAGTGACGGTGTGAGTGACTGTGTGAGGGACGGTGTGAGTGACAGGATGAGTGAAAGATTGACTGACAGGCTGAGTGACAGTGTGAGTGACAGTGAGAGTGATGGTGTGAGCGACGGTGTGAGTGACAGTGTGAGTGACAGTGTGAGTGACAGGGTGAGTGGCAGGGTGAGTGATGGTGTGAGTGATGGTGGGAGTGACAGTGTGAGTCACATGATGAGTGATGGTGTGAGTGACAGGGTGAGTGACAGTGTGAGTGACAGGATGAGTGAAGGAGTGACTGATGGTGTGAGTGACAGTGTGAGTGACAGGGTGAATGACAAGTTGAGTGACGGGGTGAGTGACGGGGTGAGTGACAGGGTGAGTGATGGGGTGAGTGACAGGGTGAGTGACGGTGTGAGTGACAGGCTGAGTGACAAGGTGAGTGATGGAGTGAGTGATGGTGTGAGTGACAGGTTGCGTGACAGGGTGAGTGATGGTGTGAGTGACAGGGTGAGTGTCGGTATCAGTGACGGTGTGCATGACAGGGTGAGTGATGGTATGAGTGACAGGGTGAGTAACAGGGTGAGTAACGGTGTGAGTGACAGAGTGAGAGACAGGGTGAGTGACAGGTTGAGTGACGGTGTGAATGACAGAGTGAGTGAGAGGGTGAGTGACGGTGTGAGTGACAGCGTGAGTGACAGGGTGAGTGACAGGTTGAGTGACAGGGTGAGTGACGTGTGAGTTACGTTGTGAGTGACAGGGTGAGTGACGGGTGAGTGACAGGGTGAGTGAAGTTGTGAGTAACGGTGCGAGTGATGGTGCGAGTGACAGTGTGAGTGACAGGGTGAGTGACAGGGTGAGTGACAGGTTGAGTGACAGGGTGAGTGACGTGCGAGTGACGGTGTGAGTGACAGGGCGAGTGACAGGGTGAGTGACGGTGTGAGTGACAGGGTGAGTGAGGTGTGATTGACAGGGTGAGTGACAGGGTGAGTGACAGGGTGAGTGACGGTGTGAGTGACAGGGTGAGTGACAGGGTGAGTGACAAGGTGAGTGATGGTGTGAGTGACGGTGTGAGTGACAGGGTGCGTGACAGGGTGAGTGAAGGTGTGAGTGACAGTGTGAGTGACAGGGTGAGTGACAAGTTGAGTGACATGGTGAGTGATGGTGTGAGTGATGGTGTGAGTGACGGTGTGAGTGACAGGATGAGTGACCGGTGAGTGACAGAGTGAGTGACGGTGAGAGTGACAGGTTGAGTAACGGTGCGAGTGACGATGAGAGTGACAGGGTGAGTGTCGGTGTCAGTGACAGGGTGAGTGACAGGGTGAGTAACGGTGTGAGTGACAGGCTGAGTGTCGGTGTCAGTGACGGTGTGAGTGACAGGGTGAGTGACAGGGTGAGTGATGGTGTGAGTGACAGAGTGAGTGAGAGGGTGAGTGATGGTATGAGTGACAGGGTGTGTGACAGTGTGATTGACAGGATGAGTGACAGGGTGAGTGATGGTGTGAGTGACAGGGTGAGTGACAGGATGAGTGATGGTGTGAGTGAAGGTGTGAATGACAGGGTGAGTGACAGGGTGAGTGACAGTGTGAGTGATGGTGTGAGTGACAGGGTGAGTGACAGTGTGAGTGATGGTGTGAGTGACAGCATGAGTGACAGGGTGAGTGATGGTGTGAGTGACAATGTGAGTGATGATGTGTGTGACAGGGTGAGTGACAGGTAATGTGACAGAGTGAGTGACGGTGTGAGTGATGGTGTGAGTGACAGGGTGAGTGACGGTGTGTGTGACAGGGTGAGTGACGGTTTGAGTGATGGTGTGAGTGACAGGGTGAGTGACAGGATGAGTGACAGGTTGAGTGACAGGGTGGGTGACATTGTGAGTGACAGGGTTAGTGTCGGTGTGAGTGACAGTATGAGTGACAGGGTGAGTGACAGGGTGAGTGATGGTGTGAGTGATGGTGAGAGTGACAGGTTGAGTAACGGTGAGAGTGACAAGGTGAGTGTTGGTGTGACTGACAGGGTGAGTGACAGGGTGAGTGACAGGGTGAGTGACAGGGTGATTGACGGTGTGAGTGAAGGTGTGACTGACGGTGTGAGTGACGGTGTGAGTGACAGGTTTAGTGGCAAGATAAGTGACAGGGTGAGTGACGGTGTGAGTGACGGCGAGCGTGAAGGTGAGAGTGACAGTGTGAGTGACAGGGTGAGTGACGGTGTGATTGATGGTGAGAGTGGCAGGGTGAGTGACAATGAGAGTGACAGTGTGAGTGACGGTGAGAGTGACAGGGTGAGAGATGGGGAGAGAGACGGTGTGAGTGACGGTGTGAGTGACAGGGTGAGTGACGGTGTGAGTGTCAGTGTGAGTGACCGTGTGAGTGACAGGCTGAGTGAAGGTGTGAGTGACGGCGAGAGTGACGGTGAGATTGTCAAGGTGAATGACGGTGTGAGTGATGGTGAGAGTGACAGGGTGAGTGACAATGAGAGTGACCGTGTGAGTGACGGTGAGAGTGAGGGGCTGAGAGACGGTGTGAGTGACGGTGTGAGTGACAGGGTGAGTGACGGTGTGAGTGTCGGTGTGAGTGACGGTGTGAGTGACAGGGTGAGTGATGGTGTGAGTGACGGTGAGAGTGACAGTGTGAGTAACGGTATGAGTGTCGGTGTGAGTGAAAGGGTGAGTGTCGCTGTGAGTGACAGTGAGAGTGACAGGGTGAGTGTCGGTGTGAATGACGGTGAGAGTGACAGGGTGAGTGATGGTGTGAGTGTCAGTGTGAGTGACAGGGTGAGTGTCAGTGTGAGTGACAGGTTGAGTGACAGGGTGAGTGATGGTGTGAGTAACGGAGAGAGTGACAGGGTGAGTGACGGTGTGAGTGACAGGGTGTGTGACAGGGTGAGTGACAGGGTGAGTGACGGTGTGAGTAACGGTGCGAGTGACAGGTTGAGTGACACGGTGAGTGACAGGATGAGTGACAGGGTGAGTGACAGGTTGAGTGACAGGGTGAGTGACATGTGAGTGACGGTGTGAGTGACAGGGTGAGTGTCAGGGAGAGTGACGGTGTGAGTGACAGGGTGAGTGAGGTGTGAGTGACAGGGTGAGTGACGGTGAGTGATGGTGTGAGTGACAGGGTGAGTGACAGGGTGATTGATGGTGTGAGTGACAGGGTGAGTGATGGTGTGAGTGACAGGGTGAGTGACAGTGTGATTGATGGTGCGAGTGATGGCTTGAGTGAAAGGGTGAGTGATGGTGTGAGTGACAGGCTGAGTGACGGTGTGAGTGATGGGGTGAGTGACAGGGTGAGTGATGGGGTGAGTGATGGGCTAAGTGACGGTGTGAGTGACAGGCTGAGTGACAAGGTGAGTGATGGTGTGAGTGACGGTGTGAGTGAGAGGTTGCGTGACAGTGTGAGTGACGGTGAGAGTGACAGGGTGAGAGACGGGGAGAGAGACGGTGTGAGTGACGGTGTGAGTGACAGGGTGAGTGACGGTGTGAGTGTCAGTTTGAGTGACCGTGTGAGTGACAGGCTGAGTGAAGGTGTGAGTGACGGCGAGAGTGACGGTGAGATTGTCAAGGTGAATGACGGTGTGAGTGATGGTGAGAGTGACAGGGTGAGTGACAATGAGAGTGACCGTGTGAGTGACGGTGAGAGTGAGGGGCTGAGAGACGGGGAGAGAGACGGTGTGAGTGACGGTGTGAGTGACAGGGTGAGTGACGGTGTGAGTGTCGGTGTGAGTGACGGTGTGAGTGACAGGGTGAGTGATGGTGTGAGTGACGGCGAGAGTGACGGTGAGAGTGACAGGGTGAATGACGGTGTGAGTGACGGTGAGAGTGACAGTGTGAGTAACGGTATGAGTGTCGGTGTGAGTGAAAGGGTGAGTGTCGCTGTGAGTGACAGTGAGAGTGACAGGGTGAGTGTCGGTGTGATTGACGGTGAGAGTGACAGGGTGAGTGATGGTGTGAGTGTCAGTGTGAGTGACAGGGTGAGTGTCAGTGTGAGTGACAGGGTGAGTGACAGGGTGAGTGACGGTGTGAGTAACGGAGAGAGTGACAGGGTGAGTGACGGTGTGAGTGACAGGGTGTGTGACAGGGTGAGTGACAGGGTGAGTGACGGTGTGAGTAACGGTGCGCGTGACAGCGCGAGTGACGGTGTGAGTGACGGTGTGAGTGACAGGTTGAGTGACACGGTGAGTGACAGGATGAGTGACAGGGTGAGTGACAGGTTGAGTGACAGGGTGAGTGACATGTGAGTGACGGTGTGAGTGACAGGGTGAGTGTCAGGGAGAGTGACGGTGTGAGTGACAGGGTGAGTGAGGTGTGAGTGACAGGGTGAGTGACAGGGTGAGTGATGGTGTGAGTGACAGGGTGAGTGACAGGGTGATTGATGGTGTGAGTGACAGGGTGAGTGATGGTGTGAGTGACAGGGTGAGTGACAGTGTGATTGATGGTGCGAGTGATGGCTTGAGTGAAAGGGTGAGTGATGGTGTGAGTGACAGGCTGAGTGACGGTGTGAATGATGGGGTGAGTGACAGGGTGAGTGATGGGGTGAGTGATGGGCTAAGTGACGGTGTGAGTGACAGGCTGAGTGACAAGGTGAGTGATGGTGTGAGTGACGGTGTGAGTGAGAGGTTGCGTGACAGGGTGAGTGACGGTGTGAGTGACAGGGTGATTGACAGGGTGAGTGACAAGTTGAGTGACAGGGTGAGTGACAGTGTGAGTGATGGTGTGAGTGACGGTGTGAGTGACAGAATGAGTGACAGGTGAATGATGGAGTGAGTGATGGTGAGAGTGACATGTTGAGTAACGGTGCGAGTGACGATGAGAGTGACAGGGTGAGTGTCGGTGTCAGTGACGGTGTGCGTGACAGGGTGAGTGACGGTGAGAGTGACAGGCTGAGTTTCAGTGTCAGTGACGGTGTGAGTGACAGGGTGAGTGACAGGTTGAGTGACGGTGTGAGTGACAGAGTGAGTGATAGGGTGAGTGACGGTGTGAGTGACAGGGTGTGTGACAGTGTGAGTGATGGTGTGATTGACAGGGTGAGTGACAGAATGACTGACAGGATGAGTGACAGGGTGAGTGATGGTGTGAGTGACAGGGTGAGTGACAGGGTGAGTGATGGTGTGAGTGACAGTGTGAGTGACAGGATGAGTGACAAGTTGAGTGATGATGTGAGTGACAAGTTGAGTGACAGGGTGAGTGACAGGGTGACTGTCGGTGTCAGTGACGGTGTGCGTGACAGGGTGAGTGACGGTATGAGTGACAGGGTGAGTGATAGGGTGAGTGACAGGGTGATTGACGGTGTGAGTGAAGGTGTGACTGACGGTATGAGTGACGGTGTGAGTGACAGGTTTAGTGGCAGGATAAGTGACAGGGTGAGTGACGGTGTGAGTGACGGCGAGAGTGAAGGTGAGAGTGACAGTGTGAGTGACAGGGTGAGTGATGGTGTGAGTGATGGTGAGAGTGGCAGGGTGAGTGACAATGAGAGTGACAGTGTGAGTGACGGTGAGAGTGACAGGGTGCGAGACGGGGAGAGAGACGGTGTGAGTGACGGTGTGAGTGACAGGGTGAGTGACGGTGTGAGTGTCAGTGTGAGTGACCGTGTGAGTGACAGGCTGAGTGAAGGTGTGAGTGACGGTGAGAGTGACGGTGAGTTTGTCAAGGTGAATGACGGTGTGAGTGATGGTGAGAGTGACAGGGTGAGTGACAATGAGAGTGACCGTGTGAGTGACGGTGAGAGTGAGGGGCTGAGAGACGGGGAGAGAGACGGTGTGAGTGACGGTGTGAGTGACAGGGTGAGTGACGGTGTGAGTGTCGGTGTGAGTGACGGTGTGAGTGACAGGGTGAGTGATGGTGTGAGTGACGGTGAGAGTGACAGTGTGAGTAACGGTATGAGTGTCGGTGTGAGTGAAAGGGTGAGTGTCGCTGTGCGTGACAGTGAGAGTGACAGGGCGAGTGACGGTGTGAGTGACGGTGTGAGTGACAGGTTGAGTGACACCGTGAGTGACAGGATGAGTGACAGGGTGAGTGACAGGTTGAGTGACAGGGTGAGTGACATCTGAGTGACGGTGTGAGTGGCAGGGTGAGTGTCAGGGAGAGTGACGGTGTAAGTGACAGGGTGAGTGAGGTGTGAGTGACAGGGTGAGTGACAGGGTGAGTGATGGTGTGAGTGACAGGGTGAGTGACAGGGTGATTGATGGTGTGAGTGACAGGGTGAGTGATGGTGTGAGTGACAGGGTGAGTGACAGTGTGATTGATGGTGCGAGTGATGGCTTGAGTGAAAGGGTGAGTGATGGTGTGAGTGACAGGCTGAGTGACGGTGTGAGTGATGGGGTGAGTGACAGTGTGAGTGATGGGGTGAGTGATGGGCTAAGTGATGGTGTGAGTGACAGGCTGAGTGACAAGGTGAGTGATGGTGTGAGTGACGGTGTGAGTGAGAGTTTGCGTGACAGTGTGAGTGACGGTGAGAGTGACAGGGTGAGAGACGGGGAGAGAGACGGTGTGAGTGACGGTGTGAGTGACAGGGTGAGTGACGGTGTGAGTGTCAGTGTGAGTGACCATGTGAGTGACAGGCTGAGTGAAGGTGTGAGTGATGGCGAGAGTGACGGTGAGATTGTCAAGGTGAATGACGGTGTGAGTGATGGTGAGAGTGACAGGGTGAGTGACAATGAGAGTGACCGTGTGAGTGACGGTGAGAGTGAGGGGCTGAGAGACGGGGAGAGAGACGGTGTGAGTGACGGTGTGAGTGACAGGGTGAGTGACGGTGTGAGTGTCGGTGTGAGTGACGGTGTGAGTGACAGGGTGAGTGATGGTGTGAGTGACGGCGAGAGTGACGGTGAGAGTGACAGGGTGAATGACGGTGTGAGTGACGGTGAGAGTGACAGTGTGAGTAACGGTATGAGTGTCGGTGTGAGTGAAAGGTTGAGTGTCGCTGTGAGTGACAGTGAGAGTGACAGGGTGAGTGTCGGTGTGATTGACGGTGAGAGTGACAGGGTGAGTGATGGTGTGAGTGTCAGTGTGAGTGACAGGGTGAGTGTCAGTGTGAGTGACAGGGTGAGTGACAGGGTGAGTGACGGTGTGAGTAACGGAGAGAGTGACAGGGTGAGTGACGGTGTGAGTGACAGGGTGTGTGACAGGGTGAGTGACAGGGTGAGTGACGGTGTGAGTAACGGTGCGCGTGACAGCGCGAGTGACGGTGTGAGTGACGGTGTGAGTGACAGGTTGAGTGACACGGTGAGTGACAGGATGAGTGACAGGGTGAGTGACAGGTTGAGTGACAGGGTGAGTGACATGTGAGTGACGTTGTGAGTGACAGGGTGAGTGTCAGGGAGAGTGACGGTGTGAGTGACAGGGTGAGTGAGGTGTGAGTGACAGGGTGAGTGACAGGGTGAGTGATGGTGTGAGTGACAGGGTGAGTGACAGGGTGATTGATGGTGTGAGTGACAGGGTGAGTGATGGTGTGAGTGACAGGGTGAGTGACAGTGTGATTGATGGTGCGAGTGATGGCTTGAGTGAAAGGGTGAGTGATGGTGCGAGTGACAGGCTGAGTGACGGTGTGAATGATGGGGTGAGTGACAGGGTGAGTGATGGGGTGAGTGATGGGCTAAGTGACGGTGTGAGTGACAGGCTGAGTGACAAGGTGAGTGATGGTGTGAGTGACGGTGTGAGTGAGAGGTTGCGTGACAGGGTGAGTGACGGTGTGAGTGACAGGGTGATTGACAGGGTGAGTGACAAGTTGAGTGACAGGGTGAGTGACAGTGTGAGTGATGGTGTGAGTGACGGTGTGAGTGACAGAATGAGTGACAGGTGAATGATGGAGTGAGTGATGGTGAGAGTGACATGTTGAGTAACGGTGCGAGTGACGATGAGAGTGACAGGATGAGTGTCGGTGTCAGTGACGGTGTGCATGACAGGGTGAGTGATGGTATGAGTGACAGGGTGAGTAACAGGGTGAGTAACGGTGTGAGTGACAGAGTGAGAGACAGGGTGAGTGATGGTGTGAGTGACGGTGAGAGTGACAGGCTGAGTTTCAGTGTCAGTGACGGTGTGAGTGACAGGGTGAGTGACAGGTTGAGTGATGGTGTGAGTGACAGAGTGAGTGATAGGGTGAGTGACGGTGTGAGTGACAGGGTGTGTGACAGTGTGAGTGATGGTGTGATTGACAGGGTGAGTGACAGGATGATTGACAGGCTGAGTGACAGGGTGAGTGATGGTGTGAGTGACAGGGTGAGTGACAGGGTGAGTGATGGTGTGAGTGACAGTGTGAGTGACAGGATGAGTGACAAGTTGAGTGATGGTGTGAGTGACAAGTTGAGTGACAGGGTGAGTGACAGGGTGAGTGTCGGTGTCAGTGACGGTGTGCGTGACAGGGTGAGTGACGGTATGAGTGACAGGGTGAGTGACAGGGTGAGTAACGGTGTGAGTGACAGAGTGAGAGACAGGGTGAGTGATGGTGTGAGTGACGGTGTGAGTGACAGGCTGAGTGTCGGTGTCAGTGACGGTGTGAGTGACAGGGTGAGTGACAGGGTGAGTGACGGTGTGAGTGACAGAGTGAGTGAGAGGGTGATTGACAGGATGAGTGACAGGGTGAGTGATGGTGTGAGTGACAGGGTGAGTGACAGGGTGAGTGATGGTGTGAGTGACGGTGTGAGTGAAAGGTTAATTGATGGTGTGAGTGACAGGGTGAGTGACGGTGTGAGTGACAGGGTGAGTGACAGTGTGAGTGACGGTGTGAGTGAAATGGTGAGTGACAGGGTGAGTGACAGGGTGAGTGATGGTGTGAGTGACGATCTGAGTGACAGTGTGAGTGACAGGTTGAGTGACAGGATGAGTGACAGGGTGAGTGATGGTATGAGTGACGGTTTGAGTGACAGTGTGAGTGACAGGTTGAGTGACAGTGTGAGTGACAGGGTGAGTGACGGTATGAGTGACTGGGTGAGTGACAGGGTGAGTGACAGGGTGACTGACAGTGCGAGTGACGGTGTGAGTGACAGTGTGAGTGACGGTGTGAATGACAGGGTAAGTGATGGTGTGAGTGACGGTGTGAGTGACAGGGTGAGTGACAGTATGAGAGATGGTGTAAGTGACAGGGTGAGTGACGGTGTGAGTAAAGGTGTGAGTGACGGTGTGATTGACAGTATGAGTGACAGGTTGAGTGTCAAGTTTAGTGACAGGGTGAGTGACGGTGTGAGTGATGGTGTGACTGACGGTGTGAGTGACAGTGTGAGTGACAGGGTGAGTGATGGTGTGAGTCACAGGGTGAGTGACAGGGTGAGTGATGGTGTGAGTGACGGTGAGGGTGATGGTATGAGTGACAGTTTGAGTGACAGGTTGTGTGACAGGGTGAGTGACAGGGTGAGTGACGGTGTGAGTGACGGTGTGAGTGACAGGATTAGTGACAGGGTGTGTGACAGGGTGAGTGACAGGTTGAGTGACGGTATGTGTGATGGTGTGAGTGACGGTGTGAATGACGGGGTGAGTGACGGTGTGAGTGACAGGGTGAGTGACAGGGTGAGTGACTGGTTGAGTGACAGGGTGAGTGACATGGTGAGTGAGAGGGTGAGTGAATGGTTGAGTTACAGGGTGAGTGCCGGTGAGAGTGACAGGATGAGTGAAAGTTTGAGTGACAGGGTGAGTGACAGGTTGAGTTACAGGCTGAGTGACGGTTTGAGTGTCGGTGTGAGTGATGGTGTGAGTGACGGTGTGAGTGACGGTGTGAGTGACATTGTGAGTGACAGGGTGAGTGACGGTGCGATTGACATGTTGAGTGGCAGGGTGAGTGACGGTGTGAGTGACAGTGTGAGTGACGGAGTGAGTTTCGCTCTGAGTGACGTTGTGAGTGTCGGTGTGAGTGACAGGTTAAATGACAGGGTGAGGGAGAGTGTGAGTGTCGGTATGAGTGATGGTGAGCGTGTCAGTGTGAGTGACAGGGTGAGTGATGGTGTGAGTGAAGGTGTGAGTGATGGTGTGAGTGACAGTGTGAGTGACAGGGTGAGTGACAAGTTGACTGACATGGTGAGTGATGGTGTGAGTGACGGTGTGACTGATGGTGTGAGTGACGGTGTGAGAGACAGGGTGAGTGATGGCGTGAGTGAAAGGGTGAGTGATGGTGTGAGTGACGGTGTGAGTGACGGTGTGAGTGACGGTGTGAGTGACAGGTTGAGTGACAGGCTGTGTGCCAGGGTGAGTGACAGGGTGAGTGAAGGTATGAGTGACGGTGTGAGTGAAGGTGTGAGTGACAGGATGAGTGACAGGGTGAGTGACAGGCTGAGTGACAGTGTGTGTGATGGTGTGAGTGACGGTGTGAGTAACGGTGTGAGTGACGGTGTGAGTGACAGGGTGAGTGACAGGTAATGTGACAGGGTGAGTGACAGTGTGAGTGACGGCGTGAGTGACGATGTGAGTGACAGAGTGAGTGATGATGTGAGTGACAGGTAATGTGACAGGGTGAGTGACGTTGTGAGTGATGGTGTGAGTGGCAGAGTGAGTGACTGTTTGAGTGACAGGGTGAGTGAGAGGGTGAGTGACGGTGTGAGTGACGGTGTGACTGATGGTGTGAGTGACGGTGTGAGTGACAGGGTGAGTGATGGCGTGAGTGAAAGGGTGAGTGACGGTGTGAGTGACGGTGTGAGTGTCGGTGCGAGTGACAGGGTGAGTGATGGCGTGAGTGACAGGTTGAGTGACTGGTTGAGTGACAGAGTGAGTGACAGTATGTGTTGAGTCTGTGTTTTCCAAATGTAGTTATGCTGAATAACTGGACACAGACAACAGAATACTTAAACAGGTCTTTAGTAATTGAGGGTCAGGGCTGAACTGAAATACAAACTGCTCCACAGGGTTTATATACCGGTGTGATCACCACCGGTACTACAATATACAGGAGCCATCAGAAAGTAGTTCATCACCTTAAGGTAGTCTCTTAAGGTGGTACAGGTTACATACACTACAATTCCTCCCCTTTTAGCTTAACAGTGTACACCCCAATTTAAAACATAACATGGATAACATATATACAACTTTCATACAAAACTGTTCAAAGATTCAGTCTCTGAGGAGGCCTCCTGATCCGGGCCGGATAATGCCTTTCAGGGGTCTCTGGTTCTCGTTGCTGGGGTGACTCATCCATTTGATCTCTTATGGATTGAACATCATCATGTACGTTCGAGTCTGAGGTAGATGCTACAGGCTCAATAACTTCTTCAACTGGCGTCTCTGCCGTAGACATGGGGTCGACCCTTGTTCTCGATTCCACAAGTTGGTCAGCATGACGTCGTATTACGTTCTCACGAACGTCTACCGTGTACATCAAGGGTCCTTGTCGGGCACGAATTGTTCCGGATTGCCATTTATCATTCCTATAGTCCCTGGCCAACACTGGTTGTCCTATTTCGAAACTCCGAGTGCCCTTGTTATTTACGTGCTGGAATTGTTTGTTTTCGACTTCCCTACGCACATTGGCCTAGAAATTCAGTCTGGACACTTTTGGGGCGCTAAAGTCGGGCGCTCGCTAAAGTTAGCGCCCGCCGGAAAATGTAGGCCACATCGCCGAAATTCAGTAGAGTTGGCCCTAAGTTTGGCCGAGCGCTGAAACTGGCGTTGAAATGCTGTGTTCCGGCGCTAAGCCGGCGATGCGGCCTAATAACGCCGAAGCCGGACGCAGCGCAGGTGCGGTCATGTTTTGATTGACAGCAGACACCCTGACGCCGGCCAGCTCTTAAAGGGGCAAGGGTCAACTTTGACTGCTGCCACGCCCTGCATACTGGAGCCCTGCAGCTAGGCCTCAGCACTACTGGTGTGCCAAAATAGCGCCTGGAGCAATGGAGAGGGCCCGTGAGCGAGCGCAGCGCTTCTCAGAGCATGCTCTGAGTGTGCTCATTCATGGTGTGGAGAAGAGAAGAGAGATCCTGTGCCCGGACAGTGGCAGGAAGGCTCCCAGGAGGCAGTACAGGAGAGCCTGGGGCAAAATCGCCCGCAGGGTGTCATCCACCTGTGATGTCCCCAGGAGTGCGGACCAATGCCGCAAGAAGTTCAACGATCTCACTCGGATGGTGAAGGTGAGTACCCTTTCCAGTGTCCCCCTCATCCTTGCATGTGCACCTCACATTATGGGCAAAGGGACCTCAAAGGCCTAATGGGCAGCCCTCCTCCCGCAGCAATGGCACTTGCATGTTCATCAATAGCACTTTCTGCACTTAACACACTGGCCAAGCTATTCGACCATGGGAGGCAGTGCACCCAGCAACAGGGCACCACACTGGCCAAGCTATTCCACCATGGGAGGCAGTGCACACAGCGAGAGGGCACCACACTGTACTTAGAGGCCGTCCTTTCTCTTGCAGGCCAAGCTGGCGAGCAATGTAAGGAGCCAGGCTGTCACTGGTGGAGGCCGTCCCGAGTACCAGGCGCTCACTGATCTGGAGGAGAGCGTGGCACGACTCATGCGTGGCCGGGTGACTGGCCCTGTCGCGATCGGCGAGGCGGACCCTGTACTGGTACCCACTGGTAAGGACATGACCGGTTGCACCTCTCTCGTTGCCCTCGCGCTTCAGATCTACATCCTTTCCCACTGACCGACAAATGCGCATAATGCACCACTCAGGCCTCCCTCGCTGACGGCCTGTCCTCACTCTAAAGCTACTCTTGTGCCTTCCTGCTTTCAGCTGGTGAGGAGGAGGTGGTCCCTGAAGCGCAGAGAGCCAGGCCCTTGGAGGAGGAGGACGTCGAGGACCAGGAGGAAGGCGGCACATCGGGGGAACCCTCCTCCGCGCCAGGGGATGGCAATGGAGGGGAGACATCTGGCCTGCAGGAGAGCCAGGGGGAGGTGTTGGAGGGGAGGGCCGAAGCTGGTCCCAGTAGGGTGGACGCACGCAGGAAGGGTCCGGCAGCACGCCAGCCTTCTCCCCAGAGGGGGGAGGTGTTGGAGGGGAGGGCCGAAGCTGGTCCCAGTAGGGTGGACGCACGCGGGAAGGCTCCGGCAGCACGCCGGCCTTCTGCCCAGAGGGGGGAGGTGTTGGAGGGGAGGGCAGAACCTGGCCCAAGTGGGGTCGGCGCACGCGGGAAGGGTCGGCCAGCTCGGCGGCCTTCTCACCGGAGGGAGAGTCCGCCCTCCAGTCCGGACACGGTCCTCGCCCAGGAGGTGCGCGACCTCGATGAGATGTCGGCGGCGTCTGAGCGGCGCCGCCAAGAGTTCATGGGGGTGGTCGAACAGATGCCTCACGCCATTGAGTCCCTGGCTCAGAGCGTGGTGGCTTTCGGGGAATCACTGGCCAGGGGGTTCGAACAACTCACGGCAGCGCACGACAGGGGTGTCCAGCAACTGGCCGCAGCGCACGACAGGGGTGTGCAGCAACTCGCGGCAGCGCAGGACGCGGGTGTGCAGCAACTGGCGGCAGCGCAGGACGCGACTCGCGAGATGAGTGGTGCCGTCCAGACACTGGCAGAGCTGATGCGGGCACATACCAGGGCAGTTCGGGCACTCACTTCTGCCACACTCGCTGTGGCACGGAGGCATCGCCATGGCACCCGCCGCCCTGCTGCAGCACAGCGGTCTGGCCTCCCCCAGATTGCTGCGCTTGCTACACTGCCAGCCCGGCCGAGTGCCAGTGTCTCTGACGAGCAGCGCGCACCTGCCATCAGCCAGCTTGCCCCCAATGGTGCTGCCAACACTGCCACTCCCCCAGCCAAGGTGCGACGAGCTGCTGCTAAGACTGATGCTGCCCAGCCACAGCTGCAGCAGTCAGCAGCCGGCCCCTCCCGGGCCAGGCCTCGTCTAGGCCGACCCCCAAGGGCATCTGCCGACACGCTTTGTGGCCCTCATGAGCCTTCCCCCAGCCTCGCCACACCCGCAGGGCCCAGGTTGAGGTGGAGCAGCAGGTCGGCCAGGGGCCGGATAAGCCTGTCTAAGGACTCGCCCTCTCGGCACACCCATTAGAGTGTGGTGAGAGCGGTTTCTTTTATATTGGGGGCTTGTGTTGTGGGGGGCATTATTTTGTTAAGGCCGAGGATCAAGGCATTTTTTGTTTTCATGGGGGTGTCTCTGTTGTGGGGGGGGGCTTATTTTTGTAAGGCCGCTGTTGAAGGCCTTTTGGATGGGCAAGTTTTGTTAGTCCTCCCCAGGTTTTGGGAGTGACAGATGTTTTTGACTGTTTTTTGGGGGTCTTGTCTGTTTTTCTGTTTCATGTGGGAAGGTCCCTGAGTTTGTGAAATAAAGCTTTTGATTTATTCAGCATGTCCAGGTGTCATGTTTGAAGTGGTTGTTGCGTTAACCGGCTGAGGGCTTGCGGAGCGGCTGCCTCAGGTGCGTTCATTGTCACAGGCCATTCCCTGACAGGGGGCCTAGAAGTGTCAATCAATAAGCCCCCGGCGGACGGCCCTTGGCCCTTGTCGCTCCCTCCTGGGCTGGTCCTCCTCCTCCTCCTCCTCCTCCTGCTCGTCCTCCTGAGGTGGTGGTGCAATGCCAGGTGGCAGTGCCTGAGTCCTGCGGATAGCCAGGTTGTGCAGCATGCAGCACACGACGACGAACTGGGAGACTCTATCCGGCGAATACTGTAGAGATCCTCCGGAACGATCCAGGCAGCGGAATCGTTGCTTGAGGACGCCTATCATTTGCTCGATGATGTTCCTTGTGGCTTGATGGCTTTCGTTGTATGCCTCCTCCGCTGGGGTCCTGGGCGTGTGGAGTGGGGTCATGAGCCATGTACACAAAGGGTAGCCCTTGTCCCCGATAAGCCATCCCCTTGGTGGAGGCTGTGCCTCGAACATGTCAGCCACAGTAGTCTGGCGCAGGATAAATGCATCGTGGCTGCTTCCTGGGAAGCGGGCATTGACAGCTGGGATGCGCTGCCTGTGGTCACACACCAGCTGTACATTTAGGGAATGGTAGCCCTTCCGGTTGCTGTAATCCTCGGCATTGTGGATAGGTGCCCGCATAGCCACATGCGTGCAGTCAATGGCGCCCTGCACCATGGGGAAGCCCGCGATCCTGCCAAATCCGACTGCACGCTGCTCCTGCCTCTGTCGGGTCATGGGGAAGGAGATGAATTGGTGTCTCCTCGCGTAAAGTGCATCGGTGACCTGCCGGATGCAGCGATGCACGGCGAACTGGGAGATGTTCGCTATGTCCGCAGCAGCGGCTTGGAAGGAGCCGCTTGCATAAAAGTTCAGAGCCACCGTGACCTTCACTTCCACCGAGAGAGACGTCCTGCACATCAGCTGTGGATGCAGATCTGTGTGAAGCAGCTGGCAGATCTCTGCAACCACCTCCCTTCTGAAGCGCAGCCTCTTCACACAATGCGCCGCAGTCATGGTGAGATAGGACACCTGCTGCCGGTATTGCCTGAGTGGGTAAGGCCTACGTTGCCGACGCCTGATGGCCCCTCTGCGTCTAGGCATGGCTGGCCCTCTCTCACAGCGTCTGCGAGCCCTTCGCACATAATGCTGCAACTGAGGGTTGGCCCCCCATACAGCCCCCATAATAAAGTTGAGAACAGATAAATCACAATGAATCAAATGTCAAAGCACTGGCCAGAAGCCAAAAATACCTCTCCTATGTTGTCCCAAATCTGTAACCTCTGTCCCTTGGTCTCTGTCCAGAAATCCAAAGCAGTAAAGTCATTGCAGCAAAATGGCTGGGCTTTATAGGTCAGTGTAAGTGCCCTTTAATTTGCGCTCCCTGAGGCCCACAGGGCCTCTTTTGCATTCCACCTCACAGTTCTTAGCAGCGCCACGCCCACATTGGGCGGGCACCACTGAATTTCCGGTTTGGGGCGCACAAACAGCGTTGCGCGACGATATGACGTCATAAGCTGCGCGCGCACCTGAGCGGGCGCAAACACTTTGCGCCGGTGCTAAATGTCAACTGAATTTGGGTGTCGGCGCAGATCGGACTGCGTTCAGGCGTTAAGTGTCTAGCGCCGGAAATATAGCCCTTTTATGGCGTTAGCGGCTGGCGCAACCCACTGAATTTCTAGGCCATTGGGTTTTAACAAATCCAATCGGGACCGCAACCTCCTGTTATAGAACATTATGGCAGGGCTTTGATTTGTCACTGCATGCGTGGCGTTTCGATATGCCATCAGGAAATTGTCCACCTTGTATTGTAGTGGAATATGGTCTTCGCTCATGGCCTTTATCGCCTTTTTGAACGTTTGTACAAATCTCTCGGCCAACCCATTTGTAGCCGGATGATATGGGGCAGATGTATAGTGTTTCACCCCATTCTTCTTCATGAATATCTGGAATTCTTCTGACACGAACTGTGGTCCGTTGTCTGAACATATTTGTTCCGGCAGCCCATTTCTTGCAAATATGGTTCTTAGAACTGCGATCGTCTTTTCAGAGATAGTGGTCGACATCTTAATCACTTCTGGCCATTTAGAATGTGCGTCTACCACTATCAAAAACATGGAATCCATGAATGGACCTGCAAAGTCGATATGCACACGTTGCCATGGGGTTGAAGGCCATTCCCACGGATGCAGCGGTGCAATTGGAGGTGCGTTTTGAACTTTTTGGCACCCTGAGCAGCTTTTAGTCAGATCCTCTATTTGTTTGTCGATTCCTGGCCACCACACATAAGCCCTAGCAAGGCCTTTCATCTTGACTCCCCCCAGATGACCTTCCTGCAGTTCCTTCAGAACTCTCTCCCTTAATTTAGGAGGAATAATCACCCTTGTTCTATACATCAATGTTCCTTGACAGACGGACAGCTGCTCTCGTCTGGCTGAGAATGCCGGTAACAGTGGTTCGCCATGTGTTGGCCATCCCTTCACTGTCAAATCGTAGACCCGAGACAGTGTCGGGTCGTTTCTGGTCTCTCTCTCAATACCCGCATCGGTGACTGGTAAGCATTCGATGATGGTCGAGTGAAATATCTCGACAGGGTCAACTGCCTGTGCCTCTTCCGCTGTAGGTAGTGGCAGGCGCGACAGCCCATCAGCATTACCATGTTGCTTTGTACCTTTGAATTCGATATCATATTGATGTGCCCCTAGGAAAAGGGACCATCTCTGAAGCCTCTGCGCCGTCATAACCGGAACACCCTTCTTAGGGTTAAAGATGGAAACCAACGGCTGGTGATCTGTCAGCAGCGTAAACCTTTGGCCTTGCAGGTAATGGTTAAATTTCTTAACTCCCCACACGAGGCTGAGAGCCTCCCTGTCTATCTGAGCATAGTTGCGCTCAGCGGAGGTCAATGATCTGGATGCGAACGCGACTGGCCTTTCCAAGCCATTTGGCAACTTATGTGAGATCACTGCCCCGATACCATATGGAGAAGCATCACAAGCTAAACGAATAGGCAGCATTGGGTTAAAGTGAGCCAACACTTCCTTAGAGGTGATCAGTGCCTTGCTTTTTTGAAAAGCCCGCTTACAGTCCTCGCTCCACTTCCATGGTACTCCCATTTGCAAAAGAGTGTTCAGCGGGTGTAACACCGTGGATAAATTTGGAAGAAACTTGTGGTAATAGTTAATCAACCCAAGGAACGACCTCAACTGGGATACATTTTCCGGAGTGGGAGCTTTCACAACAGCTTCGATCTTGTCAGGTGACTTGTGGAGCCCCTCCTGGTCAATGACGTGACCGCAGTACGAGATTCGCTTCTGAAAGAACTCACATTTCTGGCGATTAACTCTGAGTCCATATTCTTTCAATCTGGTGAGCACCTGCTCCAAATTCGCGAGGTGTTCCTTATCATCATCTCCTGTAATCAGAATGTCGTCCAGGTAGCATTGTGTGCCTGGAATTCCCTGTAATACCTGCTCCATGGCCCTTTGCCAAATCGCTGGAGCCGATGCCACTCCAAAAACCAGTCTATTATACCAATATAAGCCCTTATGTGTGTTGATCGTGAGATACTGGTGTGACGCTTCATCAACTTCCATCTGTAAGTACGCCTGCGCCAGGTCTATCTTGGTGAAGTGTTTCCCGCCAGACAGCAAAGCGAAGATATCCTCAATCCGCGGAAGCGGATATTGCACCGTGTGAAGAACCGGATTAACAGTGATCTTGAAATCGCCACAGATGCAAACCTTCCCAGGATCCCCCAGCTTGTTACTCAACGAACGCTTCATGACGGGAACAATGGGCGTGGCCCATTCGCTCCAGTCCACCTTTGACAGTACTCCTGAACGTTCTAGCCCTTCCAGCTCTGCTTCCACAGCAGGTCGTATCGCATAAGGTACCGGTCTGGCTTTGAAAAATTTTGGGTTTGCATGTTCTTCAACCTTGATGTTTGCCGTAATTCCTTTCAGTGTTCCCAGTCCCTGTTGGAACACCTCCTTAGCATCGTCCAATATTTTGGACAGTCGTTTAGGTTTGACATCGTCCTCTTTACAGGAATCTACAGTTAGTGCTTGTAAGGAATGCCAGTCCATATTTATTCTCCGGATCCATTCCCGTCCCAGTAGTGGTGGACCTCCCTCAGGTAACACATACAAGTCTATTCCCTGAATTTCTTTACCATTGTAGACCACCTTTACCTTTATATTTCCGATGGGGTATACTCTTTGCCCCGTGTATGTTTTCAATGCAATCTCCGTATCCCTCAGGGGAATGTGTGAGAATAACCTTTTGTACTCTTACTTATTCATGACCGTCAATGCCGATCCAGTGTCCAATTCCATCTTCACTTGGACTCCTGCTATCCGAAGCATGACCCAGATAGTTTGGTGGTCTGCTGTGTTACCCACATTATGTATTTTTAGACAACCCAGTTCCTTACTGCTGGAGTCTGAATCCGTCTTTTGTTCATCCGAACTGTTCTCTGTCACCTTGTGTACTTTCTTGTACTTCTCCTGCGGCGACTTTTTGTTGCTGGTCTTCTTTCCTGACCGGCATACTTTCGCTATGTGACCAAGTCTGCCACATTTCCTGCATTCTTTATCTTTGAACCAGCACTGTTTCTGATCATGCGTTGTCCTTCCGCAACGATAACACTTTGCTGCACCCAATGCCATTTCATTGGTGCTGAATTCCGATGGCCTTTGCTGCATTTCCGCAGTGCCTCGTGCTGCTGCCTCGTGCGATGCTGCAATGCTGAAAGCTTTGTCCAGCGTAAGATCCTTTTCCTCTAGCAGTCGCTTCTGGGTTCCTTCCTTTAGTAGCCCACACACGAACTTATCTCTCAGAGCGTCTGCTAGTCCTGTACCGAACTGACAGTACTTTGATAACTTGCGCAGTTCGATTAAGAATTCAGCGTTGCTTTCCTCTTTAAGCTGAATTCTTTTGTAAAATTTAAATCGTTCCGCTATCAGCAGCGACGTGGGGTTTAAATGCTCTTGCAGGATAGTAACAATCTCAGCGAAACTCTTTCCTACCGGTTTATCTGGTGTTACAAGGTGCCTTAATAACCCGTACGTCTTCGCACCCATCGAGTTTAATATGGTTAGTGTTTTCTTATCCGTCGGTACCTCATTCGCTGTACAGTAAACTTCAACGCGTTCCACATAAGTGGCCCAATCTTCTACATCGCTATCAAAAGCAGTGATGTTACCCGTTTTTGGCATCTTGTTGAGTTTCCTTTATTTTATTTATTTTTCCAAAATGGCGGCTTCCCGTGCTTGGCGGCTTTTCCCGCGCTTATCTTCTTCCCCCACCGACTAAAATGGCGATTACCACGCTGTTGCCGTCCTCGCCTCCCAGCGGTCCTTATTTCCCCCGATGCTGCTGCTCTTGTTCCCCGCCGCTCCCGCGGTCCTCGTGGACATTAACGCTTTACTGGCTGCTGCGTGTCTCTGCCCGATTGCAGTCCGGCCCTTTTCACCAACGGCGGTCGTGTTCTCTGCCCTTTTCTTCGGTTTCCCTCCCCTTCTCCCACTGACAACTCGGCCGACTTTCTCTCCGTGTCGCTAGATCGGGCTTACCCGCCGCTGTCGTAGAAGGGATGATCACTGCCTGTTGGTGATGGTGGACTTCGTGGCCAGCAAATCCAAACCGGGTTCTCGATGTCTCCCGTGCGATGCGGTGCTCAGCAGGATGATGAGGGCGGATGCCCCTTTTCGACGCCCGTTCTGAGGGCGAAGCTTCCTTGGATGCAAAACTGCTGCTAGGTACGATCAGACTCGTCGCCACTGTTGAGTCTGTGTTTTCCAAATGTAGTTATTCTGAATAACTGGACACAGACAACAGAATACTTAAACAGGTCTTTAGTAATTGAGGGTCAGGGCTGAACTGAAATACAAACTGCTCCACAGGGTTTATATACCGGTGTGGTCACCACCGGTACTACAATATACAGGAGCCATCAGAAAGTAGTTCATCACCTTAAGGTAGTCTCTTAAGGTGGTACAGGTTACATACACTACAGTATGAGTGACAGGTTGAGTGACAGGTTGAGTGACGGTGTGAGTGACAGGGTGAGTGACGGTGCGAGTGACATGGTGAGTGACAAGGTGAGTGATGGTTTGAGTGACGGAGTGTGTTGCATCCGTGTATAATAAGACACAGACTGCGGAGAACGGTACAGCAGGTGTTTACTCAACGTGGCTCACACTGCAACTGACTGTACAGATTACTACTCAGTGCTATATACAGGTGTGGTCACTGCCGGTACTACAGTATACATGAGCTGTAAAAAGTAGTTCCCCCCTTAAAGGTATATACATTACAATTCCTCCCCTTTTAGATGAACAGTACCATAACACTCATTTAACAATTAAATATCAAACTAATTACAATTAACACTTTTAACATGCAACATTAGCTGAAAACAGTCTATTTATATATTCAGTCTTTGGGGAGGCTTCCTGATCCTTTCTGGATAGTGCCTTTCCCGAGTGTCTTGCTCTTGGTGTGGAGGCGATTCTGGCCCCCTGTCGTCGGTTGGTTCATCAGTTTCCGATGCTACTGTTTCTGGGGTAGATGCGACCTGTACGTTGGGTTCATCACCAGGTACATATGGGCGAGGCATGTGGTTGAATTGTTCCTGTGACTCTAGGATCTGGCCAGCATGGCATCTCACGATGCTTTCCCCAAAGTCCACTGTGTACATTAGTGGGCCCTGCCGTGTGCATATCGTTCCTGGCTGCCATTTTTCTGTTCGGTAATCGTGGGCCAAGACTGGTTGCCCTACATTGAAGTTCCTTGTTGGCTTCTCATGGATGTGCTGGAATTGCTTACTCTCAACATCTCTTTGTACGTTTGGTCTGAGAAAATCCAGGCGAGATCTTAACCTTCAGTTAAAGAACATCATGACTGGGGCCTGGTTGCTGACTGCATGTGTCGCATTCCGGTAGGCGAACAGGAAATTGTCCACCTTGTGCTGCAGCGGAACGTTGTCATTGTACATAGCCTTTATTGCCTTCTTAAAGGTTTGTACGAACCTCTCAGCCAATCCATTTGTGGCTGGGTGATACGGGGCGGATGTGTAATGCCTTACCCCATTCTTTTTCAAGAACCTCCGGAACTCTTCGGACACAAACTGTGGTCCGTTGTCGGAGCAAATCTGTTCTGGCAAGCCATTCCTGGCAAAAATGGTCCGTAGGACTGCAAAAGTTTTCTCCGTGGTGGTGGAGGACATTTTGATGACCTCAGGCCATTTCAAGTGCGCATCCACGGCTATTAAAAACATTGAGTCCATGAATGGACCAGCAAAATCAATATGCACCCGTTGCCATGGAGATGAGGGCCACTCCCATGGGTGTAGAGGGGCCTGTGTTGGTGCATTTTGGACTTTCTGGCATCCTGAGCAGCTCTTGGTCAGGTCCTCGATTTGTTTATCGATTCCCGGCCACCACACTCAAGCCCTGGCTAGGCGTTTCATTTTTACCCCTCCCAGATGACCCTCATGAAGCTCATTCAGCACTCTATCCCTTAACTTGGGTGGAATCACCACTCGGGATCCACACATCAAGGTCCCTCGGCACACTGACAGCTGTTCTCTCCTTGTCGAGAATTTTGGCAACAGTGAGTCGCCATGTGCTGGCCATCCCTTCACCGTCAAATCATATACCCGAGACAGTGTCGGGTCATTTCGGGTTTCCTTTTCGATACAAGTGTTAGTTACCGGTAGGTATTCAACTATGGTCGAATGGAATATTTTGACAGGATCCACTGCTGGTGCTTCCTCCGCAGTAGGCAGTGGCAGGCGTGATAGCCCATCAGCATTTCCATGCTGTTTCGTGCCCTTATATTCAATCTCATAGTGGTGCGCCCCTAGAAAATGTGACCATCTTTGTAGTCATTGCGCAGTCATCACCGGAACGCCCTTCTTCGGATTAAAAATGGAGACAAGAGGCTGGTGATCAGTCAGCAAGGTGAATTTCTGCCCGTGCAGATAGTGATTGAACTTTTTCACTCCCCACACTAGGCTGAGGGCCTCCCTGTCAATCTGGGCGTAGTTACGCTCGGCTGAGGTTAGTGATCGTGACGCAAAGGCTATTGGCCTCTCTGAGCCGTCCGAGAATTTGTGCGACAGCACCGCTCCAATGCCGTAGGGTGACGCATCACATGCCAACCGAATTGGTAATGCTGGGTTGTAATGGGCCAATACCTCTTTCGATGTGATTAGTGTTTTGCTCTTCTGGAAAGCTCGTCTACATTCGTCACTCCACTTCCATGGCACCCCAGTTTGCAGTAGGATTTTCAGTGGGTGTAGGATTGTAGACAAATTTGGCAAGAACTTATGGTAATAGTTTACCAGCCCGAGGAACGACCTCAGTTGTGACACATTTTCCGGTGCTGGAGCCTTGACTACTGCCTCAATCTTCTCTGGGGAATTATGTAACCCCTCTTTATCGAAAATGTGGCCACAATACGAGATCTGTTTTCTAAAAAACTCGCATTTGGGGCGGTTAGCTCGGAGCCCTTATTTATATATTCTAGTGAGCACCTGCTCCAGGTTGGCAAGGCGATCACTGTCATTTTCGCCCGTGACCAGGATGTCGTCCAAATAACACTGGGTCCCTGGGATCCCTTGCAGGACTTGTTCCATTGCCCTCTGCCAAATAGCCGGAGCTGATGCTACCCCGAATACCAGCCGATTGTATTGGTAGAGACCTTTATGGGTGATGATTGTGAGGTCTTTTTTGATGCTTCTTCTACCTCCATTTGCAGATACGCCTGGGCCAGATCAATCTTAGTGAAGTGTTTCCCTCCAGATAGCGAGGCAAAAATATCTTCAATCCGCGGAAGTGGATATTGTACGGTGTGAAGGACTGGATTCACTGTTACCTTAAAGTCCCCACAGATGCGAACCTTCCTTGGTTCCCCAGGCGTGCTGCTCAACGACTTTTTCATCACAGGGACGATGGGTGTAGCCCACTCGCTCCAGTCTACCTTGGACAGCACACCTGAACGTTCCAGACTCTCCAGCTCTGCTTTGACGACTGGGCGGATCGCATAAGGTACCGGTCTGGCCTTAAAAAATTTTGGACTTGCGTTTTCTTCAATTTTAATCATCGCTGTCATGCCTTTTAGTGTTCCGAGTCCTTGCTGGAACACTTCTTTCGCGTCAGTTAGGATCTTTGACAGTCGCCCAGGTGTGACGTCGTCATCCTTTTTGTCAGCCACAGTCAGTGTCTGTATGTAATGCCAATCCAGTTGTATTTTCCGGATCCATTCACGTCCCAATAATGGTGGTCCTCCATCTTGCAATACATACAGGTCTAGTTTTGATGTTTCCTTACTGTTATATATAACGGTCACCCTTATTTTTCCTTTGGGGTAGACTTTTTGCCCCGTGTATGTCTTCAAAATAATTTTTGTGTCTCTCAAGGGTATGTGTGAGAATAGCCGCTCGTAGTCCCGTCGGTTTATGACTGTTAGGGCTGATCCTGTGTCCAATTCCATCTTTACCTGGACTCCTGCTATCTTGAGAGTGACCCAAATGGTTCGGTGATCCTCCGTTGTGATCACATTATTTAGTTTCAGACAACTCAGTTCCCTGCTTTCGGAGTCGTTATCACTCTTTTGTTCATCTGAACTATTCTCCGTCATCTTATGTACCTTCTTGTACTTTCCTTTGGTAGGTTTCTTATTGCTGGTTTTGTTTCCCGACCTGCAGACTTGTGCTATGTGTTCTACTTTTCCACACTGTCTGCACACTTTGTCTTTGAACCAGCAATCATTCAAGTCGTGTGTTGTTCTGCCGCAGCGATAGCACTTCTCTGTTCCATATGACATTTCGTTTGTGCCATATTCTTGCGGTCTCTGTTGTATCTCTGCAGTGCCCCGTGCTGCTGCTTCATACGATACCGCAATGCTGAAAGCCTTTTTCAGCGTAAGGTCCTTTTCAGATAAAAGCCGTTTCTGGGTTCCTTCACTTTGAAGCCCACACACAAACTTGTCCCTTAAGGTATCTGCCAGTCCCGCTCCAAACTGGCAGTGTTTCGATAGTTTGCGCAGTTCTGTCAAATAATCAGCATTGCTTTCATCCTTATGCTGGTTCCATTTGTGAAACTGGAATCTTTCTGCTATCAGCAGCGGTGTGTGGTTTAAATGTCCCTGTTGTATCGTTACTATATCTTCAAAACTCTTTTCCATTGGCTTCGTTGGGGTTACTAGATTTTGTAATAAACCATACATCTTTGCACCCATTAAATTTAACAATACTGGTGCTTTCTTGTCATCTGACACCTCATTTTCCTTGCAGTACACCTCTATTCGTTTGACATATGTAGTCCAATCTTCGACTTCATTGTCAAATGCGGTGACACTGCCACTCTTCAGCATTTTGGGTGTGGTTTAAAATGGCATCTCCTAATGGCATAAAATGGCATCTCCCGCACTTTCCTTCCTCCCCCGCTGCTGCCAACGCCGCTCCCGGCAGTTCTCGTGGCAATGGCGGCACCCTGTAGGTTTCGCGCGCTTCTCCTGCGCTGCTGCCAATGCCGCTCTCGGTGGTCCTCGTGGCAATGGTGGCGCCTCGCGGGTTTCTGCGCATCTCTCTCTCCAACGCTGCTCGGCCCCTGAACACCGGCTGCGCCCTGTGCGCTCTGCCCTCTCTCTCTCTCCCCGTCGATGCTGCTCGGCCCTTTGCTTTGCCGCTTGGTCGGGCTCTATCCCGCCGCTGTCCGGGAAGGGTCTGCGCACTACCTGTTGCCAGCCCGTTTTGCTGGACCACCTCGACTGAAAAGCCAAGCCTGGCTCTCGACAGCCTCCCCCGCAATTCTCGAGTCTCTGCTGGATGACTGGCCTTGACCTCCAATCCACTGATCTCCAGGAACGAATCCCCGGGAGGTGATGCAGAGTTGCAGGTAGGTTCGAACCTGCCTCATCGCCAATGTTGCGTCCATGTATAATAAGACACAGACTGCGGAGAACGGTACAACAGGTGTTTACTCAACGTGGCTCACACTGCAACTGACTGTACAGATTACTACTCAGTGCTATATACAGGTGTGGTCACTGCCGGTACTACAGTATACATGAGCTGTAAAAAGTAGTTCCCCCCTTAAAGGTATATACATTACAGTGTGAGTGATAGCGTGAGTGACAGGGTGAATGACGGTGTGAGTAACAGGGTGAGTATCGGAGTGAGTGATGGTGTGAGTGTCAGTGTGAGTGTCGGTGTGAGTGACGGTGTGAGTGACAGTGTGAGTGATGCTGTGAGTGATGGTGTGAGTGACAGTGTGAGTGACGGTGTGAGTGACGGTGTGAGTGACGGTGTGAGTATCGGAGTGAGTGACGGTGTGAGTGTCGGTGTGAGTGACGGTGTGAGTGACGGTGTGAGTGACAGTGTGAGTGACGGTGTGAGTGACGGTGTGAGTGACGGTGTGAGTGACGGTGTGAGTGAAGGTGTGAGTGACGGTGTGAGTGACAGGGTGGGTGACAGGGTGAGTGACAGTGTGAGTGACGGTGTGAGTGAAGGTGTGAGTGAAGGTGTGAGTGATGGTGTGAGTGACGGTGTGAGTGACGGTGTGAGTGACGGTGTGAGTGACGGTGTGAGTGACGGTGTGAGTGACGGTGTGAGTGACGGTGTGAGTATCGGAGTGAGTGACGGTGTGAGTGTCGGTGTGAGTGTCGGTGTGAGTGACGGTGTGAGTGACGGTGTGAGTGACGGTGTGAGTGACGGTGTGAGTGAAGGTGTGAGTGACGGTGTGAGTGACGGTGTGAGTGAAGGTGTGAGTGACGGTGTGAGTGACGGTGTGAGTGACAGGGTGGGTGACAGTGTGAGTGACGGTGTGAGTGAAGGTGTGAGTGACGGTGTGAGTGACGGTGTGAGTGACGGTGTGAGTGACGGTGTGAGTGTCGGTGTGAGTGACAGTGTGAGTGACGGTGTGAGTGACGGTGTGAGTGACGGTGTGAGTGAAGGTGTGAGTGACGGTGTGAGTGACGGTGTGAGTGACGGTGTGAGTGACGGTGTGAGTGAAGGTGTGAGTGACGGTGTGAGTGACGGTGTGAGTGACGGTGTGAGTGACAGGGTGGGTGACAGGGTGAGTGACAGTGCGAGTGACGGTGTGAGTGAAGGTGTGAGTGACGGTGTGAGTGACAGTGTGAGTGACGGTGTGAGTGTCGGTGTGAGTGACAGTGTGAGTGACGGTGTGAGTGACGGTGTGAGTGACGGTGTGAGTGTCGGTGTGAGTGTCGGTGTGAGTGACGGTGTGAGTGATGGTGTGAGTGACGGTGTGAGTGACGGTGTGAGTGAAGGTGTGAGTGATGGTGTGAGTGACGGTGTGAGTGACAGGGTGGGTGACAGGGTGAGTGACGGTGTGAGTGACAGTGTGAGTGACGGTGTGAGTGACGGTGTGAGTGACGGGGTGAGTGACGGTGTGAGTATCGGAGTGAGTGATGGTGTGAGTGTCGGTGTGAGTGTCGGTGTGAGTGATGGTGTGAGTGACAGTGTGAGTGACGGTGTGAGTGACGGTGTGAGTGAAGGTGTGAGTGACGGTGTGAGTGACGGTGTGAGTGACGGTGTGAGTGATGGTGTGAGTGACGGTGTGAGTATCGGAGTGAGTGACGGTGTGAGTGTCGGTGTGAGTGTCGGTGTGAGTGACGGTGTGAGTGACGGTGTGAGTGACGGTGTGAGTGACGGTGTGAGTGAAGGTGTGAGTGATGGTGTGAGTGATGGTGTGAGTGACAGTGTGGGTGACAGGGTGAGTGACAGTGTGAGTGAAGGTGTGAGTGACGGTGTGAGTGACGGTGTGCGTGACAGTGTCAGTGACGGTGTGAGTGACGGTGTGAGTGACAGTGTGAGTGACGGTGTGAGTGACGGTGTGAGTGACGGGGTGAGTGACAGTGTGAGTGTCGGTGTGAGTGTCGGTGTGAGTGACAGTGTGAGTGATGGTGTGAGTGACGGTGTGAGTGACGGTGTGAGTGTCGGTGTGAGTGTCGGTGTGAGTGACGGTGTGAGTGACGGTGTGAGTGACGGTGTGAGTGACGGTGTGAGTGACGGTGTGAGTGAAGGTGTGAGTGATGGTGTGAGTGACGGTGTGAGTGACAGGGTGGGTGACAGGGTGAGTGACAGTGTGAGTGACGGTGTGAGTGAAGGTGTGAGTGACAGTGTGAGTGACGGTGTGAGTGACAGTGTGAGTGACAGTGCGAGTGACAGTGCGAGTGACGGTGCGAGTGAAGGTGTGAGTGACGGTGTGAGTGACGGTGTGAGTGACAGTGTGAGTGACGGTGTGAGTGACAGTGTGAGTGACGGTGTGAGTGACGGTGTGAGTGACGGGGTGAGTGACGGTGTGAGTATCGGAGTGAGTGATGGTGTGAGTGTCGGTGTGAGTGTCGGTGTGAGTGATGGTGTGAGTGACAGTGTGAGTGACGGTGTGAGTGACGGTGTGAGTGAAGGTGTGAGTGACGGTGTGAGTGACGGTGTGAGTGACGGTGTGAGTGACGGTGTGAGTGACGGTGTGAGTATCGGAGTGAGTGACGGTGTGAGTGTCGGTGTGAGTGTCGGTGTGAGTGACGGTGTGAGTGACGGTGTGAGTGACGGTGTGAGTGACGGTGTGAGTGAAGGTGTGAGTGATGGTGTGAGTGATGGTGTGAGTGACAGTGTGGGTGACAGGGTGAGTGACAGTGTGAGTGACGGTGCGAGTGACGGTGCGAGTGACAGTGTGAGTGACGGTGTGAGTGAAGGTGTGAGTGACGGTGTGAGTGACGGTGTGAGTGATGGTGTGAGTGACAGTGTGAGTGACAGTGTGAGTGACGGTGTGAGTGACAGTGTGAGTGACGGTGTGAGTGACGGTGTGAGTGACGGTGTGAGTATCGGAGTGAGTGACGGTGTGAGTATCGGAGTGAGTGACGGTGTGAGTGACGGTGTGAGTGACGTGTGAGTGACGGTGTGAGTGACAGTGTGAGTGACGGTGTGAGTGACAGTGTGAGTGACGGTGTGAGTGACGGTGTGAGTGACGGTGTGAGTATCGGAGTGAGTGACGGTGTGAGTGACGGTGTGAGTGACGGTGTGAGTGACGGTGTGAGTGAAGGTGTGAGTGATGGTGTGAGTGATGGTGTGAGTGACAGGGTGGGTGACAGGGTGAGTGACAGTGTGAGTGACGGTGTGAGTGAAGGTGTGAGTGACGGTGTGAGTGACGGTGTGAGTGACAGTGTGAGTGACAGTGCGAGTGACGGTGCGAGTGACGGTGCGAGTGACGGTGCGAGTGATGGTGCAAGTGACGGTGCGAGTGACGGTGCGAGTGACGGTGCGAGTGACGGTGCGAGTGACGGTGTGAGTGACGGTGTGAGTGAAGGTGTGAGTGACGGTGTGAGTGACGGTGTGAGTGACAGGGTGGGTGAGAGGGTGAGTGACAGTGTGAGTGACGGTGTGAGTGACGGTGCGAGTGACGGTGCGAGTGACGGTGCGAGTGACAGTGCGAGTGACGGTGTGAGTGACGGTGTGAGTGACGGTGCGAGTGACAGTGTGAGTGACGGTGTGAGTGACGGTGTGAGTGACGGTGTGAGTGACGGTGTGAGTGACGGTGTGAGTATCGGAGTGAGTGACGGTGTGAGTGTCGGTGTGAGTGTCGGTGTGAGTGATGGTGTGAGTGATGGTGTGAGTGACGGTGTGAGTGACGGTGTGAGTGAAGGTGTGAGTGATGGTGTGAGTGACGGTGTGAGTGACAGGGTGGGTGACAGGGTGAGTGACAGTGTGAGTGACGGTGTGAGTGAAGGTGTGAGTGACAGTGTGAGTGATGGTGTGAGTGACAGTGTGAGTGACAGTGCGAGTGACAGTGCGAGTGACGGTGCGAGTGACGGTGCGAGTGACAGTGCGAGTGACGGTGTGAGTGACGGTGTGAGTGACAGTGTGAGTGACGGTGTGAGTGAAGGTGTGAGTGATGGTGTGAGTGACGGTGTGAGTGACAGGGTGGGTGAGAGGGTGAGTGACAGTGTGAGTGACGGTGTGAGTGATGGTGCGAGTGACGGTGCGAGTGACGGTGCGAGTGACAGTGTGAGTGACGGTGCGAGTGACGGTGTGAGTGACGGTGTGAGTGACAGTGCGAGTGACAGGGCGAGTGACAGGGCGAGTGACGGTGTGAGTGACGGTGCGAGTGACGGTGCGAGTGACGGTGCGAGTGACAGTGCGAGTGACAGTGCGAGTGACAGGGCGAGTGACAGTGCGAGTGACAGGGCGAGTGACAGGGCGAGTGACGGTGTGAGTGACGGTGCGAGTGACGGTGCGAGTGACGGTGCGAGTGACAGTGCGAGTGACAGTGCGAGTGACAGGGCGAGTGACAGTGCGAGTGACAGTGCAAGTGATAGGGCGAGTGACAGTGCGAGTGACAGGGCGAGTGACAGGGCGAGTGACGGTGTGAGTGACGGTGCGAGTGACGGTGCGAATGACGGTGCGAGTGACAGTGTGAGTGACAGTGCGAATGACAGGGTGAGTGACAGTGCGAGTGACAGGGTGAGTGACAGTGTGAGTGACGGTGTGAGTGACGGTGTGAGTGACGGTGCGAGTGACGGTGCGAGTGACAGTGCGAGTGACGGTGTGAGTGACGGTGTGAGTGACGGTGTGAGTGACGGTGTGAGTGAAGGTGTGAGTGAAGGTGTGAGTGACGGTGTGAGTGACGGTGTGAGTGACAGGGTGGGTGACAGGGTGAGTGACAGTGTGAGTGACGGTGTGAGTGATGGTGCGAGTGACGGTGCGAGTGACGGTGCGAGTGACGGTGCGAGTGACGGTGCGAGTGACGGTGTGAGTGACAGTGCGAGTGACAGTGCGAGTGACAGGGCGAGTGACAGGGTGAGTGACGGTGTGAGTGACGGTGTGAGTGACGGTGCAAGTGACGGTGCGAGTGACGGTGCGAATGACGGTGTGAGTGACGGTGTGAGTATCGGAGTGAGTGACGGTGTGAGTTTCGGTGTGAGTGTCGGTGTGAGTGATGGTGTGAGTGACGGTGTGAGTGACGGTGTGAGTGACGGTGCGAGTGACGGTGCGAGTGACGGTGCGAGTGACAGTGCGAGTGACAGGGCGAGTGACAGGGCGAGTGACAGGGCGAGTGACGGTGCGAGTGACGGTGCGAGTGACGGTGCGAGTGACGGTGTGAGTGACGGTGTGAGTGACGGTGTGAGTATCGGAGTGAGTGTCGGTGTGAGTGTCGGTGTGAGTGATGGTGTGAGTGACAGTGTGAGTGACGGTGTGAGTGACGGTGTGAGTGACGGTGTGAGTGACGGTGTGAGTGACGGTGTGAGTGACAGGATGGGTGACAGGGTGAGTGACAGGGTGAGTGACGGTGCGAGTGACGGTGCGAGTGACAGTGCGAGTGACGGTGTGAGTGACAGTGTGAGTGACAGTGCGAGTGACAGTGCGAGTGACAGTGCGAGTGACAGTGCGAGTGACGGTGCGAGTGACGGTGTGAGTGACAGTGTGTGTGACGGTGTGAGTGACGGTGTGAGTGAAGGTGTGAGTGACGGTGTGAGTGACGGTGTGAGTGACAGGGTTGGTGACAGCGCGAGTGACGGTGCGAGTGACGGTGCGAGTGACGGAGCGAGTGACAGTGCGAGTGACAGTGCAAGTGACAGGGTGAGTGACAGGGTGAGTGACGGTGCGAGTGACGGTGCGAGTGACAGTGCGAGTGACGGTGCGAGTGACAGTGTGAGTGACAGGGTGAGTGACAGTGTGAGTGACAGTGTGAGTGACAGTGTGAGTGACAGTGTGAGTGACAGGGTGAGTGACGGTGCGAGTGACGGTGTGAGTGACGGTGCGAGTGACAGTGCGAGTGACAGGGCGAGTCACAGGGCGAGTGACAGGGCGAGTGATGGTGCGAGTGACGGTGCGAGTGACGGTGCGAGTGACAGTGCGAGTGACAGTGCGAGTGACAGGGTGAGTGACAGGGTGAGTGACGGTGCGAGTGACGGTGCGAGTGACAGTGCGAGTGACGGTGCGAGTGACGGTGCGAGTGACAGTGTGAGTGACAGTGCGAGTGACAGGGTGAGTGACAGTGTGAGTGACAGTGTGAGTGACAGGGTGAGTGACGGTGCGAGTGACAGTGCGAGTGACAGTGTGAGTGACAGTGCGAGTGACGGTGCGAGTGACAGTGCGAGTGACAGTGCGAGTGGCAGTGCGAGTGACAGGGTGAGTGACGGTGTGAGTGACAGTGTGAGTGACAGTGTGAGTGACAGTGTGAGTGACAGGGTGAGTGACAGTGCGAGTGACGGTGCGAGTGACGGTGCGAGTGACAGTGCGAGTGACAGTGCGAGTGACAGTGCGGGTGACGGTGCGAGTGACAGTGCGAGTGACAGGGTGAGTGACAGTGTGAGTGACAGTGTGAGTGACAGTGTGAGTGACAGTGTGAGTGACAGGGTGAGTGACAGTGCGAGTGACAGGGTGAGTGACAGTGCGAGTGATGGTGCGAGTGACAGTGCGAGTGACAGTGCGAGTGACAGTGCGAGTGACAGGGTGAGTGACGGTGTGAGTGACAGTGTGAGTGACAGTGTGAGTGACAGTGTGAATGACAGGGTGAGTGACGGTGCGAGTGACAGGGTGAGTGACAGTGTGAGTGACGGTGTGAGTGACGGTGTGAGTGACGGTGCGAGTGACGGTGCGAGTGACGGTGCGAGTGACGGTGTGAGTGACGGTGTGAGTGACGGTGTGAGTGACGGTGTGAGTGAAGGTGTGAGTGAAGGTGTGAGTGACGGTGTGAGTGACGGTGTGAGTGACAGGGTGGGTGACAGGGTGAGTGACAGTGTGAGTGACGGTGTGAGTGATGGTGCGAGTGACGGTGCGAGTGACGGTGCGAGTGACGGTGCGAGTGACGGTGCGAGTGACGGTGTGAGTGACAGTGCGAGTGACAGTGCGAGTGACAGGGCAAGTGACAGGGTGAGTGACGGTGTGAGTGACGGTGTGAGTGACGGTGCGAGTGACGGTGCGAGTGACGGTGCGAATGACGGTGTGAGTGACGGTGTGAGTATCGGAGTGAGTGACGGTGTGAGTTTCGGTGTGAGTGTCGGTGTGAGTGATGGTGTGAGTGACGGTGTGAGTGACGGTGTGAGTGACGGTGCGAGTGGCGGTGCGAGTGACGGTGCGAGTGACAGTGCGAGTGACAGGGCGAGTGACAGGGCGAGTGACAGGGCGAGTGACGGTGCGAGTGACGGTGCGAGTGACGGTGCGAGTGACGGTGCGAGTGACGGTGTGAGTGACGGTGTGAGTATCGGAGTGAGTGTCGGTGTGAGTGTCGGTGTGAGTGATGGTGTGAGTGACAGTGTGAGTGACGGTGTGAGTGACGGTGTGAGTGACGGTGTGAGTGACGGTGTGAGTGACGGTGTGAGTGACAGGGTGGGTGACAGGGTGAGTGACAGGGTGAGTGACGGTGCGAGTGACGGTGCGAGTGACAGTGCGAGTGACAGTGTGAGTGACAGTGTGAGTGACAGTGCGAGTGACAGTGCGAGTGACAGTGCGAGTGACGGTGCGAGTGACGGTGTGAGTGACAGTGTGAGTGACGGTGTGAGTGACGGTGTGAGTGAAGGTGTGAGTGACGGTGTGAGTGACGGTGTGAGTGACAGGGTTGGTGACAGCGCGAGTGACGGTGCGAGTGACGGTGCGAGTGACGGTGCGAGTGACAGTGCGAGTGACAGTGCAAGTGACAGGGTGAGTGACAGGGTGAGTGACGGTGCGAGTGACGGTGGGAGTGACAGTGCGAGTGACGGTGCGAGTGACAGTGTGAGTGACAGTGTGAGTGACAGTGTGAGTGACAGTGTGAGTGACAGTGTGAGTGACGGTGCGAGTGACGGTGTGAGTGACGGTGCGAGTGACAGTGCGAGTGACAGGGCGAGTGACAGGGCGAGTGACAGGGCGAGTGATGGTGCGAGTGACGGTGCGAGTGACGGTGCGAGTGACAGTGCGAGTGACAGTGCGAGTGACAGGGTGAGTGACGGTGCGAGTGACGGTGCGAGTGACAGTGCGAGTGACGGTGCGAGTGACGGTGCGAGTGACAGTGTGAGTGACAGTGCGAGTGACAGGGTGAGTGACAGTGTGAGTGACAGTGTGAGTGACAGGATGAGTGACGGTGCGAGTGACAGTGCGAGTGATAGTGCGAGTGACAGTGCGAGTGACAGTGCGAGTGACGGTGCGAGTGACAGTGCGAGTGGCAGTGCGAGTGACAGGGTGAGTGACGGTGTGAGTGACAGTGTGAGTGACAGTGTGAGTGACAGGGTGAGTGACAGTGCGAGTGACAGTGCGAGTGACGGTGCGAGTGACAGTGCGAGTGACAGTGCGAGTGACAGTGCGAGTGACATTGCGAGTGACAGTGCGAGTGACAGTGCGCGTGACAGGGTGTGTGACGGTGCGAGTGACAGTGCGAGTGACGGTGCGAGTGACAGTGCGAGTGACAGGGTGAGTGACAGTGTGAGTGACAGTGTGAGTGACAGTGTGAGTGACAGTGTGAGTGACAGGGTGAGTGACAGTGCGAGTGACGGTGCGAGTGACAGTGCGAGTGACAGTGCGAGTGACAGTGCGAGTGACAGGGTGATTGACGGTGTGAGTGACAGTGTGAGTGACAGTGTGAGTGACAGTGTGCGTGACAGTGTGAATGACAGGGTGAGTGACGGTGCGAGTGACAGTGCGAGTGACGGTGCGAGTGACAGTGCGAGTGACAGTGCGAGTGACAGTGCGCGTGACAGGATGTGTGACGGTGCGAGTGACAGTGCGAGTGACGGTGTGAGTGACAGTGCGAGTGACAGGGTGAGTGACAGGCTGAGTGACAGTGTGAGTGACAGTGTGAGTGACAGTGTGAGTGACAGTTTGAGTGACAGGGTGAGTGACGGTGCGAGTGACAGTGCGAGTGACAGTGCGAGTGACAGTGCGAGTGACAGTGTGAGTGACAGTGTGAGTGACAGTGTGAGTGACAGTGCGAGTGACAGTGCGAGTGACAGTGCGAGTGACAGTGTGAGTGACAGGGTGAGTGATGGTGCGAGTGACAGTGTGAGTGACAGTGTGAGTGACAGGGTGAGTGACGGTGCGAGTGACAGTGTGAGTGACAGTATGAGTGACAGGGTGAGTGACGGTGCGAGTGACAGGGTGAGTGACGGTGCGAGTGACATGGTGAGTGACAGGGTGCGTGAGGGTGTGAGTGACGGTATGAGTGTCGCTGTGAGTGTTGCTCTGAGTGATGGTGTGAGTGTCGGTGTGAGTGACAGGGTAAGTGACAGGGTGAGGGAGAGGGCGAGTGTCGGTGTGAGTGACCGTGTGAGTGTCGGTGTGAGTGACGTGGTGAGTGACGGTGTGAGTGACGGTGTGAGTGACAGTGTGAGTGACAGGGTGAGTGACAGTGCGAGTGACAGGGCGAGTGACAGGGCGAGTGACGGTGCGAGTGACTTTGCGAGTGACGGTGCGAGTGACGGTGCGAGTGACAGTGCGAGTGACAGGGTGAGTGACAGGGTGAGTGACAGTGCGAGTGACGGTGCGAGTGACAGTGCGAGTGACGGTGCGAGTGACGGTGCGAGTGACAGTGTGAGTGACAGTGCGAGTGACAGGGTGAGTGACAGTGTGAGTGACAGTGTGAGTGACAGGGTGAGTGACGGTGCGAGTGACAGTGCGAGTGACAGTGCGAGTGACAGGGTGAGTGACAGTGCGAGTGACGGTGCGAGTGACAGTGCGAGTGACAGTGCGAGTGACAGTGCGAGTGACAGGGTGTGTGACGGTGCGAGTGACAGTGCGAGTGACGGTGCGAGTGACAGTGCGAGTGACAGGGTGAGTGACAGGATGAGTGACAGTGTGAGTAACAGTGTGAGTGACAGTGTGAGTGACAGGGTGAGTGACAGTGCGAGTGACAGGGTGAGTGACAGTGCGAGTGACGGTGCGAGTGACAGTGCGAGTGACAGTGCGAGTGACAGTGCGAGTGACAGGGTGAGTGACGGTGTGAGTGACAGTGTGAGTGACAGTGTGAGTGACAGTGTGAGTGACAGGGTGAGTGACAGTGCGAGTGACGGTGCGAGTGACAGTGCGAGTGACAGTGCGAGTGACAGTGCGAGTGACAGTGCGCGTGACAGGATGTGTGACGGTGCGAGTGACAGTGCGAGTGACGGTGCGAGTGACAGTGCGAGTGACAGGGTGAGTGACAGGATGAGTGACAGTGTGAGTGACATTGTGAGTGACAGTGTGAGTGACAGTGTGAGTGACAGGGTGTGTGACGGTGCGAGTGACAGTGCGAGTGACAGTGCGAGTGACAGTGCGAGTGACAGTGCGAGTGACAGTGTGAGTGACAGTGTGAGTGACAGGGTGAGTGACGGTGCGAGTGACAGTGCGAGTGACAGTGCGAGTGACAGTGCGAGTGACAGGGTGAGTGACGGAGCGAGTGACAGTGTGAGTGACAGGGTGAGTGACGGTGCGAGTGACAGTGTGAGTGACAGTATGAGTGACAGGGTGAGTGACGGTGCGAGTGACAGGGTGAGTGACGGTGCGAGTGACATGGTGAGTGACAGGGTGAGTGAGGGTGTGAGTGACGGTATGAGTGTCGCTGTGAGTGTTGCTCTGAGTGATGGTGTGAGTGTCGGTGTGAGTGACAGGGTAAGTGACAGGGTGAGGGAGAGGGCGAGTGTCGGTGTGAGTGACCGTGTGAGTGTCGGTGTGAGTGACGTGGTGAGTGACGGTGTGAGTGACGGTGTGAGTGACAGTGTGAGTGACAGGGTGAGTGACAGTGTGAGTGACAGGGTGAGTGGCAGGGTGAGTGACAGTGTGAGTGACAGGGTGAGTGACGGTATGAGTGTCGCTGTGAGTGTCGCTCTGAGTGACGGTGTGAGTGCCGGTGTGAGTGACAGGGTAAGTGACAGGGTGAGGAAATGGGTGTGTGTCGGTGTGAGTGACGGTGTGAGTGTCGGTGTGAGTGACATGGTGAGTGACGGTGCGAGTGACATGGTGAGTGACAGGGTGAGTGAGGGTGTGAGTGACGGTATGAGTGTCGCTGTGAGTGTCGCTGTGAGTGACGGTGTGAGTGTCGGTGTGAGTGACAGGGTAAGTGACAGGGTGTGGGAGAGGGTGAGTGTCGGTGTGAGTGACGGTGTGAGTGTTGGTGCGAGTGACATAGTGAGTGACAGTGTGAGTAACAGTGTGAGTGACAGGTTGAGTGACAGTGCGCGTGCGAGTGACGGTGCGAGTGACAGTGTGAGTGACAGGGTGAGTGACAGTGCGAGTGACGGTGCGAGTGACAGTGTGAGTGACAGTGTGAGTGACAGGGTGAGTGACGGTGCGAGTGACAGTGTGAGTGACAGTGTGAGTGACAGTGTGAGTGACAGGGTGAGTGACGGTGCAAGTGACAGGGTGAGTGACGGTGCGAGTGACATGGTGAGTGACAGGGTGAGTGAGGGTGTGAGTGACGGTATGAGTGTCGCTGTGAGTGTTGCTCTGAGTGATGGTGTGAGTGTCGGTGTGAGTGACAGGGTAAGTGACAGGGTGAGGGAGAGGGCGAGTGTCGGTGTGAGTGACCGTGTGAGTGTCGGTGTGAGTGACATGGTGAGTGACGGTGTGAGTGACGGTGTGAGTGACAGTGTGAGTGACAGGGTGAGTGACAGTGTGAGTGAATGGGTGAGTGACAGGGTGAGTGACAGTGTGAGTGACAGGGTGAGTGACGGTATGAGTGTCGCTGTGAGTGTCGCTCTGAGTGACGGTGTGAGTGTCGGTGTGAGTGACAGGGTAAGTGACAGGGTGAGGAAGAGGGTGTGTGTCGATGTGAGTGACGGTGTGAGTGTCGGTGTGAGTGACATGGTGAGTGACGGTGCGAGTGACATGGTGAGTGACAGGGTGAGTGAGGGTGTGAGTGACGGTATGAGTGTCGCTGTGAGTGTCGCTGTGAGTGACGGTGTGAGCGTCGGTGTGAGTGACAGGGTAAGTGACAGGGTGAGGGAGAGGGTGAGTGTCGGTGTGAGTGACGGTGTGAGTGTCGGTGCGAGTGACATAGTGAGTGACGGTGCGAGTGACATGGTGAGTGACAGGGTGAGTGAGGGTGTGAGTGACAGTGTGAGTGTCGGTGTGAGTGACAGGGTGAGTGACAGTGCGAGTGACAGAGTGAGTGATGGTGCGAGTGACAGGTGAGTGAAGGTGTGAGTGTCGGTGTGAGTGTCGGTGTGAGTGATGGTGTGAGTGACGGTGTGAGTGATGGTGTGAGTGGTGGTGTGAGTGACAGAGTGAGTGATGATGTGAGTGACGGTGTGAGTGTCAGGGTGAGTGATGGTGTGCGTTAGGTTGTGAGTGACAGGGTGTGTGATGGTGTAAGTGACAGGGTGAGTGACAGGGTGAGTGACAGGTTGAGTGATGATGTGAGTGATGGTGTGAGTGTCAGGGTGAGTGATGCTGTGCGTTAGGGTGTTAGTGACAGGGTGTGTGATGGTGTAAGTGACAGGGTGAGTGACAGGGTGAGTGACAGGGTGAGTGACGGTGTGAGTGACGGTGTGAGTGACAGGGTGAGTGACAGGGTGAATGACAGGGTGAGTGACAGTGTGTGTGACAGGGTGAGTGATGCTGTGAGTGACAGGGTGAATGACAGGGTGAGTTAAAGGGTGAGTGACGGTGTGAGTGACGGTGTGAGTGACAGGGTGAGTCACGGTGTGAGTGATGATGTGAGTAACAGGGTAAGTGACAGGGTGAATGAGAGGGTGAGTGGCAGGGTGAGTGATGGTGTGAGTGACAGGGTGATAGACATTGTGAGTGACAGGGTGAGTGACAGCGTGAGTGACAGGGTGAGTGACGGTGTGAGTGACAGTGTGAGTGACAGTGTGAGTGACAGGATGAGTGACAGGTTGAGTGACAGGGTGAGTGACAGGTTGAGTGACGGTGTGAGTGACAGGGTGAGTGTCGGTATGTGTGACAGGGGAGTGACGGTATGAGTGACAGGGTGAGTGACAGGTTGAGTGATGGTGTGAGTGACAGTGTGAGTGTCGGTGTGAGTGATGGTGAGAGTGACAGGTTGAGTAACGGTGAGAGTTACAGGGTGAGTGTCGGTGTGAGTGACGATGTGAGTGACGGTGTGAATGATGGTATGAGTGACAGGGTGAGTGACAGGGTGCGTGACGGTGTGAGTAATGGTGCGAGTGATGGTGTGAGTGACAGGTTGAGTGACAGGTTGAGTGACAGGGTGAGTGACAGGGTGAGTGACAGGGTGATTGACAGGGTGAGTGTCGGTGTGAGTGACAGGGTGAGTGACAGGGTGAGTGACAGGGTGAGTGACAGGTTGAGTGACGGTGTGAGTGACAGGGTGAGTGTCGGTGAGTGACGGTGTGATTGACGTTGTGAGTGAAAGGGTGAGTGACAGGGTAAGTGACAGGGTGAGGGAGAGGGTGAGTGACGGTGTTAGTGACGGTGTGAGTGACAGGGTGAGTGACAGGGTGAACATAAGAACATAAGAACATAAGAAATAGGAGCAGGAGTAGGCCAATCGGCCCCTCGAGCCTGCTCCGCCATTCAATAAGATCATGGCTGATCTGATCCTAACTGCCAATCCACTATCACAGAACCATCCCCTGCATCTAACAGAATTAGACACACGAAATAGGAGCAGGATCAGGCTACACGGCCCCTGGGCCCGCTCCGCTACCCACAGGGCCATGACCGATCCGAACCTAGACTCATGTCCAAATTCCTGCCCGCTCCCCGTAACCCTTAATTCCCTTTACTTACATAGAAACATAGAAGATAGGAGCAGGAGTAGGCCATTCGGCCCTTCGAGCCTGCTCCGCCATTCAACGAGATCATGGCTGATCATCCAAACCCTAGCACCCGGTCCCTACACCGACAGCCATCCCACCCAAGCCCCATCCCCATAACCCCGTAACCCCACGTATTTAATCCCCCCTAACACTAAGGGCCAATTTTTTTTATCATGGCCAATCAACCTAACCCGCACATCTTTGGACTTCTAGGAAACTGTTTATTTCTGTTTTAAATTTATGTAATGATGTAGCTTCTACAGTTTTTTGGGGCAGCATATTCCATGGACCTACCACCCTCTGAGTGAAGTAGTTCCTCCTCATCTCAGTTTTGAAAGAGAAGCCCCTTATTCTAAGACTATGCCCCCTAGTTCTAGTTTCACCCATCATCGGGAACATCTTCCCTGCATCCACCCGATCCAACCCCTTCACAATCTTATATGTTTCAATAAGATTGCCTCTCATTCTTCTGAACTCCAATGAGTAGAGTCCCAATCTACTCAACCTCTCCTCATATGTCCATCCCCTCATCCCCGGGATTAACCGAGTGAACCTTCTTTGTACTGACTCGAGAGCAAGTATGTCCTTTCTTAAGTATGGACACCAAAACTGTACGCAGTATTCCAGGTGCGGTCTCACCAATACCTTGTACAACTGAAGCAATACCTCCATATTTTTATATTCTATCCCCCTAGCAATGAAAGCCAACATTCCATTGGCCTTCTTAATCACTTGCTGCACCTGCATACTAACCTTTTGAGTTTCGTGCACCAGGACCCCCAGATCCCTTTGTACTTCAGTACTTTCAAGTTTCTTGCCATTAAGATAATGGCCCAGAAATTCCAGAACGGGGCTTGCAGCGCGTGCAAGCCCCGTATTTACACTTACCCCGCGCTACTGACGATCAGCTCCAGGGTCGCCTGGACTTGGTGAATGAAAAAGAAGAATCCCGGGCAGCGTATGACGTCACGCCGCCCAGGAGTGCAGCCAGCGCGAAGCCAGGAGCGTGCAGTGTAAGTGAGACACGCCCCTTGAGGTCTCAGTTTCACTGGACACGGCCCCAATATTTCTGTCAAGCTGCTAAGGATTTTTACATGCAAAGCAGCAGTTTAAATAGGTTTTTGGAAGTTTTTTGAAGATTTTGGTAACTTTTATAAACTTTTTAAAATGTTTACATTATTTTGAGTAATCTGAAGTAGTTTTAAAGAGAATTAAAGCAATTTAAAGACTTTTAAAAGCCCTAAAAGAATTTTTTTAATTCCATTTATTTATTTAGCAATGTCGTCGTCATACGTGTCTTCACACTGTTCCCTTTGGGGAACTGTATGAAGTGGTGGAAGGATTTATGGCCGTGATTAACGCTCATTCCGTGACCGTAACCATCTTTGAACCAGCCATTAGGGCGGTTAGTCCTATGGCGGGAGGGTTTTACGGGCTCCCACAAGCTATACAAGGAGGGGGGGCCACCCACACCCACGGACGCAAATATCCCACTGGATGTCAACCCAGAATTTAGAGCCGGAGCTCCGACTCCACTTGCCGGGACTGTCTGGAGCGGGGTTCGAAACCCTACCCTGATCTGGCCCAGCGGCGGGGATCCTACCGCTATGACAAAGGCCCAATCCGAATAGCAACCTGAAATGGCAGCATAGGGCTCCAGTCACGGGGAGGGAAAAGGCGCAGGAAATGTATGGGTGTCACCTTTTGTGCGGAGTGGGCCTTTTGCGTAGCAGTAAGCATCCCCGCCGCTGGGCCAGAAGGAGTAGGGTTTTGAACCCCACTCCAGACAGTCCCGGCAAGTGGAGTCGGAGTTCCAACTTTAAATTCTGGGTGGACATCCAGCGGGATACTTGCGTCCATGGGTGTTGGTGGCCCCCCCCTCTCAGATGGGTTGTGGGAGCCCGTAAAACCCTCCCGCCATAGGACTAACCACCCTAATGGCTGGTTCAAAGATGGTTACGGTCACGGAATGAGCGTTAATCACGGCCATAAATCCTTCCACCACTTCATACAGTTCCCCAAAGGGAACAGTGTGAGGATACGTACGATGATGACCTCTTGCGCAATGCCCCTCCTTGGACCCTCAGTCGCAGATGCGAGGGGGCAAGTCGTGCAATTGTTAAATTTTTCATTTTATTGACATGTAAAATGTTGGCCCAGTAATTCCCTTCCAACTGCGCGAGTACGGTCGGGGTACTTACGCATCTGGCCGGATGAAATGCCGGTTTTCAGCATGCACAGTGCTTTTGGGGAAAACCGGCATTTCCTGTCCTCTGAACGAAGGGGTTCAGAGGCAGAACGCGTGCGACTGCACAGGCAGCGCGTGCGCAGTATAATTCGCCGCTTTCATTACTGCTTTCAGTGAGGTCAAGTCCTTACAACTTACACATGAAAAAAGCATGGGTACAGTTGCTGCAGAGGCTGCGGAGGAAGATATTTCTTATCGTGGAGCTTCTGAAAGTATGTATGTCTGTATATATTCCTTTGCGTGTTATGTATATATTCCTTTACTTCTGTGTATGAATGTATTATTTAATTATGACTTTCAGAGAAAGTAACTTATTTGAAAATCATAATTAAAAACATACATTCATACACATTAGTAAAGGAATATAAAACATACATACATATACGTAAAGGAATATATGTGGACATACATACATAACTCATTCTCACATTCCATTCACACAGCCACAATTGCTCCTTCTACCTACCGTTCTGAAAACCCTTTAAAAAAAAAAAATTTTTAACTTTAAAACTTATTAAAATTTCTTAAAATAACTTCCCTCCCTTTCCCAAACAAAAATATTGCATTTCAGAAGCTCCACGATAAAATGTTTCTTCCTCCGCAGCCAATGAACCACTTTACACTTGCTTTTTTCAAGTGTAACTTCTGAGGACTTACCCTCACGGATTTCATGAATGAAATCTACGAAGTTCACTGCGCAAGCGCTGCCTGTGCAGTCGCACGTGCTCGAGGTCTGGAAATGCCGGCGTTCCCCGCATGCGCTGTTCATGCTGAACGCCGGCATTTCCAACGGCCAGATGCGTGCGTACCCCGAGCGCACTCACGCCTTTGGCCGCGAATTTCTGGCCCAATAACTTGCTCTACGATTTTTCCTGCCAAAGTGCATAACCTCACACTTTCCAGTATTGTATTCCGTCTGCCAAATCTCTGCCCACTTACTTAGCCTGTCGATGTCCCCTTGCAGGTTTTTTATGTCCTCGTCACTCACTACTTTCCCTCCCATCTTAGTATCATCTGCAAACTTTGATGTGTTACACTCGGTCCCCTCCTCCAAATCGTTAATATAGATTGTAAAGAGTTGGGGACCCAGCACTGACCCCTGCGGAACACCACTAGTTACTGATTGCCAGTCTGAGAATGAACCATTTATCCCAACTCTCTGCCTTCTGTTAGATAGCCAATCCTCTATCCATGCCAGAATATTACCCCCAATCCCGTGATTTTTTATCTTAAGCAATAATCTTTTGTGTGGCACCTTGTCAAATGCCTTTTGGAAGTCTAAATACACTACGTCCACTGGTTCCCCTTTATCCACCCTATATGTTACTTCCTCAAAGAACTCCAGCAAATTTGTCAAACTTGACTTCCCCTTCATAAAACCATGCTGACTTTGTCCTATTAAATTATGATTATCCAAATGTCCTGTTACTGTCTCCTTAATAATGGACTCCAAAATTTTACCTGCCACAGATGTTAGGCTAACCGGTCTATAGTTCCCAGCCATCTGTTTACTGCCCTTTTTAAATAAGGGTGATACATTAGCAGTTTTCCAGTCTGCCGGGACCATTGTCGAGTCCAGGGAGTTTTGGAAAATTATTACCAATGCATCCACAATCCCTACCGCTACTTCCCTCAAGACCCTAGGATGTAAGCCATCAGGTCCAGGTGATTTATCCGCCTTGAGTCCCATTATTTTACCGAGTACCACTTCCTTAGTGATTTTGATCGTGTTTAGCTCCTCCCCCCCTTTAGCCCCCTGTTTGTCCAGTGTTGGGATATTCTTAGTGTCTTCTACTGTAAAGACTGATGTAAAATATTCATTCAGTGTTTTTGCCATCTCCATATTTCCCACCATTAATTTCCCGGTCTCATCCTCTAAGGGACCAACATTTACTTTAGCCACCCTTTTTCTTTTTATATAACTATAAAAACTCTTACTATCTATTTTTATATTTTTTGCTAATTTGCTTTCATAATCTATCTTCCCTTTCTTAATCAACTTTTTAGTTATTTTTTGCTGTCTTTTAAAGTTTTCCCAATCCTCTATCCCCCCACTAGATTTGGCTACCTTATATGCCCTTGTTTTTAGTCGAATACCATCCTTAATTTCTTTACTTAGCCACGGATGGCTGTCTTTTCTTTTACACCCTTTTCTTCTCAGTGGAATATATATTTTTTGGAAGTTGTAAAATAACTCCTTAAATGTACACCACTGATCATGTATCGTCTTACCCTTTAACCTATTTTCCCAATCCACTCTACTCAATTCCGCTCTCATACCTTCATAGTCTCCTTTATTCAAGCTTAGCACGCTTGTTTGAGATCCAACCTTCTCACCCTCTAATTGAATATGGAATTCAACCATGTTATGGTCACTCATTCCAAGGGGATCCTTTACTAGGACCTTTTTAAATAATCCTGTCTCATTACACAGGACCAGATCTAAGGTTGCCTGCCCCCTGTTCGGTTCAGTTACATACTGCTCAAGAAACCCATCCCTGATACACTCAATGAACTCATCCTCAAGGCAGCCCTGCCCAATTTGATTTGTCCAATTAATATGATAGTTAAAATCCCCCATAATTATAGATGTTCCCTTATTACAAGCCTCAACTATTTCCTGATTGATACTCCGTCCAACAGAGTTGCCACAGTTCGGAGGCCTATAGGCTATGCCCACTACTGTTTTTTTTCCCTATTATTCCTTACCTCCACCCAAACTGTTTCATTGTCCTGATCTTTTGACCCAATATCATTTCTCTGTATTACTGTGATTAATTCCTTTATTAACATAGCCACCCCACCTCCCCTACCTTCCTGCCTGTCCTTCCTGATCGTTAAATAACCTGGTATGTTTAATTCCCAGACATTGTCACCCTGCAGCCATGTTTCTGTAATGGCCACAAGATCATACCCATACGTAGTTATTTGTGCCATTAACTCATCTATTTTGTTACGAATGCTACGTGCATTCAGATAGAGAACTTTCAAAGATGTTTTGTGACACTTAGTTCCTGCTTTTGCCCTTTTTATTACTTTACCTTTTACTCCATACCTTCTGCCCCTTCCTGACATGCTCTGGATTTTAATTTCCCCACTGCTACCTAAGTCTATGACCTTCTCTGTTGTCATTTTTATTATTTGCTCTCTAGGAACCTCCCCCCCACTAGTTAGTTTAAAGCCCTCTCTACAGCCCTAGTTATATGATCCGCCAGGACTCTAGTCCCAGCACTGGCCAAGTGAAGCCCGTCCCAACGGAACAGCTCCCTCCTGCCCCAGTACTGGTGCCAGTGTCCCAGGAAGCAAAACCCATTTCTCCCACACCAGTCTTTGAGCCACGCATTTAACTCTCTAATTTTATTTGTCCTACCCAAATTCGCTCGTGGCTCAGGTAATAATCCAGAGATTATGACCCTTGTGGTTCTGCTTTTTAATTTGGCCCCTAGCTGCTCAAACTCCCTCAGCAGAACCTCCTTCCTTGTCCTATCTATATCGTTGGTGCCAACATGGACCACGACAACTGGATCCTCCCCCTCCCACTCCAAGTTTCTCTCCTGTCCAGAGGAGATGTCCTTAACCCTGGCACCGGGCAGGCAACACAGCCTTCAGGACTCTCGCTCTCGGCTGCAGAGAACTCTATCTATCCCCCTAACGATACTATCCCCTACCACTACAACATTCCTTTTAACTCCCCCCACTTGAATGGCCCCCCGCTCCACGGTGAGTGACAGGGTGAGTGACGGTGTGAGTGACGGTGCGAGTGACGGTGTGAGTGACAGGGTGAGTGACAGGGTGAGTGACAGGGTGAGTGACGGTGCGAGTGACGGGGTGAGTGACGGTGTGAGTGACGGTGCGAGTGACGGTGCGAGTGACGGTGTGATTGACAGTGTTAGTGACAGGGTGCGTGACGGTGTGTGTGTCGGTGGGAGTGACGGTGTGAGTGATGGTTTGAGTGACGGTGAGTGATGATGTGAGTGACGGTGTGAGTGTCAGGGTGAGTGATGGTGTGCGTTAGGGTGTGAGTGACAGGGTGTGTGATGGTGTGAGTGACAGGGTGAGTGACGGGTGAATGACAGGGTGAGTGACAGTGTGAGTGACAGGGTGAGTGATGCTGTGAGTGACAGTGTGAGTGACAGGGTGAGTGACGGTGTGAGTGACTGTGTGAATGTCGGTGCGAGTGACATTGTGAGTGACAGGTTGATTGACAGGGTGAGTGACAGGTTGAGTGATGCTGTGAGTGACAGGCTGAGTGACAGAGTGAGTGACAGGTTGAGTGATGGTGTGAGTGACAGGGAGAGTGACAGGGTGAGTGAAAGGGTGAGTGACGGTGTGAGTGACAGGGTGAGTGACGGTGTGAGTGATGTTGTGAGTGGCAGGGTGAGTGAGAGGGTGAGTGACAGGGTGAGTGACAGGGTGAGTGACGGTGTGAGTGACGGTGTGATTGTCGGTCTGAGTGACGTTGTGAGAGACAGGTTGAGTGATGCTGTGAGTGACAGGCTGAGTGACAGGGTGAGTGACAGGGTGAGTGACGGTGTGAGTGACAGGGAGAGTGACAGGTTGAGTAACAGGGTGAGTGACAGTGTGAGTGACGGTGTGAGTGATGATGTGAGTGACAGGGTAAGTGACAGGGTGACTGAGAGAGTGAGTGACATGTTGAGTGACGGTGTGAGTGACAGGGAGAGTGACGGTGTGAGTGACGGTGTGAGTGACAGGGTGAGTGACAGGGTGAGTGACGGTGTGAGTGACGGTGTGAGTGAAAGGGTGAGTCACGGTGTGAGTGATGATGTATGTGACAGTGTGAGTGAGAGGGTGAGTGACAGTGTGAGTGATGGTGTGAGTGACAGTGTGAGTGACAGGATGAGTGACAGGTTCAGTGACAGGGTGAGTGACAGGTTGCGTGACGGTGTGAGTGACAGGGTGAGTGTCGGTGTGAGTGACGGTATGAGTGACAGGGTGAGTGACAGGGTGAGTGACGGTGTGAGTGACGTTGAGAGTGATGGTGTGAGTGATGGTATGAGTGACAGGTGAGTGACAAGGTGAGTGATGGTGTGAGTGACAGGGTGTGTGACAGGGTGAGTGACAGGGTGCATGACGGTGTGAGAAATGGTGCGAGTGCTGCTGTGAGTGACAGTGTGAGTGACAGGGTGAGTGACAGGGTGAGTGACAGGGTGAGTGACAAAGAGAATGACAGGATGACTGAAAGGGTGAGTGACAGGGTGAGTGACGGTGTGAGTGATGATGTGAGTGACAGGGTAAGTGACGGTGTGAGTGACAGGGTGAGTGACAGGGTGAGTGACAGGTTGAGTGACAGGGTGAGTGACAGGGTGAGTGACAGGGTGAGTGACGGTGTGAGTGACAGGGTGAGTGCCAGGTGAGTGACAGTGTGATTGACGGTGTGAGTGAAAGGATGAGTGACAGGGTAAGTGACAGAGTGAGTGATGGTGCGAGTGACAGGGTGAGTGATGGTGTGAGTGACGGTGTGAGTGACGGAGTGAGTGACAGGATGAGTGACAGGGTGAGTAACGTTGTGAGTGACGGTGAGAGTGGCAGCTTGAGTAATGGTGCGAGTGATGGTGAGAGTGACAGGGTGAGTGTCGGTGCCAGTGACGGTGTGAGTGACGGCATGAGTGACAGGGTGAGTGAAGGTGTGAGTGACAGAGTGAGAGACAGGGTGAGTGAAGGTGTAAGTGAAGGTGAGAGTGACAGTGTGAGTGACGGTATGAGTGACAGGGTGAGTGACAGGGTGAGTAATGGTGTGAGTGACAGAGTGAGAGACAGGGTGAGTGACGGTGTGAGTGAAGGTGAGAGTGACAGGGTGAGTGTCGGTGTCAGTGACGGTGTGAGTGACAGGATGAATGACGGTATGAGTGACAGGGTGAGTGACAGAGTGAGTGACAGTGTGACTGACAGAGTGTGTGACAGTGTGAGTGACAGGGTGAGTGACAGTGTGAGTGATGGTGTGAGTGACGGTGTGAGTGACGGTGTGAGTGATGGTGTGAGTGACAGGGTGAGTGACGGTGTGAGTGACGGTGAGTGACAGTGTGAGTGACAGTGTGAGTGACGGTGTGAATGTCGGTGTGAGTGACGTTGTGAGTGACAGGTTGAGTGACAGGGTGAGTGACAGGTTGAGTGACAGGGTGAGTGACGGTGTGAGTGATGATGTGAGTGACACGGTAAGTGACAGCGTGACTGAGAGAGTGAGTGACAGGGTGAGTGATGGTGTGAGTGACAGGGAGAGTGACGGTGTGAGTGACAGGATGAGTGACATGGTGAGTGATGGTGTGAGTGACGGTGTGTGACAGGGTGAGTGACAGGGTGAGTGACGGTGTGAGTGACCGTGTGAGTGAAAGGGTGAGTCAAGGTGTGAGTGTTGATGTGAGTGACAGTGTGAGTGAGAGGGTGAGTGATGGTGTGAGTGACAGTGTGAGTGACGGTGTGAGTGACAGTGTGAGTGACAGTATGAGTGACAGGTTGAGTGACAGGGTGAGTGACAGATTGAGTGTCGGTATGAGTGACAGGGTGAGTGACGGTGTGAGTGATGGTGAGAGTTACAGGTTGAGTAACAGTGAGAGTGACAGGGTGAGTGATGGTGTGAGTGATGGTATGAGTGACAGGGTGAGTGACAGGGTGAGTGATGGTGTGAGTGACAGGGTGTGTGACAGGGTGAGTGACAGGGTGCGTGACGATGTGTGAAATGGTGCGAGTGATGCTCTGAGTGACAGTGTGAGTGACAGGGTGAGTGACAGGGTGAGTGACAGGGTGAGTGACGGTGTGAGTGACAAAGAGAATGACAGGATGAGTGACAGGGTGAGTGACAGGGTGAGTGACAGTGTGAGTGATGATGTGAGTGACAGGGTAAGTGACGGTGTGAGTGACAGTGTGAGTGACAGTGTGAGTGACAGGGTGAGTGACAGGGTGAGTGACAGGTTGAGTGACAGGGTGAGTGACAGGGTGAGTGACGGTGTGAGTGACAGGTTGAGTGTCAGTGTGAGTGATAGTGTGAGTGACGGTGTGAGTGACAGGGTGAGTGTCGGTGTGAGTGACAGGGTGAGTGACAGTGTGTGCGACAGTGTGAGTGACAGTCTGAGTGACGGTGTGAGTGACAGTGTGAGTGACGGTGTGAATGATGGTATGAGTGTCAGTGTGAGTGACAGGGTGAGTGACAGTGTGAGTGACGGTGTGAGTGATGGTGTGAGTGACAGGGTGAGTGTCGGTGTGAGTGTCGGTGTGAGTGACGGTTTGTGTGTCGGTGTGAGTGACGGTATGAGTGACAGGGTGAATTTCAGTGTGAGTGACAGGGTGAGTGTCGGTGTGTGTGACGGTGTGTGTGACGGTGTGAGTGACAAGGTGAGTGTCGGTGTGAGTGACAGGGTGAGTGTCGGTGTGAGTGACGGTGTGAGTGATGGTGTGAGTGACAGGGTGAGTGTCAGTGTGAGTGACAGTGTGAGTGACGGTGTGAGTGACAGTATGAGTGACGGTGTGAGTGACGTGTGAGTGACAGTGTGAGTGACGGTGTGAGTGACATTGTGAGTGACAGTGTGAGTGACAGTGTGAGTGACGATATGAATGGCGGTGTGAGTGATGGTGTGAGTGACAGTGTGAGTGACGGTGTGAGTGAAAGTGTGAGTGACGGTATGAGTGACGGTGTGAGTGACAAGGTGAGTGATGGTGTGAGTGACAGGGTGAGTGACGGTGTGAGTGACGGTGTGAGTGACGGGGTGAGTGACGGGGTGAGTGACGGTGTGAGTGACGGTGTGAGTGACGGGGTGAGTGAAGGTGTGAGTGACGGTGTGAGTGACGGGGTGAGTGAAGGTGTGAGTGACGGTGTGAGTGACGGGGTGAGTGACGGGGTGAGTGAAGGTGTGAGTGACGGTGTGAGTGATGGTGTGAGTGACGGGGTGAGTGACAGTGTGAGTGACGGGGTGAGTGACGGGGTGAGTGATGGGGTTAGTGACAGTTTGAGTGACAGTGTGAGAGACAGTATGAGTGACAGGGTGAATGACGGTGTGAGTGACAGGGTGAGTGTCGGTGTGAGTGACAGGGTGAGTGACAGTGTGTGCGACAGTGTGAGTGACAGTCTGAGTGACGGTGTGAGTGACGGTGTGAGTGACGGTGTGAATGACGGTATGAGTGTCAGTGTGAGTGACAGGGTGAGTGACAGTGTGAGTGACGGTGTGAGTGATGGGGTGAGTGACGTTGTGAGTGATGGGGTGAGTGACAGTGTGAGTGACAGTGTGAGTGACGGTGTGAGTGACGGTGTGAGTGACGGTGTGAGTGACGGTGTGAGTGGCAGGGTGAGTGACAGGGTGAGTGACAGTGTGAGTGACGGTGTGAGTGATGGGGTGAGTGACGTTGTGAGTGATGGGGTGAGTGACAGTGTGAGTGACAGTGTGAGTGACGGTGTGAGTGATGGTCTGAGTGACGGTGTAAGTGACGGTGTGAGTGGCAGGGTGAGTGACAGGGTGAGTGACAGTGTGAGTGACGGTGTGAGTGATGGGGTGAGTGACAGTGTGAGTGACAATGTGAGTGATGGTGTGAGTGATGGTGTGAGTGACGGTGTGAGTGGCAGGGTGAGTGACAGGGTGAGTGACTGTGTGAGTGATGGTGTGAGTCACTTTATCGCCCTCTCTTTCTCGCTCTCCTCTTCTTCTTCCTTGTTTCAAGCTGCTGTGGAGATAACAAGACCGATAAATGCATTGGCCCAGAAATTCGGGTCTCCACGGGTGAGTACTCACGGGTACTCACCCATAAGCCCAATGGAAGTGCCGGTTTCCTGCATGCACTGTGCATGCGCGGGAAACCGGACCTTCCGTTCCCCTGAACAAAGGGGTTCAGAAGTCGAACGCGTGCGCGGGAGAGGCAGCGCGTGCGCATTGAACTTACTTTTTTTTGCCGGTATTCCCGGGAGGGTAAGTCTCCAGAGGCTACACTTTTATAAAGCAGGCGCAAGGCCTGCTTTTTACAAGGTAAGTGGTGAATTAATTAAAATTAAAACTTTTTTTTCCACAGGTTTATTATTTTTAAATACTTTAAAGAAAGGTATGTTTATTTTTAGCCCCGTTAGAAAATGTAATTAATTTTTTCAAAAATTTAAATTATTATTTAAAATAGTTATTTCATGTAATTTATTGTTATTTAAAAATGTGATTTTTTAAAAATTTATTTGAGGGTTTAGTGATGTTTTGGGGCTTATAGTATTTATAGGTTTGACAGGTCTTCCTGTTAAACTTATGAATGAAGCATTCCCTGCTCTGATTGGCTCCCCATGGCCCACGTGATCCCAGGGGACACATCGAACTAACTGCGCCCCTGGGATACACAAGCACTGCGCGTCGGCAGCTGGAGGAGACCCAGGATCGGAATCCCACGCGGGCCCACAGCTCAACGGCCGGCACTCTAGGTAAGTGCAGGTCGGGGGCTTGCACCCACGGGAAGCCCCCGACCCGAATTTCTGGGCCAATGAGATTCCTGCTAGCCACCATTTCTTACTGTTCTGCTCATGAAAGAGTCTCCTCAGAGTAAATGCGGGGGTGGGGGTGGCAATTTTAAACTAACTGATCGGGCAGGAACTTCAATGGAGGGTAAAATCAGATGGGGTGCAAAACCAGTGTTGAGGTCCTCAGTTTCTCGTTGGGCGGGTTAGGTTAAAATTGCACCGGTTACGTGTCAGAAAACGAATATTGTTTTAGGGTATTTAAACAATAGCACTTGTTCTGCACAAACCAACGGTGAGTGCGGGACCCTCCCTGCCCCCCATTGCTCCTTCCCATATTCAATTAGCTGAGTGGAATCCCAACACCTCAATGTCCTCCTCCTCCTGCTAGGTTAATGTGCAAATGTCTGCTCTTCCTCCACCTGTAGCTCGTTGCTGCAAATTATGCACACTTTTTTTTCCCTGTGTGAAAACAGAATGGTTGTGATTTAATTCACAGTCTGGTTTAATTTGACAACTTTTGGAGAATTTGTAGCACTCGTCTTACGGAGTTCCCACAGAGAGAATGATTGTTGAATGGGTAGGCATGATTTGCAGGACTCTCCAGGGATATCATGTCATTGTTCCATGTCAGGAAACCTGAACAGCTCACTTTGTTCACAGGGGAACAATTCTGCAGGGCTCTCCCGACCTTCTGCCGTAAATTGGGCAGGTGATTGCCGGAAACCAGGGGAAAATAGCATACACGGCCATTTTTAGACATTGATGCTGTTTCTCCAGGCGGTCCACTTCTTCTCTTATTAGGCAGTCCCTCAGAACCTTGGATGACTTGAAAATGAGTTCTCGGGTGACTGATGAGTCCAACGCGGGACCTACAGTCTCTGTCACAGGTGTGGCAGACGGTGGTTGAAGGGGCGGGTGGGTGGGGTGCTTGGTTTGACGTGCGCTCCTTCCACTCTTTGCGCTTGGCTTCCGCTTGCTCCCAGCGAAGAGACTCAAGGTGTTCGGCGCCTTCTCGGATGCTTCTCCTCCACTTTGAGCGGTCTTGGGCCTGGGATTCCCAGGTGTCGGTGGGGATGTTTTGCACTTTTTCAAGGAGGCTTTGAGGGTGTCCTTGAAGTGTTTCCTCTGCCCACCCGGGGCTCTCCTGCTGTGTCAGAGCTCCGAGTAGAGCGCTTGTTTTGGGAGCCTGGTATCGGGCATGCAGACGATGTGGCCCGTCCATCGGAGTTGATCGAGCGTGGTCAAAGCTTCGATGCTGGGGATGTTGGCCTGAGCGAGAACACGGACGTTGGTGTGCCTATCCTCTCAAGAGATTTGCAGGATCTTGCGGAGGCAGCGTTGGTGGTACCTCTCCAGTGCTTTGAGGTGCCTGCCGTACATGGTCCATGTCTCTGAAGCGTACGGGAGGGCGGGAGGCGTTCCACTGTGCATCTGCTGTAGTTATTGCAGGAGATTGGAAGAATCCCCATGGAAATTGCAGGCACATGTTTATAACCTCAAATTTGTTAACTGCAGATTCAGGGTTAACAGCTGTAGCCTGTGATGTTTAAAACAGTTTGCTGCCATCACACTTACCTTTGTGGCAACTTTGTGAGGCGAGGCATACTGGGAGTTATGGAGCTGTCATTCGCTGCCTGTGTCACTGCCTTGGTCATGGTTTCTGTGTTGGCCAGTCTCTTGCCCACCACACCCACGATTCCTATGCCTAATTTTAGCCAGGAGTACACTTGGATCGCTCTCTTTGCTGCTCTCTTTTTGGAGCTATATCTTCACTTTGCTGCACGTGGGACCTGTTTAAAGAACAGTCCAACCTTAAATCTTGCAAGCTGTGCGATTAGAAGTGCCTCCTCGGCTCTGCTAACATATTCTTCTGGGCATATGTGAATTATCTAAGGTTAGCAAATCAATTATTCCACAGTGGTCTTTTTTTATAATTTCAGAAAGGGACACTTCTGTTTTCAGTTAGGGGCAGCATCTTAATGAAATGACGTTCAATAAACCTTTAGCGTTTGTTGTTAAATGTGTACATCGCATCGCATAATTGCTCCATCATGGTGTAAGTGTAAACCACAGCTCTTCTTTGCTTCAACATTTGGCAAATATTCTTGGAGTTGGGAATTGTCAAAACAAAACTTTACTGATACAAAAGCAAAATACTGCGGATGCTGGAAATCTGAAATAAAAATAGAGAATGCTGGAAATGCTCAGAGGGCCAGGCAGTGTCTGTGGAGAGAGAAACAGAGTTAACAGGGGTGATTTTGCCAATGGGGGCGCGTTGGAGGCGGGGCTGCTGCTTCTCGGGTTTTAGTTCCGCCTCCATCGACTTGTGGCCAACCCACGCTATTTTCCCTTCATTGACCTTGTTAAGCCCACCCAGCGGGCTTAGCAGGCCAGTTAAGGGGAAGACGGTTACAGAGAACGTCAGCGTGTGATGTTCTGATGCTCTGTGAAGCTGTCAAACACTGACATTCTCTGTTGTTTGATGAGTTCTTGTACTCAAGACTCACCAAACCACTTTTGTGAGCAGAAAGCAGATGGCTGTTACATCGGAGAATGCGGCAGCCATTCTGTCATCTCTGCCATTGAGATGCCGGAGCCGCCGGATCCCCAACGATTGAAGCCTGCAGGAAGAAACAAAGTGAGTAAACATTTTCTATCACTTTTCACTCACCTCACATACTTGCCTCTCCACACTTGCACCCATCACTCACCTCCACAGCACACTTTTGCACCCCTCCGACCCCCGCAGACCCGCTGCTCGCCTCGGTGACCCTGGCGGGGTTTCCCAACATCGGGAAGCCTGTGCCTCTACTGGAAAAATGGGGATAATCCTCTTAACTGCCTGTTAACTACCTGTTAACAGGCAGTTAAGTGGCTGTAATCCCCTTCCCGCCTCCAGGAGACGGGACCCGGCGCGGGTCGGGTACCCGCTTCCTGGGAAGATGGCACAGAGGCAGGTTGGGGGCGGAATGGGTACCCGCCTCCAGATTCTGACATTTTCCCGGCAGTCCCGCCTCCAAACCTGCCTCCCCAGGGCTGGCAAAATCGCCCCCAATGTTTCAGGTTGATGACCTGTCATCAGAACTGGAAATAGTTAGAGTCGTAACAGGTTTTAAACAAGTGCAGAGGCAGGGCAGGGTGGCGGGGGGGGGGGCGGGTGGGGGCGGGAGGAAAGAACAATAGGGAAGGTCTGTGATAGGGTTGAGGACAGGAAAGGTTAAATGACAAAAGGTATGATGGGGCAAGGCAAAAGTGGGTGGTAATGGGACAAGAAACGTAACCAAAGATGGGTCTAGAGGAGCTGTAAATGACAACGGCAGAATCATTACCAGCTACTACTGTCCAAAAAAGTGTGAGCAGTGGTTATGATCTGAAATTGTTGAGTCTGGAAGTTGTAAAGTGCCTAATCAAAAGATGAGGTGCTGTTCCTCGACCTTACGTTGAGCTTCATTAGAACAGTGTAGTAGGCTGAGGACAGAGAGGCCAGAGAGGGAGTGAGGCGGTGAGTTAAAATAACAAGTGAGAAATCTTTACTGAGACTGTCGCAACAGTACTGTCTAAAGAGGAAATATTACCCTGTTCTAGAAATATTTTACTCCTTGCTCTCTTGCACTGCATTCTATTGCATAACCACAAGGATGGACTGACAACATGCTTTTGGGACAGTGCTGTGACACTCTGGCGCAGGCCATTAAGATGCACAGGTGAGAAGTAAAGCCTGACTTATTTTCTGATTTCTACCCCCCCCCCACCCAATTTCAAGACAAATATCTTGCCTCCACTCAGTGCTTTTCCTCAAATGCTCCATCAGAACTTAGAATACGGGAATAAGAAGATAGTGTGGCAGAGACCACATAGGGACAATAACACAATTCACAATGTATAGCCAATGTTGTTATATGTACCTAAACACAATTCACTATGTATAGCCAATGTTGTTATATGTACGTACTTGGTTGGGTTATCGGGGCAGGGTCCCTTTAAGACCGTCGGTAGCGTGATGGACTTCCTGCGACCCCTCATCGTGAAGGCCCTGCAGGAGTTTTTGGGCATGGTGAACTTTTGCCATCGCTTCGTCCCCCGAGCAGCTCAGCTTATGCGGCCCCTTTACGAGGCCCTCAAAGGCAAGCCCGACAAGCTTGCCATAGACTGGTCCGAGGAGATGGCCAATTCTTTCACGGACACGAAAAGGGCCCTGGCTAACGCAACCATGCTGGCGCATCTGTTACCTGATGCGCCGATCGGTCTCACCACCGAGGCCTCAGACTATGCGGTCGGCGCCGCCCACGAACAGTGCGTCAACGGCACCTGGCAGCCGCTCGCCTTCTTCAGCCGGCAGCTCTGCTCTAACGAGCGGAAGTACAGGACCTTCGATCGCGAGCTTCTCGGCCTCTACCTCGCTGTCCGACACTTCCATTTCCTACTGGAGGCTCGCCCGTTCACAGCGTTCGTGGCCCACAAACCGTTGACCTTCGCCATCACCAAAGCTTCCGAGCCGTGGTCGGCCCATCAGCAACGCCAGCTGGCCTTCATCTCAGAGTTTACAACGGACATCCAGCAGGTGGCTGGGAAAGACAACCCCGTCGCCGACTGTCTCTCCTGAGCCGTTGCCAGCGCCGTACACCTCGGCATCGACTACACCCGCAAGGCGGCCGACCAGGCCTCCGACCCGGACGTCCAGGCCTACAGGACGGCGGTCATGGGCCTTCAACTAGCAGACGTCGCATTCAACGATGCCGGCACCACACTCCTGTGCGACGTCTCCGTTGGGCAGCCACGTCCCGTCGTGCCCGACGGGTGGAGATGGCAAGTTTTCGACGCCGTCCATAATCTTTCCCACCCGGGCAGGAAGCCGTCACAGAAGCTGGTGGCGGCTAAGTTCATCTGGCACGGGCTCAGGAACATAAGAACATAAGAACATAAGAAATAGGAGCAGGAGTAGGCCAATCGGCCCCTCGAGCCTGCTCCGCCATTCAATAAGATCATGGCTGATCTGATCCTAACCACCAATCCACTATCACAGAACCATCTCCTGAATCTAACAGAATTAGACACACAAAATAGGAGCAGGATCAGGCTACACGGCCCCTGGGCCCGCTCCGCTACCCACAGGGCCATGACCAATCCGAACCTAGACTCATGTCCAAATTCCTGCCTGCTCCCCGTAACCCTTAATTCCCTTTACTTCTAGGAAACTGTCTATTTCTGTTTTAAATTTATGTAATGATGTAGCTTCTACAGCTTTTTGGGGCAGCATATTCCATGGACCTACCACCCTCTGAGTGAAGTAGTTTCTCCTCATCTCAGTTTTGAAAGAGCAGCCCCTTATTCTAAGACTATGCCCCCTAGTTCTAGTTTCACCCATCATCGGGAACATCTTCCCCGCATCCACCCGGTCCGACCCCTTCACAATCTTATATGTTTCAATAAGATCGCCTCTCATTCTTCTGAACTCCAATGAGTAGAGTCCCAATCTACTCAACCTCTCCTCATATGTCCATCCCCTCATCCCCGGGATTAACCGAGTGAACCTTTTTTGTACTGACTCGAGAGCAAGTATGTCCTTTCTTAAGTATGGACACCAAAACTGTACGCAGTATTCCAGGTGGGGCCTCACCAATACCTTGTACAACTGAAGCAATACCTCCCTATTTTTATATTCTATCCCCCTAGCAATGAAAGCCAACATTCCATTGGCCTTCTTAATCACTTGCTGCACCTGCATACTAACCTTTTGAGTTTCGTGCACCAGGACCCCCAGATCCCTTTGTACTTCAGTACTTTTCAGTTTCTTGCCATTAAGATAATAACTTGCTCTACGATTTTTCCTGCCAAAGTGCATAACCTCACACTTTCCAGTATTGTATTCCATCTGCCCAATCTCTGCCCACTTACATAGCCTGTCGATGTCCCCTTGCAGGTTTTATATGTCCTCCTCACTCACTACTTTCCCTCCCATCTTAGTATCATCTGCAAACTTTGATATGTTACACTCGGTCCCCTCCTCCAAATCGTTAATATAGATTGTAAAGAGTTGGGGACCCAGCACTGACCCCTGCGGAACACCACTAGTTACTGATTGCCAGTCTGAGAATGAACCATTTATCCCAACTCTCTGCCTTCTGTTAGATAGCCAATCCTCTAGCCATGCCAGAATATTACCCCCAATCCCGTGATTTTTTATCTTAAGCAATAATCTTTTGTGTGGCACCTTGTCAAATGCCTTTTGGAAGTCTAAATACACTACGTCCACTGGTTCCCCTTTATCCACCCTATACGTTACTTCCTCAAAGAACTCCAGCAAATTTGTCAAACATGACTTCCCCTTCATAAAACCATGCTGACTTTGTCCTATTAAATTATGATTATCCAAATGTCCTGTTACTGTCTCCTTAATAATGAACTCCAAAATTTTACCTACCACAGATGTTAGGCTAACCGGTCTATAGTTTCCAGCCTTCTGTCTACTGCCCTTTTTAAATAAGGGTGTTACATTAGCAGTTTTCCAGTCTGCCAGGACCATTGCCGAGTCCAGGGAGTTTTGGAAAATTATTACCAATGCATCCACAATCTCTACCGTCACTTCCCTCAAGACCCTAGGATGTTAGCCATCAGGTCCAGGTGATTTATCCACCTTGAGTCCCATTATTTTACCGAGTATCACTTCCTTCGTGATTTTGATCGTGTTTAGCTCCTCCCCCCCTTTAGCCCCCTGTTTGTCCAGTGTTGGGATATTCTTAGTGTCTTCTACTGTAAAGACTGATGTAAAATATTCATTCAGTGTTTTTGCCATCTCCATATTTCCCACCATTAATTTCCCGGTCTCATCCTCTAAGGGACCAACATTTACTTTAGCCACCCTTTTTCTTTTTATATAACTATAAAAACTCTTACTATCTGTTTTTATATTTTTTGCTGATTTACTTTCATAATCTATCTTCCCTTTCTTAATCAATCTTTTTGTTATTTTTTGCTGTCTTTTAAAGTTTTCCCAATCCTCTATCCTCCCACTAGATTTGGCTACCTTATATGCCCTTGTTTTTAGTTGAATACTATCCTTAATTTCTTTACTTAGCCACGGATGGCTGTCTTTTCTTTTACACCCTTTTCTTCTCAGTGGAATATATATTTTTTGGAAGTTGTAAAATAACTCCTTGAATGTACACCACTGATCATGTATCGTCTTACCCTTTAATCTATTTTCCCAATCCACTCTACCCAATTCCGCTCGCATACCTTCATAGTTTCCTTAAATTAAAGCTTAGCACGCTTGTTTGAGATCCAACCTTCTCACCCTCTAATTGAATATGGAATTCAACCATGTTATGGTCACTCATTCCAAGGGGATCCTTTACTAGGACATTTTTAATTAATCCCGTCTCGTTACACAGGACCAGATCTAAGGTTGCTTGCCCCCTGGTCGGTTCAGTTACATACTGCTCAAGAAACCCATCCCTAATACACTCAATGAACTCATCCTCAAGGCTGCTCTGCCCAATTTGATTTGTCCAATTAATATGATAGTTGAAATCCCCCATAATTATAGATGTTCCCTTATTACAAGCCTCAACTATTTCCTGATTGATACTCCGTCCAACAGAGTTGCCACTGTTCGGAGGCCTATAGACTACGCCCACTAGTGTTTTTTTCCCCTTATTATTCCTTACCTCCACCCAAACTGTTTCATTATCCTGATCTTTTGACCCAATATCATTTCTCTGTATTACAGTGATTCCTTCCTTTATTAACATAGCCACCCCACCTCCCCTTCCTTCCTGCCTGTCCTTCCTGATCATTAAATAACCTGGTATGTTTAATTGCCAGGCATTGTCACCCTGCAGCCATGTTTCTGTAATGGCCACAAGATCATACCCATATGTAGTTATTTGTGCCATTAACTCATCTATTTTGTTACGAATGCTACGTGCATTCAGATAGAGAACTTTCAAAGATGTTTTGTGACACTTAGTTCCTGCTTTTGCCTTTTTTATTACTTCACCTTTTACTCCATACCTTCTGCCCCTTCCTGACACGCTCTGGTTTTTAATTTCCCCACTGCTACCTAAGTCTATTACCTTCTCTGTTGTCATTTGTATTATTTGCTCTCTAGGAACCTCCCCCCCACTAGTTAGTTTAAAGCCCTCTCTACAGCCCTAGTTATATGATCCGTCAGGACTCTAGTCCCAGCACTGGCCAAGTGAAGCCCGTCCCAACGGAACAGCTCCCTCCTGCCCCAGTACTGGTGCCAGTGTCCCAGGAAGCAAAACCCATTTCTCCCACACCAGTCTTTGAGCCACGCATTTAACTCTCTAATTTTATTTGTCCTAGCCAAATTCGCTCGCGGCTCAGGTAATAATCCAGAGATTATGACCCTTGTGGTTCTGCTTTATAATTTGGCCCCTAGCTGCTCAAACTCCCTCAGCAGAACCTCCTTCCTTGTCCTATCTATGTCGTTGGTACCAACATGGACCATGACAACTGGATCCTCCCCCTCCCACTCCAAATTTCTCTCCATTCCAAAGGAGATGTCCTTAACCCTGGCACCGGGCAGGCAACACAGCCTTCGGGACTCTCGCTCTCGGCTGCAAAGAACTCTATCTATCCCCCTAACGATACTATGCCCTACCACTACAACATTTCTTTTAACTCCCCCCACTTGACGTTCGCGACTGGGCCAGCACCTGCGTGGTATGCCAATGCTCGAAAGTGCATCGCCATACTAAGGCCCCGTTGGCGCCTTTCACGGTGCCCGAGAGGTGGTTCGACCATGTTAACGTGGACCTGGTGGGGCCCCTGCCGCCCTCCCGCGGGTTCACCCACCTCCTCACAATGGTCGACAGAACCACCCGATAGCCAGAAGCCGTCCCGCTGTCTTCACCGACGTCCGCCGATGTGGCTCGGGCGTTCATCAGCACTTGGATCGCCTGGTTCGGTGCCCCATCTGACATTTCCTCTGACCGGGGGCCCCAGTTCACTTCGGAGCTCTGGAACGCTGTCGCCCGAGGCCTCGGGTTGAGACTCCACCGCACCACAGCTTACCACCCTCAGGCTAACAGACTGTGCGAACGGTTTCATCGCTCCATGAAGGCCGCGCTCCGGGCCAGCCTCCGGGATGACAGTTGGATCGACAGACTCCCATGGGTCATGCTGGGACTCAGGACCGCCCCCAAGGAGGACCTCCAGTCCTCGTCCGCCGAGCTCATCTACGGACAGCCGCTGCAGGATCCCGGGGATTTCGTCCCCAACGCAACGGAACCTTGGTCTGCAGCCCGTCAGCGGTCGGACCTTCTGGACAATGCCAAGGTTTTCGCGCCAGTGCCCATGTCGCAGCATGGCCTCCCGCAGTCCCACGTTCCGCTTGACTTTCGTGCGGCGGAGTACATTTTCGTCCGCCATGACGCCCACCGGGGACCTCTTCAGCCACCCTACGATGGACCATTCCACGTCCTGGAAGCCGGGGACAAGACCTTCGTAGTGGATGTTGGCGGTAAGCCGGGCTGCATTTCCGTGGACCGTCTTAAGCCGGCCCACCTGGATCTGGACTGACCCGTTGAGTTGGCACAGCCCCCAGGGCGGGGCCGACCTCCGGTTTCTGCACCCTCAGTCCACCACCGAGCGCCCGAAGTCCCTCCGATGAACCCCCGGTCCTCGCCCCGGAATTGAGGAGCCGTTCTGACCGTGTGATCCGGCTCCCCCAACGACTGACATTGCCAGTGCTAGTGAATTCTGGGGGGACGTATGTGGCGGAGACCACATAGGGACAATAACACAAGTCACAATGTATAGCCAATGTTGTTATATGTACGCACTTGGTTGGGTTATCGGGGCAGGGTCCCTTTAAGAGCGTCGGTAGCATGATGACGTCATGCGTCGGTAGCGTGATGACATCATAGCCCTGCAACGAGGCTGAGACCCTCAGTCCTCATGGAGAGTGAATAAAGTAACACGCGTTTTACCTTTGCTGCAACAAAAGTCTCAGCGCCTGTTGATTTCTAGCGACCCCAACAATAGAAGTTGGATGTCATCTTTCCATGGTATAGCACATTAGTGCATCAATACACAATGGAATCAGGCCTCCTCAAGGGTTCAACTTCAAACATGAATGGTATTCATTAAGTCCAAAATTATATACATGAAATATCAGCTGGAGGGGATAACTCAGCAAAGACTTTTTGCAGTATGCAACATTAATACAACCGATACTGATTGATGGAGGCCTGTGTAAGAGTGGAATTAATGTATTGTTCATCACGCCATATTAAACCATAAAACATTAACATGACTAGATTGTGGAATGAATGCAATAAAAATGGATGCGTGCTGGCTGCTATTCTCCGAGCTCCACAATTTGATTATTAAGTGCACTAGTTTCTGATACAAGTGGGCGAACTGTGGTTCTTAATGGTCCATTATCACCGTGTGCTTACACGCAACACTGCAAAAGGAATGCTCATGTCAGTTGTGCCTGATAAATTGCTAAATTCTTCCTTTGACAAACAAGGGCAAAAGAAGGGCATTCAACAAGATTCGTCGTGCTATTTTACCATTTCAGAAATAATAGCGCAGTCGCACTGTAAATATTCGACTATATTTATAGAATAGGATTATTTGTAACATCATAAATTCTATGGATAAAACCAAAACTGAATTAATAAGCTAACGTGATCTCAATTGGAATATGCCTTTGTTATGTTGTCAATATTAAAATGTTGCCTCGTGTGAATAATTTTGGTTCTGTAGTTATACTCGCCTCTTCCAATGTTCTCTTGGTCGGCCTCCTACCTTCCACCCTCCATAAACTTCAGATTATCCGTAACTCTGCTGCCCGTGTCCTAACTCGCACCAAGTCTCGTTCGCCCATCACCCCTGCACTCACTGACCTACTTTGGCTCCCAGTCCAGCAAAGCCTGAAATTAAAAATCCTCATCCTTGTGTTCAAATCCCTCCATGGTCTCACCCCTCCTGATCTCTGTAACCTCCTCCAGCCCTACAACCCCCTGAGATCTCTGTGCCCCTCCAATTCGGGCCTCTTGCACATCCCTGATTTTCATCGCTTTATCATTGGCGGCCGTGCCTTCAGCTGCCTCGGCCCTAAACTCTGGAATTCCATCCCGAAACCCTTCTGCCTCTCTCCCTCTCTCTTCCACTAAAATGCACTAAATAGCCTTCATCCATTCATTAGATTACCTTCTCGGTAATTACAGTCGACATGTGACACCTCTTGCTTCTAAAACTGTGCCAGCTACTCCCTATGGCCTCTCTGCTTTTCATGTGAATGCCTTGCAAAGTGACCTTGATTATTTTCCCCAGCTCTCAATGCTGGATGATTTGGGCTATAACTCTTATGTCTCATTCTGATTTCAATATGGATTTTACCGTAGCAACTAGCACCTCCTCAGGCTATAAATCCCTTTCATTTACAGAATTTCCCAGCAGCACATGAGGATGGATTTGTCCATGTGATTAGATCAAGGACAGCAATATGTTGTTAAATTGCATGTGTTGGGGTAAAACTTCATCTTCCATACTCCCGGTACTGAGCTATGTGTTGGGAGTGCTAAAGATTCAAACTTATTTATAGCTTAGGCAGGCAAGGGTATATTTTATGTATATATACATATTATTTATATAAATCTGATAAGGCCCACTGCCCTCCGTGCCCAAGCTCCCAATGTACGCTCTTAGCAGTCAAAGCTCCATGGTGGGAGGTTGAATTCATCAAATAAATTGTGTATAGGTTTTCCAAGAATTATTAGCATAGCTTTTTATTATTATTAGCATTGTTGTTTCCCCCAGGGTTTATACATGCATCCTATAAGATACTGAAGTGCACAAGCTTTCCAGAAACTAGTGATCAAATTAACTCTAATTAAAGCTTTCAACAATTACATGTACAGGAATATTTGTGTGTGGGTGGGCAGATAGATGATAATTAGGTGGATGGAAATGCTATCAGATTTACTTCACAGCTCCCTCCCTCACTTTGATTTGTGAACATTGGAGTGTAACCCTATTTGAACTAAAACGCCACTACTTACTGGTGTTGTTATTCCGTCATTTCACCTAATGGTGAATTATTATGCAGAAAAATTAAAATTCTTATTGAAAGTACTAGAGGTGAAATCAAAGAGTTCTGCTGCCGGTATTTGCAAATTCAATCCATCTGCTTATTCCTAATAAGTGGACAGGAAAGACTTGACATCCTAATAGCTTTTGACCATGCATTAAGTTAATCCATTAAACTATTTCTGAATCAACGACATCCACCACTGGTTGATGATGTTTTCTTTTTCCTATCAGAATAATCATTTGGGGTGGATGTTTTACTCTCCAAGGATCGGCTGAGTCATAACATATTTAATTCAGAAGCATCTTGTGTGCTGAGAAGTGGGTGGATCAAGGAAATGAATTGATCTTGGGCTGTACATTTGATATTTTCAACTTATGTTACCTCAAAAGCTGACCAAATACGTCCTTCAACCATTCCATTTTTTATCATGAAGGTATATAATGCATGATCTAGCTGTAGCAAGAGAATGCTTGGTGCTTGGGAGTTCACAGCTGTTAAAATTATTTTAAAAAACCTACTTTCTGTAAAGATTTACATAACTAAAGATGTTGGGCCCAATTTCCCCATAAGCAGTTGTGCCTTTTAACTTGCTACAAAGACTGGTTTGTACTCGATTTGTCACACTATTAGTGCTAACAACACTTTGTTGGCTGCTGATGCTTGGCCCCCTTGTATCGGTGAACTTCAAGGGGTTAGGTTGGTGCAAACTGTACCTTATGTGGAATCTAGTGCTGTTTGCAAGAATAAGTTGTGAGTGTTATTAAAACCAAACTAACAGGGCATACCCGGCATCAGTCACGCATTTCAAGTACAGGACCAAACTGCTCCACAGTGCTTACTTCGTGGGTCTTTTAGACAGAGAAGCCAACCAGAAACATAGATCGGATAAGCAGGCATTTTTGGACATATGCCAAAGAAGTGGTTCATTCAGATTCTTCTCACTAGCACAGCAGGCATCAGCCGGTCCTTCTTGATTCTAGGGAAAGTTTCACGCACATGTTTGATGAGGTTCTTTTACATCACATTGTCTGGTCAAAAAGAAACATCCAATTTCAGCTCGTGATTTAGTTCTGAGGAAGAGCATGTAGTTCCACATATGTACGTGCAACAACCTCAGCAGGTTGTAAATGCTAATTTGTGTATAAGAAGTGCAATACTGCCAAATGCTATGCTTCACATTAGGTTAAGGGTTAAAACTATTGGAAAAGGAGACGTTCATAGCCTATTTTCAGATGAGGATCTCCTTGAAAGAGAGGTGTTAAATGCTGCAGTCGTCTATATAAGCAACTGAAAGACGGAGAGGAAGCCAAGGCTAATCCTTTAATGCTTGAGATCTATGGACTGTTTAACTCTGCCTGCTCCACTTATTGACACGCTGATGGACTTTGGGAGAAATAATAAGGGAAAGAAGCCAACTTTGTACAGTTGCTCATCTGCATAATGATTTGATTCAAAGCTCTTTGTTCAGCTGAATGCAGAGCAAAGCCTGCCAAATATGTGCATTGTTGCGTTTGATTCAGCATGGCATTTACCCGACTACATTAATTGCTAACCTGTTTTCGGTGACTCAATAATCTGCTCTTGTGTTCAGCATGCCACCTGAACTTGGTAATGAAGAATAAGTCAAGGCCTTTCCTGAGAGAACTGGGCCTTGAAAGACTCCAATCACCAAACGCCCCCCTCCCTAGCACGCATTCAAAGTAAAGCACTGCGCATAAAATACAAAAGCAGCTTTCAAAATGAAGTAAAAAAACCAAGATACTATCAGAATCATTTATAACAATGGTTTTAGGTTATGATGTGCTAGATCTCTGTTTGGAGGTGGAAGGATTACTGTAATTTGGACATGAGAATGTCCAGAGTGAGAAAAGTCCATCTGGCCCATCAAGTCCATTCCATCCAGAACCCGTTGACAATTATTCTGTCTCAATAACCCTTGATCCACTTTTTCAACAGGTATCAATGTGCTGACACTCAAGCTTATCATTAACTCTGGTTACATTGTAGCACTGATCTATTCTACTAATTTAAAAAATACTGTTCAGCAAGTATGATGACATCAGGAAAAAGGGCAACTAGTCACATATTACATAATAGTTGACCTCCTGTGGCATTGAACACTGTAATTTGGAGAATGTGATCACTGCCTTATCTGTCTCTGATGTCTCAGGGGGAAAAATTCAATACCGCCCCGTTTGGGGCGCCATTATCGGCCGTGCGCAAAGTTTAGCGCCTGGTGCTAATTATTGCCTCCGACAGCAAACTTGGCTTTTATCGCCCCTGGAGGTGATTGGAGCGCTAAATCAGGCGCTACACAACTCTCTTAAGGCGCTAAGGCCGGGGAGCGAGACGCTACCTCAGAGGGTGGGCACAGCACAGGTGCTGTCAGTTAGCGATTGAACACAGACACACTGGCGCCGGTCAGTTCTTAAAGGGGAGGGTCGATCTTGCTCTGCAGCCACACCCTGCTCACTGGAGCCTTGAATCTCGGCCTGGGCAGACCTGTGGCTAAATCTAGCAGCCAGACAATATGGAAAGGGCCAGGGAGCGAGCACAGTGCTTCTGCGAGCGGGCTTTGGAGGCTCTGGTTCGCGGGGTGGAGCGCAGAAGATCCATTCTGTACCCAGAGAGTGGCAGGAGGCCTTTGCCACGCGAGTACAGTAAAGTGTGGAGGGAGGTGGCTCAAAGCGTTTCCTCAAGCAGCATGGTGCCTAGGACCCTTGTGCAATGTAGGAAAAAGTTCAACGACCTCACTCGGGTCGTCAGGGTGAGTGCCTTTTTTTCAAAACCTCTTAATCCCTCCATCTCAACCTCACTTTATGGCCAGAGGGTCTTGAAAGCCCCAATGCCCAACACTCATCCAACACCTATGGCCCTTTCATCAAACACACACGCACATTCCACACTTTGCATACAGTAAGGGCTATTCAACCATGGGAGGCATTTCAGGCAAGATCATGGCTGCATACAGTAAGGGCTATTCAACCATGGGAGGCATTTCAGGCAAGATCATGGCTGCATACAGTAAGGGCTATTCAACTATGGGAGGCATTTCAGGCAAGATCATGGCTGTATATTTACTCAGACACCATCCTTTTTCTTGCAGGCCAAGCTGTCTCATAATAGGAGACAGCAGCAACGGACCAGTGGAGGTCGGCCTCATCTTCAAGCCCTCAGCGATCTTGAGGAGCGCGTCCACAGATTGTGGCAAGCTGGGTCATTGGTCCCATCGCCACTGGAGATGTCGACCCCATTCTGGACAGCAATGGTAAGGTCATCACCTTTTTGTCCTCTCTCCTTCCACTTGTTCCTCACAGCAGCAGCCTTTGACACTTTCAATCCAAATCACTAAATCGCTGCACTCATGCCTCCCTTGCTGCCACCCTGTCCTCACACTAAAGCCACTCTTGTACCTCCCTGCTTTCAGATGTTGATTCACCAGGTGAGGAGACAGGCCCTCAAGCTGCCAGTGAAAGTGAAGCTGAAGGCGAGGAGGAAGAGGAAGCCGGACCATCAGTGCCACCCTCTATCGAGGCAGCCCGTGCCCATACTGGGGACACGCCTTCCCTGGAGAGGAGCAGGGGGGAATGGTCTGAGGAGGGTGAAGCTCCGGGGCCCAGCAGGCGGCAGCAACGTGAGGGGGGGTAGGGAAGCTCGGGGGCCTTCTCCCCGGAGGGAGCGTATGGCCTCGAGTCCTGCTGCACTGGACGCAGACGAGGAGCGGGTCCTCGCTGAAATGAGCGCCCAGGTGGAGCAAAGGCAAACTGAGCTCATGGCTGCAGTGGCAAGGATGCCCGAATCCATTGAATCACTGGCAAGGAGTGTGGAGCACTTTGCTGTAGCACAGACGGCTGCCACGCAAATGCAAAGTGCTGCAATGCAGTCAGTGGCTGGTCTCATGCAGATGCAGATTGAGGCCACGCGAGCACTGACTGCTGCCACCCTCGCTGGATCGGGCAGATTTCCCCGGGGCTCTCACCGTGCCGCAGCAGGCCAGCAATCTGTGCTCCATCAGATTGCTCCGGATGCTGAAGTGCTGCCCCGTGGGAGTGCCAGTGTGTCGGTCGAGCAGGGAGTTGCTGTCCTCTCTCAAGATGACAGCATTCCTGCTGCCACCAGTGGCACTTCTCCACTGCGGTTGCCACCACCTGTAGGACAGACTGCTGCCGCCCATGCAGAGTTGGAGCACTCAGCAGCCGGGCCCTCCAGGCCCAGAGCTGGTCCAGGCTGTCCCTCAAGGGCATCTGCAGTCTCAGTTTCTGACACTCAGCAGCCTTCCCCTAGACTTGCTCCAGCCACTGGGGTCCCATTACGGAGGAGCTGCAGGGTGGGAAGGGGGGAATTTCGCAAGGGAAGCAGATCACCCTCAAAGGGCAAAAAGTAGGAGGTCTGGCAAAATGTTTTTCATTGTTTTATTGAAGGCCGAGTTTCGTGGTCAAATTTTTGTTACTGTTTTTGACATTGTCTCCATGTTGTGAGAGCCAGTTATGTGAATGACTGCTTTTTTTGTGTTTCTTTCTATTACTTTGTCGTGCGGAAATGAGACACACAGAGTTTGTAAAATAAAGAAGTGTCTGTATTCAAAATGTACATGTTTGGTCTTTGCACTCATTGTTGCCTTGACTGGCTTAGGGGTAGCGGGATGGTTCCATTCAGGTTGTTTGAATGGCAGAAGCCATTCCCTCAGAGGGGGCCTAGAAGCGACTTGCTATGAGCTTTTGACGGACGGCCCTTCCACTTTGTGCCTCCCTCCTGCCTTGGTGCTGCTGATGATCCTCCTCCTCATCTTCCTCCTCCTCCTCCTCCTCCTCTGCTGGTGCACCAGTGTCTGGTGGCATTAGCTGGGTCCTGAGGATTGCAAGGTTATGCAGCATGCAGCACACAACAACAAAGTGGGAGACTCGCTCAGGCGAGTACTGCAGGTCTCCTCCAGAATGGTCCAGACAGTGGAAACGTTGTATTATGTCTGACATTTGGTGACAGGTACTTGATTGCCTTGGCCTGAGCACATGGAGTTTGATAGTGTTGTTATCATTGTATTGTGTATAGGTATTCGATTGCTTGTGCCTGGAAGTGTGTGTGTATGGCAGCCATTATAAAAGCAACATGAACTGAACTCTGCTTACGGTCTCTGGATTATCTTTGCAAACGCAACATTTGGCGACGAGGATGGCTGAAATCTCTCTTCCACCACCTCCTCCCTTCCTTGCACTACCAGGTGAGACCCCGATCCCATGGGTTCACTGGTTACAGTCCTTTGAAACCTACCTCATTGCTCTTGGACTAGAAACTGTGAGTACGGCTCGGAAAAAGGCACTGTTATCCCATTGCTTGGGAGCGGAGGGCCAGCGTGTTCTTGGGACATTATGCACAGCAGACTCAATTCAAACATATGATGTGGCTGTGGCTCTGTTAAGCACACACTTCTCTGCCCCACAAAGTGCCCTCCTGCGGCGATTCATTTTTAGACAGCGTCACCAACTTCCCGGCGAGTCAGTGCATCAATACGTGACTAATTTGAGGGGGTTAACTAGCTCGTGCAAGTTCGGTGCACTACAAGATGAGATGGTGCGTGATCAACTAATAGAACACACCAACAACGTGAGAGTGCGTGAAAGACTTACTCGAGTCCGACGATCTGTCGTTGTCACAGGCAGTCAACATTACCTTTCAAGTGGAGTCTGCAGCCGAATGTGCAGCGAAACTAGCACACACACCCAGTGACAGCGCCCTCGGCCCCGACAGCCCTGACACGGTAATGCTCGTGCGACGGCAGCAACGCGCGCTACCGCGGCAACAGTATGGAAACTGCGGATCTCGTTCACATGCTACCAGAGCGCAGAACTGTACCGCGCGCGGCCAAGCCTGTCGCAATTGTGGAAAACAAAACCACTTTGCCAAGGCCTGCTGCTCTGCCCCTGTTGCTACAGATGAACACTCTCAGTCCTCAAGCAGTCGGCCTATAATTCACAACGTGAGCTCTGGGCCAGTAGTGGCTTTCAAGTCATGCACAATTAACCTGAATGATGTGTGCATCCCTCTGTTATTGGATACCGGTGCCAGCGTCTCACTGCTGAATGTGGACACATTCAAACGCTTTTTCAGCTCCCTGCCACTCTCTGCGCCCTCCACTGCCCTTTGCGGGTATGGTAATTCGAAAATTGGACTAGTGGGCTCAGTCAACCTCACTGTACGCTATGGAACAAAAGTTTTGCCAGATTTTTGTTTTCATGTGGCACGCCAAGGAGCTAACCTGATGGGACTGGATCTTTTCACTGACCTGGGTTTTTCTCTCTTGGACACTGGCGGGTCTGCGATTCTGCACGTCGCCTCACCGTGACGCCAAACATGGCCAGCACTCTTCGAGGGTCTGGGCTGCCTGACTGCCTTCACCCACCAGCCCATGGTTGACTCCACCGTTACCCCTGTTATTCAGCCACTGCGCCGCATCCCGCTTGCTCTCCATGACGGGGTCACAGCTGAACTAAAGCAGCTACAGGAAGCCGGCATCATCGAACAAGTTGATGCCTCCCCATGGGTCTCCAACCTGGTGGTCGCAACGAAAAAGTCAGGTGGTCTACGCGTCTGTGTCGATCTTCGAGCAGTGAATAAGGCCGTAATCCCTGACAAATATCCACTGCCCATGTCAGAGGAACTCACAGCGTAGTTCTATGGTTCCATCCTGTTCTCGAAACTGGACCTTTGACAGGGCTATTTACAGGTTCACCTCCACCCCAGCAGCAGGGACCTCACTGCTTTTGTGACACATGCTGGTGTCTTTCGGTACACCAGGATGCCATTTGGACTTAGCTCTGCACCCAGCTGCTTCCAAAAGGTGATGTCCTCTGTGCTCGCAGGCATTCCTGGGGTGGCCATCTACCTGGATGACATCGTCGTGCATGGGCCCTCGACCTCCACTCACGACGAACGCCTTCGCAGAGTTTTCACGGCTCTAGCAAAACACAAGCTCACACTGAATGGTGAAAAGCGTGTCTTTGCTGTTTCAGAGATCGAATTTGTGGGGTTTCGGTTGTCGGCTGATGGTATATCCCCACTCCAGTCAACCGTGGATGCCATTCACAGCATCCCAGAACCCAGCTCTGCAGCACAGGTTGCCTCCTTCCTTGGCATGACTGAGTACTACCTGAAGTTTTTGCCCCAGTACTCAGCCACCACAGCCCCACTGTGCCAGCTCCTACGAAAGGATGAGCCCTGGGTGTGGTCACAAGCCTGTACGGAAGCTGTTCACCTCCTCAAATCGCAGCTCACGTCGCCTCCAATGTTGGCTCACTTTGACGTCGCCAGCCCCACCCTCGTCACCTGCGACGCGTCCGCTGCAGCTGTGGGGGCGGTGTTATCGCAGATACAGAATGGAGTGGAAAAACCAATCGCCTTTGCCTCCCGAGCCCTCAGCCCCACCGAACAGAAGTACTCAGTAGGCGAGCGTGAGGCGCTGGCGTGCGTCTGGGCATGTGAGCGGTGGCACCTGTACACGTATGGCCGTGCCTTCACCCTGCGGACCGATGACCAGGCTCTCACTGCCCTGCTGTCGACATCCGGCACGGGCCACAGACCACTACGTCTACACCGCTGGTCTGACCGCCTCCGCCAATACAATTTCAGTCTCCAGTTCACACCAGGACGTGACAATGTTGTTGCAGATCTGCTCTCCCGCACTGTCTCTGCCCCAGCCCCACTCATCGGGTCTGACCATGTGGAACAGGATATCGTCCAGATGCTGCACACGCCTCTCCAAACCACAGTCTCTCTCCAGGAGCTCAAAGAGGCCTCTGAACAGGATCCGGCCCTCTCCCAGCTGTGCACCTTCATCAGAGATGGCTGGCCTCGCAAGGTGCCTGAGGAACTGTCTGCCTACTCCAGAGTTAAATAGGAGCTCTCCTGCTGGAATGACTCCTGTGTTGCACGTGGGCTCTGCACTGTGGTCCCAAGTGCCCTTCGTGCGTGTGTTTTATCCATGGCGCATGAGGGCCACTTGGGCATAGTGAAGCTCAAACAACGATGCCGAGACCTAGTGTGGTGGCCGGGTATTGACAGGGAAATCGAAGCCCTGGTCAAGGACTGTGCAGCCTGCCTTGTAAGTGGCAAGACTGGCCACCAAGCTCCTCCACCCCTGCAACCCCTTGCCTGACCCTCTCAGCCCTGGGAGCACCTGCAGCTGGACGTCTGCAGGGAGATCCATGGTGTTCCCCACCATCAACGGTTCCTAGTGGTGACCTATGACCTGCACTCAAAATGGCCAGAGGTCACTGCCGTGGGCTCTGTCACCTCTCGGGTCATCATTGATATCCTTGAGTCCCTCTTCTCCTGCTGGGGGCATCCAAAGGCCATCACCACAGACAATGGCCCCCAAATGGTCTCTTCGGAACTCTCCTCTTACCTTGAGAGCAAGGGCATCCGTCACATTCGCACAGCGTACTACCACCCCGAGTCAAATGGGGGGGGTGGAGCGTTTTAACCAGACACTGAAAAATGGCCTCAGAGCACACCTATCCCAGGGGTGTGCGTTTGACAAGGCCCTCCTCCACACACTGCTGCACTACAGAGCCTCCCAGCATTCCACTACAGGAGTCTCACCTGCATCCCTCATGCTAGGCCGTGAGCTCATGCTGCCCCTTGGCAGGCTCCGCCCCTCGCTAGCTCAGAGCCCTGCTCCACCGGCTCAAGCCACAGTCGCTAGACAGCAGGAGAAGATGAAACTCCGCTTCGACCAGTCGAAGAGGGCCAAGGCGCCCAACATCTCAGTCTCCGATTGGGTCAGAGTCCGCAGGCCTCACCGCAACAATAAGATGGCGTCATTCTGGTCCTCCCCTCTCCAAATCAGCCGCCAACTTGGACCAGCCACTTGCTGCCTCACTGACGGCTCTCGGTGGCATGCCAGCCACCTTCGGAAGGTGCCAGCACCCCCTGATGTGGGATTATACGAACCTGATCCCCAAGCCTTACCCCCAGAGTGGCGGGATGCGCATGTGGCTCAGCCAGCCAACCCCCAAGCAGATGTTGTGCTTCAGCCTGCTCCTCACCAGTCCCCACTTCAGCCTGCTCTTCACCAGTCTGCACCTCGGCCTGTTCGTACACGTTCTCGCCCTGGCCACCTACAGGACTTTGTCACTACATTTCATGTTTGAAATTCTGTGAGGGGGGAGGAAATGTTATGTCTGACATTTGGTGATAGGTACTCGATTGCCTTGGCCTGAGCACATGGAGTTTGATAGTGCTGTTATCATTGTATTGTGTATAGGTATTCGATTGCTTGTGCCTGGAAGTGTGTGTGTGTGTGGCAGCCATTATAAAAGCAGCATGAACTGAACTCTGCTTACGGTCTCTGGATTATCTTTTCAAACGCAACACGTTGCTTGAGCATGCCGATTGTGTGCTCAACGATGTTCCTGGTAGCTTGATGGCTCTTGTTGTATCGTAGCTCAGCAGGGGTGTTGGGCGTATGGAGCGGTGTCATCAGCCATGTGCACAGAGGATATCCCTTGTCCCTGAGAAGCCAACCTCCTGGGTGATGCGGTGCCTGGAAAAGGTCTGCCACAGAAGTCTGGCGCAGGATGAAGGCATCGTGGCTGCTGCCTGGAAAGTGGGCATTGACAGCGAGTATCAGCTGTCTGTGGTCACAGACCAACTGGACGTTTAAGGAATTGAAGCCCTTTCAGTTGCGGAAATCCTCGGCATTCTCTTGCGGTGCCCGCAAAGCCACATGCATGCAGTCAATGGCGCCCTGCACCATGGGGAAGCCCGCTATCATCGCAAAGCCCGTTGCGTGTTCTTGCTGCTTGTCCGGGGCCATGGGGAAAGAGATGCACTCTCATCTCCTTTTAAAGAGGGCATTTGTTACCTGATGGATGCAGCAATGCACCGCAAACTGGGAGATATTGGCAATGTCCCCAGTAGCTGATTGAAATGAGCCGGTGGCATAAAAGTTGAGAGCCACTGTTATCTTCACTGCCACTGACAGAGACGTCCTGCTCCTCAGTTGAGGCTGCAGATCTGGCTGAAGCAGGTGGCAGAGCTCAGTGACCACCTCCTTGCTGAATCGCAGCCTTCGCAAACAGTGCTCCTCAGACATATTAATGTAGGAGAACTGTTGGCAAAAGTCCCTGGGAGGGTAATGTCTTCTGTACCAAGGCCTGTTGGCCCTCCTTCGTCTGGTCATGATTGCCGCTCTCTCTGCGTCTCTGTGCCCTCTGAATGTGATGGAGAAGGACGACGTTGTAGTGTATGTGCCTTTAAGAGCCCCCTGTGTACTGTAATGCCGGTAATGGCCACTCGGGCTATATAAGCCTGTATATTGTGTTGTATCAGTTAGTTCCCCTGCAGACTTTGTTCAGTAAACACCTGTGAAACCAACTCCTGTCTTCAGTGTCTCTATTAGCACACGGACACAACAGTGGCGACGAGTTGGAAACGGATTTACCTGCAATTCGGCAGCACCTCAAGGACATCGATTCCTCTGACGTCAAAAGTCGAAGAAAAGCAAGAAAAAGAAAAAGCTGTGGTTTCACCAGCTAGCTGAGCTGGTGGCAGGTACTGCAATAATTATTCCTGGGCGTCGGGCTGGGGCTCCAGTGGCTGGCTCTGCAGCGAGGCCAAGCAGTGAAGGCGGAGGCAAGCAGTAACAGACGGGGAGGGAGCACTCGGGAGACAGCCAGCGCTGCAAGCAGGTCGGCGTTCAGACCTAGCAGAGAGAGTCCGGCGGGAACGAGTCTCCACCTGTAAATAATTTTTTTTTTAAAACGCAGAAAACAGCGTTGTCATCGGCAGCAGCGGCGGGGAAGTGCGGGAAGTGCCATATCTTTTCTGCAGGAAAGAAAGAAAAGCGCGGGAAGCGCCATTTTTTTTCCAGGATGCCTAAGGCTGGCAATATTGATGCTTTTGATAATGATATAGAGGATTGGACCACATATGTGGAAAGAGTGGAGGTATATTGCACCGCAAATGGATTAGAAAATGATAAAAAAAAGCGTCAGTACTTCTAAATCTAATGGGCGCAAAGACATACGGGCTGTTACGAAACTTAATCACTCCAGCCAAACCAAAGGACAAGAATTTTAAAGAAATTGTTGATACCCTACAGGAGCACTTAAACCCAACACCGCTGCTGATAGCGGAACGATTCAAATTCTTCAAGAGGAATCAACACAAGAATGAAAATAACGCTGATTACCTCACCGAATTAAGAAAGCTATCAAAGCACTGCCAATTCGGGGCAGGACTAGCAGATTATCTTTGAGACAAATTCGTCTGCAGTCTCCTAAGTGAAGGAACACAGAAAAGGCTGCTTTCTGAGAAAGATTTAACACTGGACAAGGCTTTCAGTATGGCTGTATCATACGAAGCAGCCGCAAGAGGAGCTGCAGAGATACAACAAAAGACACAGGAATTTGGCACCCATGAAATGACACAGGGGCCTAGAAATTCAGTGGGCTTTGCGCCCAGTTACCACCCAAAGAGGGCTTCTGCGCCAGTCTGGAAACTTCGGGCTAAATTCAGTGACGCGCTAATTGCGGCGGTAGCCGATAGCGCTGCGCTGCCACCGATGACGTCATCGGTGTGCGCAGTGCCCCGGCTCCGCCCCGAGACCGGCCCGACCCCCATCTTCAGTAGTGGCCGCCTCTTCCGTGGCGGCCGCTAATAACATTCAGAGACCGGGTCTGTACTGCAGCCTTAGTGGGGCGCTTTAAGGTGGAGGTGCGGCCGGCTGCTTTTTCGGCGGCCGCCTGCCCGCACCTCCTTCCCCGGCCTCCTCCACCCCCCCCCCCCCCGCGGCATTGCCGGCTGGTTTCCGGGAGCCCGGCACTTCTCCGTTGTGCCGGGCTCTTTTGCCGGCACTCGCGATCGGGGCTCCGGCTGTTGCAGGCACCTCCCCCTTAAGAGAGGGAGGAAGGCCTGCAGTACCGCAGCCTGCCGCTCCACTGCGGGTGGCGCTGCGGCAACTAGTGCGCCGATATTCAGTTTCAGCGCCCCAAGCGGGGGCGGCCACACGCTTGAACAGCGGCCGTCCTCGACTTGGGGCGCTGAAACTGAATATCCGATGGGCGCGAGTGGCTCCGCGCCCAGCGGTAAATTCTGGGCGCAAGCGAGCTGGCGGGGGCTATACCTAATTTCTAGCCCAGGGTTTTGAGAGATGTTATCGCTGCGGCAGATCCACCCATGACCAGAGGGACTGCTGGTTCAAGGACAAAGCATGCAGGCAATGCAGAAAGATTGGACACATTGCACGGGTATGCCGATCTGGACAAAAAAAATCCACGGACAGTAAAAAAAAAATCAATAAAGAAAAGTACAGAAAGGTACAAATGATGACGGACAGTAGCTCCAAAGACCAGAAGAGCGATAGCGACTCCGAAAACAAGAGACTAAGCTGTCTCAAATTACATAATGTAATTGCCAAAGAAGATTACCAGACCATTTGGGTTACCCTCACGATAGCAGGGTCCCCAGTTAAAATGGAGCTAGATACAGGATCAGCTCTGACCGTCTTAAATCGACGGGATTACAAGCGGCTATTTCCGCATATACCTTTAAAAGACACATCCATTATCTTGAAAACATATACGGGGCAGAAAGTATACCCCAAAGGAAAAATAAGGGTGCCTGTTGTATACAACAGCAAGGAAATACAGAAGTTGTATTTATACGTTCTACAAGATGGTGGTCCACCGCTGTTGGGACGTGAATGGATCAGGAAAAAGCGTTTAGACTGGCACTCCATTCAGGCACTGACGGTGACCAGTGAGGAAAAAAATGATGATGACGTCATACCTGAACGATTAAAAGACATCTTGGCCAACGCCAAGGAAGTGTTTCAAGAGAAACTAGGAACCTTGAAAGGCATCACCGCCTCAATAAAAGTGGAAGATGCGGCAATTTCCAAGTTTTATAAGGCAAGACCGGTGCCATACGCAATTCGTCCAGCAGTCGAGGCAGAGCTGGAGAATTTGGAAAAGGCAGGCGTATTATCCAAAATAGTTTGGAGCGAGTGGGCAACACCCATCGTCCCAGTCATGAAGAAAACATTGAATAATGATAAATCTGAAGAACAGAGGAAAATTTGCATCTGTGGAGACTTCAAGGTGACTGTAAACCCGGTCGTTCACACGGTACAGTATCCTCTTCCGAGGATAGAAGATATTTTCGCCTCACTATCCGGAGGGAAACGTTTCACCAAATTTTACTTGGCACAGGCATATCTACAGATGGAGGTTGAAGAGGCCTCTAAAAAGTATCTCACGATAAATACACACAAAGGCCTGTACCAGTACAATCGACTGGTTTTCGGAGTAGCATCCGCTCCAGCTATCTGGCAAAGAGCTATGGAGCAAGTCCTCCAAGGGATTCCGGGGACTAAATGCTACCTAGACGACATCCTTGTAACAGGAGAAAACGACAACGAGCACCTTGCCAATTTGGAGCAGGTGCTCACTAGGCTGAGAGAACGGGGCCTACGAGCAAATCGCCCCAATTGCGAATTTTTCCAGAATCAAATATCATTTTGTGGCCACATAATTAATAAGGAAGGGTTGCATAAGTCACCTGAAAAAATTGAAGCAGTCATAAAAGCCCCAGCACCTGAAAATGTTTCACAATTAAGGTCGTTCCTGGGATTAATAAATTACTATCATAAATTTTTACCGAACTTATCAACTCTTCTGCACCCTCTTAATGAACTGCTACAAACAGGAGTAATTTGAAAATGGAGTGAAGACTGTAAACGTGCCTTCCATAAATGCAAAGACTTAATCACGTCCAAAGAAGTTTTGGCTCATTACAACCCATCACTGCCAATCAGACTGGCGTGCGATGCATCCACTTACGGCGTAGGAGCGGTATTATCGCATAAATTCCCTGATGGCTCGGAACGGCCGATAGCTTTTGCGTCACGCTCATTGAACTCAGCTGAGCGTAACTATGCCCAAATCGACAGGGAAACACTCAGCCTGGTATGGGGAGTGAAGAAATTCAACCATTACCTACATGGACAAAAATTTACCTTGTTGACTGACCATCAACCCCTCATATCCATATTCAACCCTAAAAAGGGTGTTCCCATTATGACAGCGCAAAGGCTACAGGGGTGGTCCCTTTTTCTAGGGGCACACCAATATAACATAGAATACAAAGGATCAAAACAGCATGGGAATGCTGACGGTTTATCGTGCCTACCGTTGCCAACGGTAGAAGAGGCACCTACCATAGGCCCAGTGGAGATTTTCCACTCTACCATAGTCGAATGTCTACCAGTAACAAATTCTGCCATTGAAAGGGAAACTAGAAATGACCCGACTCTCTCACGAGTCTACGATTTAACAGTGAAGGGATGGCCAGCACATGGCGAACCACTGTTGCCAGCATTCTCGCAAAGAAGAGAACAGCTGTCAGTGTGCCGAGGAACCTTGATGTGTGGATCCAGAGTGGTGATTCCACCCAAACTCCAGGATAAAGTTCTAAAGGAGCTTCACGAGGGGCATCTGGGTGGAGTGAAAATGAAGAACCTAGCCAGGGCGTTTGTATGGTGGCCAGGTATCGATGGAGACATCGAAGAAATGACCAAGAGCTGCCTAGGATGCCAGAAGGTCCAAAACGCTCCACCACAAGCCCCTCTACATCCATGGGAGTGGCCCTCATCTCCATGGCAAAGGGTACACATCGACTTTGCTGGTCCATTTATGGACTCAATGTTCTTAATCGCGGTTGATGCACACTCCAAGTGGCCGGAGGTAATAAAGATGTCCTCCACCACCACGGAAAAAAACCATCACAGTATTAAGGACCATATTTGCCAGGAATGGGCTGCCTGAACAGATCTGTTCTGATAATGGACCGCAATTTGTGTCCAAAGAATTCAGGAAGTTCTTAAAAAACAATGGGGTTAAGCACTACACGTCCGCCCCATACCATCCCGCCACCAATGGATTGGCTGAAAGGTTTGTCCAGACCTTCAAGAAGGCCATAAAGGCCATGGGTAATGAAGACATAAAACTTCAGCATAAGGTGGATAACTTCTTGTTTGCATACAGGAATGCAACACATATGGTTATAAACCAAACTCCCGCCATGATGTTCTTCAATAGAAGCCTAAGATGCCGGCTGGATTGGATCAAGCCAAACATCAGAAGGGACGTGGAGAACCGGCAATTTCAAGGCATGAATGAAAGGCCAACTAGAACCTTCCAGATAGGTCAACAAGTTTTGGCCCGGGACTACCGTACCGAGAAATGGCAGCCTGGAACTATCTGCACACGACTAGGACCGCTGATGTATACCGTGGACATTGGAGAAAGCATAATAAGGCGCCATGCTGACCAAATCATAGAGTCATCCGAAAAGGGACATCCTACACCACAACTCTATACGTCTAATGACGAAGTAGAGATACCCATAGTATCTACCTCCGATCTGGTGATTCTGGAACCCGATGAACCCGACACTGGCATTCAAGCCGAATCAGCCTTGCCAAAAGAACCTACTACACCACCAGAAACTACTACACCACCGAGGCGTTATCCGGACCGAGTCAGGAAGCCTCCAGAGAGACTGACTTATAATTGATTAACTGCAGCAATGTGTAGATTATTTTTCTTGTAACACGTAATTAATGATTACTTAAAATGTTATGTACTGGTTGGTTAAAAGGGGAGGAATTGTAGTGTATGTGCCTTTAAGAGCCCCCTGTGTACTGTAATGCCGGTAATGGCCACTCGGGCTATATAAGCCTGTATATTGTGTTGTATCAGTTAGTTCCCCTCCAGACTTTGTTCAGTAAACACCTGTGAAACCAACTCCTGTCTTCAGTGTCTCTATTAACACACGGACACAACAGACGTTCCCATCCATTGCAGCCCCCATAGCATCTAGGTAATCAAATTTATGAAGGTCAAAATGCAAAGTACCTGCAAAGTTATGGTCAGAAGCCAAAACTACCTCAGACAGCGTTGACTCAATGCAGAAGTCTCTCTTTCTCTCTTTGTCTCTTTCCAAATCTCTCTCTCTCTCTCTCTCAGAATGAGTGATGCAAAAATGGCTACCACACAAAAACCAGGAAGAGGCCCCCTTTAAAAAGCGCCCCCCCAGCCCCACAGCGATTGGGATGCATTCCAGTCAACCTGTCGTTGGTAGCGCCAGGCAGAAAGGAGGGGGGCGCCACTGAATTTCCGGTCCGGGGCACCCCAAGGGCGTTGCACTCTCGAATGATGTGAAGATCTGCGTGCGCAGGAGATTGGATGGTATTGTATAGCGCCGCCGCAAAATGTCCTATCAATTTCGCAAGAGGCGCAGATATCGCCGCGCCCGGGCGCTAGTTGGTTTGTGCCCCACTTAGCGCCCTCTTAAGGCGCTAACGGGTGGCGCTACCAACTGAATTTTTCCCCCTTAGTGTTGCTGTTTCTGTCTCTTTACTCCTGCTTCTGTGTCTCTCTTTCTCTTCACTGCTACTTCTCTTCCCTTAACCTAACCTCTTTCTCCCAATGTGTCCCCTACCCCTTACCCTTCCCACTACCATTCTTTCAGTTCCATTTTGAACTGCTAACTCAATCCCTGCGTCTTCCCCTCCCTACCACCCTTAGCCCTCCATTCACTTGCCTGCATTCACGCTCACTGCCACCAAGTGTGGGTGCTGAGATGCTAGGTGGGCTCCTCACTATTTTCCCTCCTAGCAGTTTCCCTCAAAAAGGTTCCGTTTGCTTTCAAAATGCAATTTTTTTTAAAGAAATCCTATTAGAATGAAGACATTAGGCCATGAAGTCCATTGGAGCTGCTCCAGGCTTGGAGTCAATTTTTGTCTGATTATGCTTCTGTGAATAGCTTAGGACAATTTCTTACATTAAAGGCACTATAGTAAATTAAATCTGTTGTTGATTGAAAGGCTGGCTGGCTGTTGGGCAGGTAAACCTTTGTCACCAGCAGGGAGGAGGGAGGGAGGGATCGGAGGCCTTGGGGGGTGATCGGAAGGCCTTATGGGGGAGATCAGAAGAATCGGGGGAAATTGGAAAGGTCGGTGGAAGATAGAAGGGTGGGGGTGGTGGGGGGTGGGGGGGTGCGGTGTCTGATTGCGGGGGGTGGGTGAAGCAGCTAAATTGGATCCAGTAGATAAGTGGAAAGGCACTTACCTCTTGGATCCAGCAGTCCTCGCCTCCCTTTAGCCGGCGGGTTTCCTGAGGCCCAGAAAACTCATCTGGCCAGGGTTTAATTTAAAAAGGTGGTTAAATATGAGGTATTATAATATTTAAATTGCCAACCGGAAACTGGAAGTAAGAGGGGTTGGGGTCGGGATACAGGTTTCTAACATTTTAACATCCCACCTGACACAAACCCACCCCTTTTTGGGGGTTAAAATTCCCCCCAAACAACTTACTCATTCTGCTGGCCACTGATGGGTGGAATTTTTTTTTAAAGGTGCAAAAGCAGCGTAACTTATTTTTGAGGAAATTCTAGGTTTGTGTTTTAGTCTGGTCACTAATACACAATGCAAGCTTCAAACACTGCAGGCACTGGAGAAAAGATTGGTCTCTGGTTTAAGAGGACTGAGTAATGAGGAAAGGCTGGAGAAAATTAGGCCGCAATTTTGCCGGCGCTCAGAGGGCGGGTTTGGAGGCAGGTCAGAGGTTAAAGTTGTTTTGATTGATGGCAGGTTCCGCACCTGCCGTCAACCCGCCTCCAAACAGCTTTCCCAATTGTCGGCTCCCCGATTGCAAATGGACCCAACACCTAGCGGCGGGAAATAGATTAAAGGCAATTACCTGCCTATTAATAGGTACTTGTCAGAAGTTTTCAGGCTGTTTTTCGATTTTCCAGCTTCTGGGTCGGGTTTCCTGATGTCTGGACATCATGCTCGGTAAGTGTGGCGTGTTGTGAGTCTGGTGTAATGTTTGTGGAATTATGACAGCTGCAGAAGTGGTGTGAAGGATGCAATGTTGCACATGGTGAGTCTCAGAGCAAAGAAAATGTTGGTTATTTTATTTTTAAAACATATACAGATTTCTTTAGCTCATAAGTTTTTTAATCCAACTATATGTCCAGTACCACCTCATTGGGACAACCTCTCTCACCAGTGACAGATCGCTTCTGTCATCTCACCTGCAGCTGCCATCTATTTCAGCATATGGAGGGAGTCATTGGAGAGCCTGGGTGCAAGAGTTCACCTTTGTGCAGTGATTGTCAATGTTTTCAGCACCTCAATGCTGTCAAACACTGAAAAATCAACTGTCAAAATAAAATTGTGCATGGTTCCTTTAAGGAAACCGGCAGATGACGCGTCATCAAATGACATCATCAGACCCGCTCCTGATAATTGGCCGGTAACAAAACCAATCAAGGGAAAATCACATCTGTGGAACGGAGGCAGCTGGGGACGGGACTGGAACCCGGAAACCAGCTGGCCCGCACCAATCCCGACACAGAGGAGAAAATCGCAGCCTTAGGCTCTTTAGCCTTAAAATAAGGAGACAGAGAGAGGATCTCATAGGCGTGTAGAAAAGGAGAAGTGGTACAGGAAAGCCAAACCCAGAACATTACTTCAAATTAAACCATGGCAGTGGGGAAAAGGTTCACAGTGGTAAAAGGCAAATTTAGGACTGACATCAAGAGGTTCTTCTTCACAAAAAGAATAAATCAATATTTAGAATGGACTTCTGGATAGTGCAGACACTGTAGGCGTACACAAACCCTTAATTCTTAATTTTTAATTTCGATATATATTGAAATGCTTTGCCAGGCCAAAAGGTTTTTTTTCAAAGTGAAATAAAATTGTCACTGATAAGGGACATGGGATTTGCTTTGATAGACAACAGAGATAAACAAACCCCTTTAGTTTTGCAGACATGGTGGGCTTGATTTTAATAACGGATGCTGGTTGAAGGCGGGCCCGCTGCTCGGCAACTTTCGGACCCGCACCCGGCAGCCGCCTCCCAGCACTTCCGATTTTGGCTTCATTGGTCTCGTTACGGTCGACGTGTGGGTCCCTCCAGGCAATTGCTTGGAGGATGTCAGTTTCTCGTGTCTGATGACGCGTTGTTTGTTTGAAAATTTAAAGGGGCCATGTCCCCTTTGCATACAAATGTCATTGGGATTTCTTGGTGCTGTATTGTCTTTAAAGGGGAGGTGACAGCGTCTGTTCTGAGCAAAATTTAATGATATTACTGCTCATATTATTCCAGAAAGAGATTCATGATTTTTTGATATATGACTTTATTATCTGATTATGAAATGAAAAAGATGCCAAATATGTTCCAATCATTTGCTGAGTAATATTAATTCTTTTTTCTCTTAAAGGTGCTGGGAGCTGCAGGAATGGCAGCCCAAAAAACTAAGGCTACACCCAGTTTCAATGAGTGCTCTCTCCATGCTCTTGCTGAGAGAGTTAGAGGACATCAGGAGCTCCACTTCCCTGGAAATGGAAGGAGGAGGCCTCCTCAGCAAACCAAGGCAGCTTGGCTGCAAATTGCTGAGGATGTGAGTTTGAGGTCTGTGTGCAGACGCACATGGGTTCAGTGTCGAAAAAGGTTTAATGATCTGCTGAGATCACCTAAAGTGTGGCCTCTGTGTTCTGGGAAATGGAAGTTCCAGAGTGAGGGCTCAGGTCAGGGTGATTTCCATGTAGAATGATGGTGGTGACACTGAGCGCAAACCACCATTTATTGGACAGATGATGCCTGGGGTTTGAGAATGTTGGACTTATATTCATCTCCATCTGCCAGCCACCTGTGGTTGAAGCTTACGTGAATCTGGCATGGCTGAGTGCATCCCTTGCCTGATGGCCATCAATGTGGTCGCCTGCTGCTGGATTGGCCACATCCGTCCCCACAAGGCATCACTCCCCGTCCTTCTCCTCATTCTCCTCCTCATCCTCTTCATCTTCCTCCAAGGAGGCTGTGTGCTGAGCCACTTGTTCATCCGGCAGCACTAAGCCGCGCTGCTCTTCCTCCGAATCTGACGACCAGGATGAGAGGATGTAAATGGTTCCCATCCCGTTGTTATAGATTTCAGTTGAGGCAAGAAGCTTGCAAGCGCACACTCAAAGTGGCCTGAGATTATTCCCAATCAGTTCACACAGCAGATGTGTGTCAGTCTGACCAGTCACAAGGTCAGTAGATTTGCAAAATCTTATCCCAAACCTCCAACAACAAAGCTGTTGCATTTGAATGCCAGCCATGTTACAGGAGCGTGTTTAAAGTTCTGCAACAATAATGACTACAGATCATGTCCGCCACCAACTCGTCTCCTTGCAGCTGGACTGTATCTGACAAGATGGGAAACAGGAGCCAGAGGCACGAAAATGGGAAACCTCTGTCAAAATAGGATTATCAAGGCAGTTAACAGGCTCTTAACTGCCTTAACTACCTGTCCCGTCAGTTGGAGTCAGGTCAGTTTGGGAGCGGCTGAACGGGCACACATGAAATTCGCGAGGGAGCGAATTTTTGAATTTTTTCGAAGCTGACCCGCTTCCAAACCCACCTCCTCAGGACTATTATAATCAAGCCCGGTGTCTCTGATGGCTTTTCTGAGGTTAAAGGGGAGAAGTCCATCCATTGAGGTTTTGGAATGCAGAATACGACGTAACTCATGAACCTAACCCAGTGGTTTTCCACCACTTTTGTAAACTTTAGGAGTGAATGAACAATTTTGGGCTGTGATAAAGACAGCTAATGGATAGTGACACAGGATGAGTTAATGTGAACTTTTGACTGTTCAAACAGCTCAGACCAAACATTAAGTGAACATTTCACTATCTCTGAACAATTGATTTACTGCAAAAGGCAAGGAAAGCTGTATAAAACACAGTGGCTAAAGAATATCGGCACTGCAGTCAGAAGAAGGTGGTTTGGCCAATCATTTTGCCTACGAGGATCAGGCTGCAGTTGGAAGGAGGGGCCTGGCCAGTCTTTTCGCTTACGAGAACCTACAATCAACGTTGGACCGATCATCGGCGGGTGGTTGTATGTCTGATTTCCTGTAATATTATTGGTGGACTGCTCGAGTAGTGGCTGGGGTCTTGAATCTGTCTTAGGAACAATAAAAGGTTAAAGACAGAACCGTGTGTCTGGTGTCATTTCTCATACGTCTCAAGTCCGAACTCTATAACCTGTTGGACGAGGGGGGAGGGGTAATTCCGCACGTCTTACAACACAAACGTTGGAATTACTGGAAAGAAAGCTGGTTGCTACAATGGGGTGGAGGCGGGGTGTGGAGTACGAGCTTGTGAAACCCAAATAGTCTTCCTCTGTTTTGTGACATTGTGACACTGAGGGGTAATGTTACAAGTCTCTGCTTCCACTGGGGAGTTTCTCAATTTGCAAATTCAAGCCTTTATCTCCCATGATTTTTTAACCATTAATTTTAACTCGATATTCAGAGTTTATTGAAAGCTGAAGATGCTAAAACTTCAGACTAGGTCCGTCAGCATCTGTGAAAGGAAATAAACTTAGCATTTTGGTCAGAGACACTTAATTAGAACTGAAAAAAGAATACAAGTGAACCACTTGACAGGACTGGCCAAAGCAACAAAGGTGTTCACTGCTAGTGCAAAGAAAGAGTTCATTGCCAGGCATTTCCTTGGTGGGGAGGGGGTTTCTCTTGATCGGCCATCGTAACTTCAGCAGAAGATTGGTGAAAACCCCAGAAAGATGTGTAAATGGGGTTTCTGCCAAAGTAACAATGGCTGATCAAGAGAAGCCCAAGGAAATTCCCAGTAAATATATTGAATAACCTGTGAATGGAGTTTGTTTAAAAGGTGAAAAGTGCTGGATGATACACAAAGGATATTTCAGTTAAAAGGTAATAAAAGATTTAGGGGAAGAAACTCTTTTGGGCGGGAAATGGTCGGCGCACGTGGAGTGTGCGCCAGAGTCCTGAAGCTCTGGGCCTGTCCGAAATTAGGCCTCAGGCCTCCTTAACAGAACAGAGGGGCTATAACTGTCAGGAAAGACTGAACAGGCTGGGGCTCTTTTCTCTAGAAAAGAAAAGGCTGAGAAGTGACCTGATAGAGGCCTTTAAAATTATGAAGGGGTTCGATAGGGTAGACGTAGAGAAGTTGTTTCCACTTATGGTGATGTCTAAAACTAGGGGTCATAAATATAATAGTCACCAATAAATCCAATAGGGAATTCAGGAGAAACTTGTCTACCCAAAGAGTGGTTAGAATGTTGAACTGGCTACCACAAGGATTGTTGAGGCGAATAGTATAGATGCATTTAAGGGGAAGCAGATTATGTACATGAGGGAGAAAGAAGTAGAATGATGTGTTGATTGGGTGAGATGAAGTAAGGTGGGAGGAGGCTTGTGTGGAACATAAACACCGACATGGCCTGTTTCCGTGCTGCAATTTCTATGTAAGTCGATGCAATCTAATTCCGGCGCGCTGCGAATGCCAATCTGATGCACCAATGCAGCTCATCAGTTTTAATTACACCGACTTGGCTCGGCTGTCATGCTGAAAGCCGCCCTCAGGAAAGTGATGGGGGGGAGGTGGAGTAGGGTGGTGAGGGGGTGGTGGCACACTGCAGCAGTGCTGTGGAGCCAGGAGGAGCTGCCATGATGCAGGATACATGTTTGGGCTTTGCAGAGATTGCAGGATTCCCCAAAGTGTAGGGTGTCATAGATTGCACACATAAAGCTAGTAATATTCCTACCCACAATGTTGCAGCCTTCATGAATCACAAGGGATTCCACTCGAACCACGAGCAGCTTCCAAGGAAATGACAGATTGGGGAGGTGAGGGGAGGGATCATACTCTGCAAAATGGAAACAATGAGAAAACTGAATTGGTTTTCCTTCCCGAGCGCACCTGGTAAGGTCATTGAATTTCTTTCTGCATTGCAGACTGGTCCTGCTGCATCGGCTGCTGTCACTGACATGGCTGGTAACCTACTGCCAAGCATTTTTTTTCCAACTCTCTGTGAGACCTGGCACCCATTCAAGAGGAAGAGGGTGCCCTCTTCCTCCCCAACTTGCTCCACCAAAATATCCATGGACCTGTCTGAAAAGAAAAACAGGCCCCAACATGTCCACCAGCTCACACTTTCCAGCGACAGCCATGAACGTTGGCTGATTTTTCCACTCCCTTGTCCAAGGGAATTCAGCCCAATTGTAGTGCTCCGACTGACATCCCAGCTGAGCTCAGCTAAGTGATCCCACCTGGGACCATCATAGTCACAGAATCATAGAGGTTTACAGCACAGAAGGTGGCCATATGTGTCACGCTGGTCAAAAAAAGAGTTATCCAGCCTAATCCCACTTTCCAGCTCTTGGTCCGTAGCCTTGCAGGTTACAGCACTTCAAGTGCATATCCAAGTACTTTTTAAATGTGATGAGGATCAGTAAGAGAGTGGGCAGTGCAATTACCTATCAAGCCACTGGTGTGGTGTATGTAACCTGTTCCACCTTAAGAGAACTACCTTAAGAGATGTACTACTTTCTCTTGGCTGCTGTATACTGTAATACCGGTGGTGACCACACCGGTATATAAACGTTGTGTAGCGATTTGCTGGGCAGTTCAGCCCTGACCTCCGAATAGTAAAGACCTGTTAAAGTTATTCTTGTTGTCTGTGTCCAGTGATTTATAATAAGCATAACTGGGACACACAGACTCAACAGTGGCGACGAGTCCGATCTTACCCTGCGGCAGTTTTACATCCAAGGCAGCTTCGTCCTCAGAACGGGCGTCAAGAAGAGGCATCCGCCCTCATCATCCTGCTGAGCACCACATCGCACGGGAGGCATCGAGAACCAGGGAAAAAAAAAAAAAAAAAAAATTCTGACCACGAAGCCCTCCATCAGCGACAGGCAGTGATCATCCCTTCTACCACGGTGGTGGGTAAGCCGATCAGCGACACGAGCAGAAAGTCGGCCGCGTTGGCTGTGGAGTAGGGGAGGGAAAACGGAGAAAAAAGGGCGGAGAACTCGACCGCGGCCGGTGAAAAGGGCCGGGCTGCAATCGGGGCCCAGAGGCGCAGCGACTGGGGCAGCGTTAAGGCCACGAGAACCGCGGAGAACTCAACCGCAGCTGGTGTAAAGGACCGGCCTGCAAGCGGGGCTGAGTGGCGCAACAGCAGGGGAAGCGTGAATGCCCACGGGAACCGCGGGGGAGCAAAAAAAATGCAGCGTCGGGGAATTGAGAACCGCTGGGGAGGCGAGAACGGCAGCAGCACGGCAATCGCCATTGCAGCCAGTGGGGGAAGAAGGCAAACGCGGGAAGCCGCCATTGTAGTTGGCGGGGGAAGAAGACGAGCGCGGGAAAAACCGCCAAGTGCGGGAAGCCGCCATTTTAGTAGGCGGGGGAAGAAGACAAGCGTGGGAAGCCGCCATTTTGGGAAAAAGAAAATTTAAAGAAACTTGCAAGGATGCCTAAACATGGTAACATCAATGCTTTTGATAGCGATGTCGAAGATTGGGCCACGTATGCAGAACGCATGGAAGTTTATTGTAAAGCAAATGAGGTACCAGATGATAAGAAAGCACTAACCTTATTAAACTCAATGGGTGCGAAGACGTACGGGCTATTGAAGCACCTTGTATCACCAGATAAACCGGCGGATCAGACTTTCGCGAATATTGTTACTGTCCTGAAAAATCATTTAAACCCCACGCTGCTGCTGATAGCAGAATGATTTAAATTTTACAGAAGAACGCAGCTGAAAGAAGAAAGCAACGCTGAATTCTTAATTGAACTGCATAAGCTATCAAAGTACTGTTAGTTTGGAACAGGACTAGCAGATGCGCTGAGAGATAAATTTGTGTGTGGATTGTTAAAAGAAGGAACACAAAAGCGACTGCTAGAGGAGAATGATCTTACGCTTAATAAAGCTGTCACTATTGCAGCATCACACGAAGCCGCAGCGAGAGGCACTGCGGAAATGCAGCTAAGGTCATCGGAACTGAGCACCAATCAAATGGCCTTGGGTGCAGTAAAGTGTTATCGTTGTGGAAAGACAACGCACGATCAGAACCAGTGCTGGTTCAAAAATCAGGAATGCAGAAAATGTGGCAGGCTTGGTCACATAGCTAAAGTATGCCGGTCAGGAAAGAAGACCAGCAACAAAAAGTCACCGCAGGAAAAGTGCAGAAAGGTACACAAGGTGACAGAGAACAGTTGGGATGAACAGAAGTCAGATTCAGACTCCAGCAGTAAGGAACTGGGTTGTCTAAGAGTACACAATGTGGGTAATCACAGAAATCACAGAAACCCCACAGTGCAGATAGAGGCCATTTCGGCCCATCGAGCCTGCACCGACACATATCCCACCCGATCCCCGTAACCCCTACACCAACACATATCCCACCCTATCCCCTGTAACCCCACATATTTAATCCCCCTAACACTAAGGGTCAATTTATCATAGCCAATCACCCTAACTCGCAGACCTCCAAATTATCTGGGTCACACTTCAGATAGCAGGAGTCCAAGTGAAGATGGAATTGGACACTGGATCGGCATTGACGGTCATGAATAAGCAAGACTACAAAAGGTTATTCCCACATATTCCCCTACGGGATACGGAGCTTGTATTGAAAACATACACGGGGCAAAGAGTATACCCCATCGGAAAGATAAAGGTAAAGGCGGTCCACAAGGGCAAAGAAAGCCGAGGAATGGACTTATATATGCTACCTGAGGGAGGTCCACCACTACTGGGAAAACTGAGAGGAATTACGGCAAACATCAAGGTTGAAGAACATGCAAACCCGAAATTTTTCAAAGCCAGACCGGTACCTTATGCGATATGACCTGCTGTGGAAGCTGAGCTGGAAGGGCTAGAACGTTCAGGAGTACTGTCTAAGGTGGACTGGAATGAGTGGGCCACGCCCATTGTTCCCATCATGAAGCGTTCATCGAGCAACAAGCCGGGGGAACCGGGGAAGGTTCGCATCTGTGGAGATTTCAAGATCACCGTTAATCCGATGCTTCACACGGTGCAATATCCGCGGATTGAGGATATCTTCGCTTCGTTGTCTGGCGGGAAACACTTCACCAAGATAGACCTGGCGCAGGCGTACTTACAGATGGAAGTTGAGGAAGAGTCACGCCAGTATCTCACGATCAACACGCATAGAGGCTTGTATCGGTATAATAGACTGGTTTTTGGAGTGGCATCGGCTCCAGCAATTTGGCAGAGGGCCATGGAGCAGGTATTACAGGGAATTCCAGGCACACAATGTTACCTGGATGATATTCTGATTACAGGAGATGGTGATGAGGAACACCTTGCAAATTTGGAACTGGTGCTCACCAGATTGAAAGAATATGGACTTCGAGTTAATCGCCAGAAATGTGAGTTCTTTCAGAAGCGGATCTCGTACTGTGGTCATGTCATTGACCAGGAGGGGCTTCATAAGTCTCCTGACAAGATCGAAGCTGTTGTGAAGGCTCCCGCTCCGGATAATGTATCCCAGTTGAGGTCGTTCCTAGGGTTGATTAACTATTACCATAAGTTTCTGCCAAAATTATCCACGGTGCTGCACCCGCTGAATGCTCTTTTGCAGAAGGGAGTACCATGGAAGTGGAGCGAGGACTGTAAGAGGGCCTTTCGCAAAAGCAAGGCATTGATCACCTCAGAGGAAGTGTTGGCTCACTTCAACCCAACGCTGCCTATTCGTTTGGCTTGTGATGCTTCTCCATATGGTATTGGGGCAGTACTCTCACACAAGTTGCCAAATGGCTTGGAGAGGCCAGTCGCGTTCGCATCCAGATCATTGACCTCCGCTGAGCGCAATTATGCTCAGATAGATAGGGAGGCTCTCAGCCTTGTGTGGGGAGTAAAGAAGTTTAATCATTACCTGCAGGGCCAAAAGTTTACGCTACTGACAGACCACCAGCCGTTGGTATCCATTTTTAACCCTAAGAAGGGTGTTTCGGTGATGACAGAACAGAGGCTCCAGAGATGGTCCCTTTTCCTAGGGGCACATCAATATCAGATTGAATTCAAAGGTACAAAGCAGCATGGTAATGCTGATGGGCTGTCGCGCCTGCCACTACCTACAGCGGAGGAGGCACTGACGGTTGACCCTGTTGAGTTATTTCACTTGACCATCATCGAATGTTTACCAGTCACCAATGCAAGTATTGAAAGAGAAACCAGGAACGACCCGACACTGTCCCGGGTCTACGAATTGACAGTGAAGGGATGGCCAGCACATGGTGATCCACTGTTACCGGCATTCTCAGCAAGACGAGAACAGCTGTTCATCTGTCAAGGAACATTGATGTATGGAACAAGGGTGATTATTCCTCCTAAGTTAAGAGAGAGAGTTCTAAAGGAACTGCATGAAGGTCATCTGGGGGGAGTCAAGATGAAAAGCCTTGCTAGGGCTTATGTGTGGTGGCCGGGTATCGACCAACAGATAGAGGATCTGACGAAAAGCTGCTCAGGGTGCCAAAAAGTTCAAAATGCACCTCCGATTGCACTGCTGCATCCATGGGAATGGCCTTCAACCCCATGGCAACGTGTACATATTGACTTTGCTGGTCCATTCATGGACTCCATGTTTTTAATTGCGGTGGACGCACATTCTAAATGGCCAGAAGTGATTAAGATGACTACCACTACCTCAGAAAAGACGATCGCGGTGCTAAGAACGATATTTGCAAGAAATGGATTGCCAGAACAAATATGTTCAGACAACGGACCGCAGTTCGTGTCAGAAGAATTCCAGAAATTCATGAAGAAGAATGGGGTGAAACATTATACCTCTGCCCCATATCATCCGGCTACAAACGGGTTGGCCGAGAGATTTGTACAAACGTTCAAAAAAAGCAATAAAGGCCATGAGCGAAGATCAGGTTCCACTACAACACAAGGTGGACAATTTCCTACTGGCATATCGAAACACCACTCATGCAGTGACAAACCAAAGTCCTGCCATGATGTTCTATAACAGGAGGTTGCGGTCCAGGTTGGACTTGTTAAAACCAAATGTGCGGAGGGAAGTCGAAAACAAACAGTTCCAGCATATAAATAACTAGACCACTCGGAGTTTCGAAATAGGACAACCAGTGTTAGCCCGGGACTATAAAAATGAGAAATGGCAATCTGGAACAATTCGGGCCAGACAAGGACCCCTGATGTACACGGTAGATATTGGTGAAAATGTAATACGACGTCATGCTGACCAACTGGTAGAATCGAGAACAAGGGTCGAACCCATGGTTACGGCAGAGACAACCGTGGAAGAAGTTAGTGAACCTGAAGCATCTACCTCAGAAGTGAATGTACCTGATGATGATGTCCAATCCATAAGAGATCAACTAGATGAGTCACCCCAGCAACGAGAATCAGAGGCCCCTGAAAGGCGTTATCCAACTCGGATCAGGAGGCCTCCTCAGAGACTGAGGCCTAGAAATTCAGTGCCCTTAGCACTGATTTTGCGGCGCTAGAGGGCCTAGCGCTGCAATTGGCGCCGGTTCCTAAATTGCCTGGGGCCCTTCCGCGGCGGTAGACCGGTAGCGCTGCGCCGGCACCGATGACGTCATCGGTGTGCGCAGCGTCCCGGTTGCCGTGGTAACCCGGCCCCAAGCCGAAATTCAGTTGCGCCCGCCTCGCCCGTGGCAGGCGCAACTAAGACTCTGGCAACAGAGTCTTCCCCCAGTGTGCGCCGGCGCATAAAGGTGGAGCGGCGGCCGGCCGCGTTCCCGGCGGCCGCCTGCCCGCACCTCCCTTCCCGGACTCCTGCATTCCCCCCCCGCGGCCCTGATCAGTGTCTCATGCGAGCCCGGCACTTCCCCGAGGTGCCGGGCTCAGATGTCGGGTCAATCCGCCGGACAGTTGTCGGCTGCAGGCAGCTCCTCCTTAACAGGAGGAGGAGGCCTGCAGTTCCCCCGCCTGCCGCACCGCATCGGGTGCCGCAGCGGGGGATTAGCGCCGGGAAACCCAAGTTCACGCCCGTTTTGAGGCGCTAAAGGAGGGTTTTAGCGCCCGCCGCCGTCTGGGCCCGGCGCACCCGAATTTTCGGCGGGCGCTGCCGCATTACCGCTGGCGCAAACTTTCTGGCGCTACAGCCCTGGCAAGACCAGAACCCAATTTCTAGGCCTGAATCTTTGAACTGTTTTGCATGAAGTTGTATATATATATATATGTTATTATGTTATGTTAAATGGGGATATACACTGTTAAGCTAAAAAGGGAGGATTGTGGTGTATGTAACCTGTTCCACCTTAAGAGAACTACCTTAAGAGATGTACTACTTTCTCTTGGCTGCTGTATACTGTAATACCGGTGGTGACCACACCGGTATATAAATGTTGTGTAGTGATTTGCTGGGCAGTTCAGCCCTGACCTCCGAATAGTAAAGACCTGTTAAAGTTATTCTTGTTGTCTGTGTCCAGTGGTTTATAATAAGCATAACTGGGACACACAGACTCAACAACTGGGAAATCTGCTTCCCTTTACATAAACAACAAGGGGGGAAAATTTAGTTGTTTGTGCCACCCGTAAGCGCCTTAAGAGGGCACTAATGGGGCACAAAGCAACTAGCGCCCGGGCGCGGCAATGTTTGTGCCACTCGCGAAATTAACTAGACATTTTGTGGCAGCGCTAAACACTACTGCCACGATCTCCTGCGCCGGCAGAGCGTGACGCCAGTCGAGTGCGCAACACCCCGGACCAGATATTGAGTGGTGCATCCTGCCTTACTGCCTGCCGCTAGCAACGACAGGTTGAGGGGAGCGTTTTACAGTCAGAAAGGGACTGGGGAAGCGCTATTTAAACGTGACTGCTTCCTGCCTTTTTTTGTTGGTGACATTTTTGTACCATGCATTCTGAGAGAGAGAGAGAGAGACTTCTGGAGAGATTCAATGCTGTGTGAAGGAGTTTTGGGTACTGAGTCGCACTTTGCAGGTTCATTTTGATTTGCCCTTCCTTGTATTGATTTAGAAGAGATTGTGGGGGCTGCACTCTGAGCTCTTTCTCTGGGTCTCTCCATTGTTCTTTCCAGCAGATTTGATGTACAGGTCTCTCCAGGCCAAGATTCAAGGCTGCAATGAGCAAAATCAACCCTCCCCTTTAAGATAAAAACAGAAAATGCTGGAGAAACTCAGCAGGTCAAGCAGCATCTGTGAAGAGAGAAACAGAGTTAACGTTTCAGGTCGATGACCTTTCGTCAGAACTCCCCTTTAAGAACTGGCTGGCGCCAGTGTGTCTGTGTTCCATTGCTGACTGACATCACATGAGCTTTGCCAGCGCTCTGAGGTAGCGCCTTGCTCCTCGGCGTTAGCGCCTTAAGACAGGTGTGAAGCGCCTGATTTAGCGCTCCAATCACCTCCAGGGGCGATAAAAGCCAAGTTTGCTGGTGGAGGCGATAATTAGCGCCAGGCGCTAAACTTTGCGCACGGCTGATAATGGCGCCCCAAAGGGGCAATTCTTAATTTTTCCCCCGAAGACTTTTCCATTTGCTCCTCCTCTAGACCCATCTTTTGTTTCTTTTCATTGTCCCGTTACCATCTCCTTTTGCCTTGCATCATCATCCCTTTTGTCATTTAATCTCTCCTGCCTTCCACCCTATCACGGACCTTCACGTTTGCTCTTTCCTCCCCTCCCCCCTTTCCCTGCCCCTGCACTTGCTTAAAACCTGTTACATCTGTAATATTTTCCAGTTCTGACGAAAGGTCACCGAGCTGAAACGTTGGGCTCAATTTTAACAGCCCTGAGGAGGCGAGTTTGGAGGCGGTTCAGCTGCTAAAATTGGAAAAATTGGCTTCAGACACCTAACCCGCCTCCATCCCGCCCCCACTCGATTTTCGTCAGTGTCTGTTAAGCTGCTCCCAAACTGACCCAACCAGTGGGTCAGGTAGTTAAGGCAGTTAAGAGTCTGTTAGCTGCCTTGATAATCCTATTTTGACAGAGGTTTCCCATTTTCATGCCTCTGGCTCCTGTTTTCCATCGTGTCAGAAACAGTCCAGCTGCAAGGAGACGAGTTGGTGGCGGACATGATCTGTAGTTATTATTGTTGCAGAACTTTAAAAGTGCTCCTGTAACATGACTGGCATTCAAATGCAACAACTTTGTTGTTGGAGGTTTGGGATAAGATTTTGCAAATCTACTGACCTTGTGACTGGTCAATCTGACACACATCTGCTGTGTGAACTGATTGGGAATAATTTCAGGCCACTTTGAGTGTGCGCTTGCAAGTTTCTTGCCTCAACTGAAATCTATAACAATGGGATGTGAACCATTTACATCCTCTCATCCTGGTTGTCAGATTCGGAGGAAGAGCAGCGCGGCTTAGTGCTGCCGGATGAACAAGTGGCTCAGCACACAGCCTCCTTGGAGGAAGATGAAGAGGACGAGGAAGAGGATGAGGAGGAGGACGGGGAGTGACGTCTTGCAGGGCAGGATGTGGCCAATCCAGCAGCAGGCAACCACATTTCTGGCCGTCAGGCAAGGGATGCACTCAGCCATGCCAGATTCACGTAATCTTACGCTTCAACCACAGGTGGCTGGCACATGGAGATGAATATAAGTCCGACATTCTCAAAGCCCCAGGCATCATCTTTCCAATAAATGGTGGTTTGCGCTCAGTGTCACCATCATCATTCTACATGGAAATCGCCCTGAGCCCTCACTCTTGAACTTCTATTTCCCAGAACACAGAGGCCACACTTTAGGTGATCTCAGCAGATCATTAAACCTTTTTCCACACTGAACCCATGTGCGTCTGCACACAGACCTCGAGCTCACCTCCTCAGCAATTTGCAGCCAAGTTGCCTTGGTTTGTTGAGGAGGCCTCCTCCTTCTGTTTCCAGGGAAGAGGAGCTCCTGACGTCCTCTAACTCCATCAACAAGAGAATGGAGAGAGCCCTCATTGAACCTGGGTGCAATATCATCTATAACTGATGCTGCAGACTTTTACAAAGGAAACACCTATTGGGGCTGTCGTTCCTGCAGCAGCCAGCACCTTTAAGAGAAAAAAGCATTAATATTACCAAGCCAATGATTGGAACACATCTGGCATCTTTTTCATTTCATAGTCAGATAATAAATTGATATATAAAAAAATCATAAATATCTTTCTGGAATAATATGACCAGCAATTTCATTCCTTAAATTTTGTTCAGAACAGATGCTGTCAACTCCCCTTTCTATATAATACAGCACCAATCCATCCCATTGACATTTTTACTAAAGGGAAAATGCCCCTTTTAAATTTTCTTTCAAACAACGCGTCATCAGAGGCGAGAAACTGACAGCCTCCAAGCAATTGCCTGGAGGGACCCGCACATCGGCCATAACGAGGCCAATCAACCGAAAATAGTAAGTTCTGGGAGGCAGCTGCCGGGAGCGGGTCGGAAAGCCTCCGAGCAGTGGACCCGCCCTCAACCCACCTCCATTAGCAAAATCAGGGCCATTAACTCTGTTTCTCTCTCCACAGTTGCTGCCTGACCTGCTGGAGTACTTCGAGCATTTTCTGCTTTTCATTCAGATTTCCAGCATCCGCAGTATTTTGCTTTTGTAGGACATGAAGAAAGATCCTTTCTGTTAAAAAAATACATCACAGCTCAGATGTTTTGACACCTGTGATCATTCTACAACTGATGCTCCAGACTTTTACACAGGAAACACCTTTCGATCACACCTAATAGCTTGTTATTTTGACAGAGAACAATAAATACAGTGAAACAAAATTGGTAATTTAGAATATAATCAACATGCACCCTGCAAAACTGTGAGGCTAATTAGATTGTTCAAGTGCTTTCCTGTGGGCTTTAAGTAACATTTATCTCTTAAAATAATTTATTCATCCACTTGTTTTTTGTTGTCTGAAAAATATCTGAGTTAAAACATACATTGACCTTCACTGTCACAGGGGTAAATGAAAGAACTAACACTTAATTAGCAGTTCGATCCGGAGTACGACAGTATCATTAACCTCTGGGTGCAGCTAAAAGGATCCGACTTGGGCAAAACGGATAGGTCTACCCGAAGAATGCATGGTGGATTTATACTTGTATAAAATAAAACTAATTTAATAATGCACTCGATAAATTAGGAGCAAGGAGAGAGACTTATTACTAACATGTGTTAGAGTTTTCAAATTGTTGTTGAATGCTTTACAAAGTTCAGCATATATTTTTGAAAGAAAGAAAAAACCTGCAGAGGACTCAAAGAATCTGCAAAGGGTCATAAATCTGTGGAATTCTCTGCCTCAGAGAGCCCTGGCGGCTGGGCCATTAACTACATTTAAGGTGGAGATAGACAGATTTTTGCAAGATAAGGGAATAAAGGGTTATGGGGAGCGGGCAGGGAAGTGGCTTTGAGCCCAAGGTCAGCCATGATCTTATTGAATGGCGGAGCAGGCTCGAGGGGCCAAGTGGCCTATTCCTGCTCCTATTTCTTACGTTCTTATGTTCTTATATTGTGCTTTTCTCGACCGCAGGACACCTCAAAGCGCTTTACAGATAATGAAGTACTTTTGAAGTGTAGGTACTGTTGTAATGTAGGAAATGCAACTATCTAGAAATGTTTTCCATGGTGGAGAAATATGAGCGTTCCTCATTCCCAGTTAATGAGGCTAGACAGCTCCGAGGGTTTCTTAAAAAAATCTTTTCCCAGTTTGCTCCCATTTTGCTGCCTCTTGCTGAGGTTTGATTCCATATGGGTGTTGGATGTCTTCCGATGCACTTGGCCAAGTGGCATTCTTCATTTGTGAGCCACTACAGGTAAGTGCCAGCTGACCACGCAACCACAGAGGACATGAAGCCCATGCCTAATGCCATGCCAATGTTACCAACACTTTCAGTCTCGTTACCAATTTATTGTTTCTTCTGCTGTGGTTTTTATTGTGAAGGTATGGGCAGAAAAAGAGAAAAGTTATGTCTCTCTCTCACCCTTCTATACTAGTGAATTGTGCGAGTGAAGACAATAGTCTATTGAAGACAATAGCAAGATCAATAAAGCATTAACAAATTCATGCCTTCTGGTTATGCTGCTATCCTCACATAAATGTAAATTTTCCAAGTTTGTGCCAGTGGCAAGGTACCTCCTCCATAGCCAGCATGCATCGGAAAATGATGGGCAGTGCATTTAAATTTTATAATATGCATTGGTAACAGGTAAGGTAGTTCACTCCTGGTGTGTGCTCAGGAAACGTAACTCTCTAACTTCCACTTTCCAGTAGGGGTAGCAAAGGCATTGAAACTTCTTCAAGTTCCCACTCCTTTCTGAAGAGCTACTCTCTGTGTCTGTGGGCACAGCATTCTCATCCCTTTCTTGGCAGCCGTTGAAGATTCAATAGGTAGAAGGATTGAATAGAATTGAGGACTGGAGGAAGAAAGGCCATCTCGGACTGTGGCTATAGATTTTTGATGGCGCGCAGACTGCTTTTCTCATTATGGCCGTGGTAATTGAAAATGTGTGAGGTTATCAATTGACAACGTGTGAATACCTGAAAACGTAACTAATTATGGGTTGATTTTCATCTTTAGGGCCTGAGTGGTAATGTGACGAGGCGGATTGCATGCTCTTTATCGAACACTCCGGAAAATCGAGCCCCATAGCTTTCTGTCAGTGTAAGCAGACATTTGAATAGAAGCTTTCATGTTTGACGGTAATGTGTAGGAGTCCACTTTCATAATTAACCCAATTTCCATGTATGAATTAGGGCTAATTAGCATTATGTTATTCCTAATGGCTTAACGATTATACCATTTAAGTTTCATAATCCAACATTTGTTACTGTAAACAGTTCCAGGAATTCATACTGGGTTAACAGATATACTCTGCAGAACCAGCCTCAAGTCAAAGGAGCCGGAGGTTCCAAGATAAAAACAACTGCAAATCCCGGAATTCTGAAACACAACCATAAAATACTGGAAATAAACAAACAGATACTTCAGATTCTCAAAAGAGCAAAGGTAAGTTGACAGTTTCCTTTTCAGTTGCTAATAGGCATACTGGGTTTGTCCATCAGTTTCTGCTATGATTTTAAGGAAATTGAGAATTAAGGACAGCCTATTTATTATCTATTTGGTATGTGGGGCCTGCTTTTATTGAAAACTCATTGTAAATACCTGCAGTACCTGTTATCCCTGTAGGTGGTTCTGCAATAAGTATTTTCAATGTTACAGGTGTCACAATGCGTGACACACAATAGCTGGTATTTCATAGTTAGAGTGTATCCCCCTGATTGTGAAATCTGGCCACCAAGTTCCCACAAATTGCTTAAAATGCTTTCTGATGTTTTTTCTTCATTATCCTCTCCCTATATGCCACACTACTCACCATGCTCCCCTCCCCTCCCCCCACTTCCCTTTACACTCCTATAGTCACTGCATCTCCTTCTCCTCCTACTCACACACTCTGCACATCCGACTCTCAATACTGCAGCAACCTTCACTTCCCCACAGCTCACATCTTCCACACAATGCACACACTATTCGGCCACGACAAGCACATTCTCAAAACACCTCAGAAGGCTGTAACTGGCACTCCATATGTTCGTGCAGGCAGCAGGAAGCCGTGACCGGAGGGGGCGGAGCCCGCCTGTACACCCTGTCCCCTCTGGAAGAAAACATGCTACCCACCACGGGCAGGGGGAAAGTCACAGCAGTGACAATGCTGGTGGAGACATTGTGAAAGGTTTCTTCACATCTTTTTCCTTTCTTACCTCACTCTCACCCTACACACTCTGCATGACAAACTGTGGCTGCTCTCACCAGCCACTCGTCTTTCTCCTCTCCTTTCACACTAACAGCTAACCCTTGACCCTCTCATTTCAGGTTCTGACAATGTCGAGGCTCCTGTGCCAGTTCAGGAGGAGCTTTTCTCAATCTGAGCTGAGCAAACCCCAGTTGATTGAATTTTTTGAGTAGGTAACATGGAGGGTCGATGAGGGTAGTGCGTTTGATGTAGTCTATATGGATTTTAGCAAGGCTATTGATAAGATCCCGCATGGCAGACTGGTCATGAAAGTAAAAGCCCATGGCAAAGTGACAAGCTGGATCCAAAATTGGCTCAGTGGCAGGAAACAAAGGGTAATGGTCGAAGGGTGTTTTTGTGACTGTAAGGCTGTTTCTAGTTGAGTTCTGCAGGGCTCAGTACTGGGTCCTTTGCTTTTTGTGGTATATCTCAATGATTTGGACTTGAATGTAGGATGTATGATTAAGAAGTTTGCAGATGACACAAACATTGGCGTGTTGTTGATAATGAAGAAGAAAGCTGTAGACTGCAGGAAGATGCAGGTGGGCAGAACAGTGGCAACTGTAATTCAATCCGGAGAAGTCTGAGGCAATGCATTTGGGGAGGGCTAACAAGGCAAGGGAATACACAATAAATGGTCGGACACTGAGAAATGCAGAGGATTAGAGGGACCTTGGAGTGCATGTCCACAGATCCCTGATGGTGGCAGGACAGGTAGATAAGGTGGTTAAGAAGGCATATGGGATACTTGCCTTTATTAGCCAAGGCATAGAATATAAGAGCAGGAGGTTATGCTTGAAATGTATAAAACATGAGTTAGGCCGCAGCTAGAATACTGCGTGCAGTTCTGGTCACCACATTGCAGGAAGGATGTGATTGCACTAGAGGGGGTGCAGAGGAGATTTACAAGGATGTTGCCTGGGCAGGGAAATTTTAACTATGAGGAAAGATTGGATAGGCTGGGGTTGTTTTCTTTGGAACAGAGGAGGCTGAGGGAAGACCTAATTGAGGTGTATAAAATTATGAGGGACCTAGATAGAGTGGATAGGGAGGACCTATTACCCTTAGCAGAGGGGTCGATAACCAGGGGGCATAGATTTAATGTATTTGGTAGGAGGTTTAGAGGGGACTTGAGGAGAACTTTTTTCACCCAGAGGGTGGTGGGGGTTTGGAACTCAATGCCTGAAAGGGTGGTAGAGGCAAAAACCCTAACCACATTGAAAATGTTCTTGGATATGCACTTGAAGTGCCGCAACCAACAAGGCTACGGACCAAGTGCTGGAAAGTAGGATTAGGGTGGACAGCTCTTTGTCGGCAGGCACTGACAAGATGGGCTGAATGGCCTCCTTCTGTGCTGTAAATTTCTATGGTGCTATGATTCTATGATTCAGAAGCTGGCACCACACAGACTTTAGAGAGTAGGCTAGATGAGGGGTCTTCACATGCTGAATCACCGGCCACAAGTGTGCATAAGCTAGGGCAGGGGGGATAGGACGCCACAGGCGTCAGCTTGCCGGAGGGTGAGATTACATACTAGCTCTGCTGCAGAGGACTCAGATGCAGACTTCAAGGGCTGGATTTTCATTGAGGAGGCGGGTAGGAGGCGGGACTACAACTTTCGGGGTTGTAGTCCCGCCTCCATCGAGTTCTAGCCAACCCACGCGATTTTGACTTGATTGACTTTGTTGAGCCCACCCAGCGGGCTCGGCAGGCCAATTAAGGACCACCTGGCAACAGGTGACATCACAGATTGATATTTCATCTGTCAGGACCTTTTGACAGATGAAATATCAGTGTTCGACAGCTGTTTGAAGCTGTCAAACACTGACAATCTGTACTCCAAGTTAATTCCTTCCTGTCAGGATGATTTAGAGATCTCCCCGGAACAGAACGCAGAATGCTGCAACTTTTGACAGATCGTGGCCATTCTGCTTTCTGTGCCGGTGAGATGAGGGACTCCCGAGACCTGAAGGAAGGAAGGCTGTAAAGGTAAGTACATGTAAGTACAACTTCTGTAAACACTTTAAACACACCAAACACACTTACCTCTGCACTCATGCACCCATCACTCACCTGAACACCGAACATCTCAACCCCTCCAAGCCCTTCAGCCCGACAGCCCACCTCGCTAACTTGGCGTGGTTTGGAACCGTCGGGAATCCCACACTTCAGGGATTAGGCTAGAAACTGTAATGATCAATAACCTGTCATTCTATAGTGGACACTAGGTGGAGCCGTAGATCTGTGTAGGGCTGTATATAGCTGTATGTATAAGACTACACTACCCAGCTGTATGTATAGTAAGACTACATTACCCATGAGGCACTAGGCTACCCACAAGGCAGCAGTCAAGATGGAAGCCTCTACAGATACTGTACCTAGACCACATGTGCTCAATAAAGTAACTAGCAAAAGCTAGCTGTGTTCATAATAAGAATGTTTATTTATTAATGAACATAAGATGGTACCAGGATGGTGAAGATCTGCTGAAAATTGTGAAAAGCAACATGGAGAATTTGAAGCCACCAGAGCATTTGAAACTCACAGGAAACATCGACTACAATTGGCAGACTCTTAAACAACAATTCAAACTCTACATTGCAGCCATCGGATTCGGTACGAAGCCAGACGCAAGGAAGATAGCATTGCTGCTTACGGTTGCAGGCCCACAGGCGATAGAGGTATTTAATACATTTGAATTTAATCCAGAGGAGAACAGAGAAAAATTAGAAGATGTGCTAAAAAATTTGATGCACATTGCTCTCCCAAAAAGAATGAGACCTATGAAAGATACATCTTCCGTTCTCAGACACAGCAGCAAAATGAGACTTTTGATAGCTTTATAACTGATCTGAAACTGAAAGCACAGACATGTAATTTCTCTGAGCTCAAAGCATCCATGATTCGTGACCAGATTGTGTTTGGTATTCATGATAAGAAAGTCAGGGAACGTCTGTTGAGAGAAACCGAACTAAATTTGGAAAATGCGGTGAAAATATCCCAAGCCAGCGAGCTAGCTCGAAAGCACGCGAAGACTTTCAGTGAAATCAATAATGATGCGATTGTAATGAGTGATAATGCTGCTGTCGGTGCTGTGTCCTATAAGGGGAAGAAACATGGGCAGAACAGAAATGAAAAGCAATCGGAGGATGACATTTTTAATTGTAAACGCTGTGGTTACAAACACCAGTTAAGAAAATGCCCAGCGTTTGGAAAAATGTGCACAAAGTGTAATGGAAAGAATCACTTTGCCAAACAATGCTTTTCAAAAGTAAAAACTAAGAAAGGGCAACGAGTTAATGTAATTGAGGACACTGATTTAAGTGAGACATTTTTTGTAGGAATGGTGTCATGTGACGATATCAAAAAAGATACAGAAAATGTGCAGCCCTCAGAAATGGACAATGCTGAACATAATGTCAATGCAATAAAAGTGGACAAATGGATGATCCCACTGCAGATAAATGGAGCATTAGTTACATTGAAACTGGACACTGGGGCAAAAGCAAACTTAATCAGTATGAATGACATAAAAAATATGAAAGAAAAGCCCAAAAGACAGAAAAAGTCAGTACTACTGAAGAACTATAATGGACAGAAAATAGATAGCTTAGGTGTATGCAGACTTAAAGTGACAGTCAAAGACAAAGTGCATCATCTCATGTTTTCTGTTGTGGCTGAAAGACTTGATTCGATACTAGGTGACAAAGCTTGTGAAGACTTAGAACTGGTCAAGAGAGTCTACCGTATAAACTGTGCCATAAGCAGACCAGATGACTCAGGTGATGAAGCAGAGAGCCCATCAAGGATGAAAAGGCCAAAGGGTATCCATGTCTTCAAAAAGCCTAGTTTCTCCAAGAAGAAAGAAAAAGACTTTAAGGTCAAAGAGAAGCCAAAGGAAGAAAAGCACAAAGAGAAAAAAACACAAGGAGAAAAAGTCCAAAGATATAACCGCAGCAAATGTTGTTAAGCAGTGGAAAGAGAAAAAGAAAAAGAAGAAGCCTGCACCAGAGCAGGAAGCAGTTCCGCTGGATACTCCTTCTTCCCTCTGGCCAATCTTTGGTGTTCCATTAGCCGAGGTTGCTGAGAGGACTATGCTGTATGATGGGATCCAGCTGCCAGCAGTTTTTCGAGAGTGCATTGAGAGTTATGGCATGAAGAGTGAAGGAAACACTGAAACCCTCTCCAAGCAAAGATCGCAAGGAGACCTCGATCTATACAAGAGCAGATTGATGACAATGCCGCAACTGCATCTTGTCATTCACCGCCAGAACAATCTCATGAAGACACATCAGACTTACCCGTGTTGAGAAGATCCACACGTGATGTAAAGGAGCCTGATAGACTTAATCTTTGAGTACAATGTAAAGCTTTGAAAATGTGTTGACTGTTTTGAAAATGTTTATGTTTATAGAGCACTAACAAAAGTGTTACTGATATTATCTTTATTGTTTTCTTGAAAGTTGATTGATATTGATTTTGTTAAACCTCAAAGAAAGGGGGATGTAATGATCAATAACATGTCATTCTATAGTGGACACTAGGTGGAGCTGTAGAGCTGCGTAGAGCTGTATATAGCTGTATGTATAAGACTACACTACCCAGCTGTATGTATATTAAGACTACATTACCCATAAGGCACTAGGCTACCCACAAGGCAGCAGTCAAGATGGAAGCCTCTACAGATACTGTACCTAGTCCACATGTGCTCAATAAAGTAACTAGCAAAAGCTAGCTGTGTTCATAATAAGAATGTCTATTTATTAATGAACATAAGAGGCACTAATCCCCTTCCTGCCTCGGGGAGGTGGATCCCAGTGCGGGTCGGGTACCCGCCTCCTTTGAAACTGGCATGGAGGCGGGTTGGGGGCGGGATGGGTTTGTGCCCCCCCTGATTTCGGGATTTTAACCCCCCACATGCCTCCAATCCCGCCTCCACGGCCCAATGAAAATCCTGCCCCAAGGGTCCAGGCTGCCAAAGAAGGCTGATGGGCAAACACCAGGCTATGTTAGGTGCACTGAGCAGCCTGCCAGTGAGCTTGTGCACCATGACTGAGAGCTTGGAGGAGTCCAGCTCCAACCTGTGCTGGTGCTTCACAAAGAGCATGGAGATCACTCTGTCCAGTGTGCAGAGAGTGGTCAATCCATGAACTCGACTGTTGGATGATGGAACCATGATGGAGCCTCTGCTAACAGCTTCCATGGCAGCTCACGCTGGTGCCATTGGAGCTCAGATGGCTGCCATGTGGCTCAGGGATCTAGAATTGACAGGAGCTTCCAGAGCATCACCTCACTCCTGCACTCTGTTCTTGGCACAGTCCCAAAAGACTGACATTGGCACCACGGGGGAAGTACCTGCTGTCCTTCCTGCTCACAGCAGGCGCAAAGGAGCCGGATTTCTAGCCCTAAGTGTTTAACCGTTAATACCACTAACAGTCATTGCTCACCTCATATTTCTTCTGATCCTTGGGGATAAATTTTGATCTTTTCCTATCCATTGAAATGAATGGACAGAAAACTGTGAGGGCGAGGGGCATCCAAAATCCCAAAATGTGCCCCTGATACATGAAGATCAGCACCAGGAGCAGTAAAGGTATGCTGATAGTGTTTAGAAGGAGATGCTGATAAGGTTAAATGAAGTCGGGTGGGAGGATAAATAACTGCACAGTCCAGTTGGGCCCGAATGGCCTGTTTCTGTGCAGTAAGTTCTATGTCATTCTATGTAAGGTGAAAATTTACCCCTTGGCTTTGTGAGGATGGTGTCCATTCTCTCAGTCTGCCCTTCTGGTATCAAAATTAAAAGCTGTGCGTCACCGTATTAGACAAAGTGCAAACTGCAGTGAGACGTAAATTCAGGTTTAAAAACAAAATATAAAAGATGTCTCTTTCTATCATTCCGTCTTTTAAGCGGCTGAATGGATAAACACGAATAATAAAATATTTAATATAAAACAGAAAGCCTCTCTCATCTCTGCTGGCGTGGACAGAATAAAAATTGTTGTCGTAATGTTTTGAAGGCTAAAGGAATCAGCCTTGTGTCTCACTTTGCGGAAAATAATTCAACCCCAAAGCACAATAGAGATAAACAAATACAAAGAAAATGATGTGCAATGCTTAGTACTTATAATTAACAATGTATATTAAACCGGGTTTGGAAATATTTCAATTACATTTTCTAATTGATAAAAACTTACTGCTGTAAGAATTAAAATATATTATTGTAAAATTTGATAATCCACAAAAGGAGTACTTACTTGTGTAAGCAAAAAATCCGCCAAGCATATGGGTTTACATTTACTTAAGTGTTCCTTCACACCTACCTAATGCCCATATTAGCACCTTCACACATACTTGACATTTTCAGTATAAATTCACATATTTACATATTGTTAAATTCTAAATATTAATGCATTTTCGGTTGGGAGAAACATAGGGTGGATTCCATATCATTAAGCTTTTATTGTGCAGCAGTAAATCCTTTTTTTCTCTTCAATTATGTGCTGTACCCGTGAATAACCATGTTTAAAATGATGCGCAGTCTCCAACAGCCGTCCATAATATAACAAAGAGGAGCTTTTTGCTATCTTGCTGATTGAACTTTTGCTATCAGCAGCTTTTGATGCCAGTCTGATTAGTGATCTGTGTGGTTGATTACTGCAGTATTTTCTTTTCTCCAGGGCACTAATTGGGCCTCAGAAAATTAGAAAACAATACGAGAAGACTACTTTCTTTTAACGTTTCACAAAGTCACAGCAAAAGCAATTTTCCCCAGAAAAAAAAAGTCCTGTCATCAATTCAATTACCTCCAGCGAAGTGTTAGCTGGCTTATGTTTTCCTTGGCTGTTAAGAGGAATAAACCTTTCAGGAATTTATTTCAATGTTTTCCAGTGTTGAATACCATTCTTGGAAGTATGATAAATGTCAGTTCTGAAAATAATGAATGATATTTAACTAATGAAAGAGCTGTTGTGGACGGTTATCTACCTGGTGGTTGGTCTTGGTAGTTACTCCAGATCGATGCTGTCAAGGTCAAGGGTCAAACTTCAGAGGGCATCTTGATCTGCCTGACTAAGTGCCTCCAAAGATCAGTTATTTATAAGAGGAGCACTGGATTTCTCTGGAGGCTCCAGCATAAAACAAGAGATGATGATGTGAATAACTGCAGGCTGCATAATTCCACTCATTAATCACTGTCGTGGATTGCAACCTTACTTTTGCAATCGATAATACTTCTGGCGAGTTGCGGCATGCGTGTCATTGCATAGAAAGGTATAGACCAGAAGGAAGCCATTCGGCCTGTCGTGCTTGTGCCAACATCTGAGCAAACCCCATCCTCCCGGTGATTCCCTCGTGTCAATTTTTATCCCAGTATCACTAAGTCCCTGGGATTGCTTCTACTCTCCTGCATATCCAATGTTGCCCATTTCTAATAGAATTAGTTACAATCCCAGAGGCTTCCAATACCTTCTCATGCCATTACAGCTTCCATTCGCCCCTTTACGCAGACATGATTAAATCATGCAATAATCAATAACCACTCTGGTGAGCCTAGTTAAAATGCTAAGTATGTACTAAAGTATTAATATAGACATTAAGAAGAAAAAGAATGACTTGCATTTAGTATTTCAAACACATCTCTCAGGAATGTCTCAAAGCATACAGTGAATTATTTGTAGTGCAGTGATTGTTGTTAGCAAATGTGGCAGATATTTTGTGCACAGCAACACCGCACAAACAATAATACGATAAATTTGTAGTTAGTCTGTTTTTGATGGTGTTGGTTAGGGGGGAATGTTGATCAGGATACTAGAAGAACTTAGACAAATTTCTACAGATAATGGAAATCTGAAATAAAAATAGAAAATGATGGAAACATTCAGCAGATCAGGCAGCAACTAAGGGTCTTCGACCTGAACCGTTAACTCTGTTTCTCTCTCCAAGGATGCTGCCTGACCTGCTGTTTGTTTCCAGATTTTTTTGTTTTTATACTAGAAGAGCTTCCTGTTTTGCTTTGAATAATGCCAGGAGAATTGTACCATCCATCTGAGCCATCAGAACAGGCAGACAGCGATTCTGTTATAATATCACCCAAAGAACTGTCAGCTGAGATGATTTACTCCAGTCTTGGAGTGGAGCTTAAACCCACAACAGTCAGAATGCTGTCACTTGAGTCAAACCGACTAAGCAATTAAAAACAGCCCAGCTTCAAATACCTGTATGTCCAATGCTTCTGAAGAAAATAAGATTGTGTGCCTAAAGAGCCGCACAGAAAATTCACACCCCATCTAAACTTTAAACCCCGTGTCAGCCATGGCTCAGTGGGAGCACTCTCATTGCTGAGTCAGAAGGTTGTGGGTTCAAGTCCCATTCCAGGGACAAAATCTAGGCTGACACTTCAGTGCCATTCTAAGGAATTGCTGCACTATCGGAGGTGCTCTGGATGTGATGCTAAACCGAGACCCCTGTCTGTTCTGTTAGATGGACATAAAAGATCCCGTGGCACTATTTTGAAAAAGAGCTAGGGAGTTCTCCCCGGTGTCCTGGACAATATGGGGCTCAATTTTGCCAGGCCCGAGAAGGCGGGATTGGAGGCATGTGAGGTGGTAAAATCGCAAAAAATGGCGGGTGGGCGCAATCCCGCCTCCATCCCGCCTCCGATCAATTTTCCCAAATGCGTGTTTTCTGATCCCGTTTCCATCCCACCTCCAAGAGTTGGGATAGGCCCTTAAGGCCCTTAACAACCACTTAATTGCCTCTATAATCCCATTTTGAGAGGCCTTTCTGATTTTCCCACTTTTCCCACCTGCTGCACGTCTCCTCTGGAACACGCCAGTGAATCCTGGCGGCCTCACAAGTGGACTGCTTACTAACAGCTGCAGCTCTACCATTAAAAAGGAGTTTTCACCAATCATCATTTGCAGGTGGCAGAACTTTGTTGTCTCAGGTCTGGGGGAGCTTTTAGCAGGCATACCCATTGTTGTGGAAGTTTGGATCCTGACATCCATCTCCAGTGTGACCTCCTGGGAAACCCCTCTCGCCACCTTGACTGAGCGCTTCCTCAACTGAGGCATATACCAGAAGCATGGGAACCATTTATTTCCTTTCCTTCTGGACATCAGATTCGGACGAAGACCAGCTGTGCCAGCAGCAGAACCATGAACAACAGCAGCAGCAACAACAGGAGCGCCAAGCTGCTGCTCACCCACCTGAAGCTGCACAGGCCAGAAGGTGCCAGCGCACAACCACATTGCTGCCCGGGATGCAAGGGACACACTCATCTTGGCCAGATTTGCTTAGCCTGCACAATCAAACACTTTTGCCTCGCACCTTCTTATCAGACCATCGACAATGGCCAAGAACCTACGGATTCCTATCACTCTGACCACCATACTGACAATTGCAAGTCGCCCTAAGCCCTCAATGTGGAAGTCCCATTAGCGAAATGACACACGCCACAACTGCAACAGTTTCCATCAGAATTTTTTATGACAATAAGCAACTGATGGCTTTTCAAAATTAAACACATTACACCCAAGTGACTAATATTGTGACTACTTGTGCATTATCTTGCTCTTACGCGTGCTCCTACGTGGTGCTTCCCCTGTGGCTTCAGCAGATGTGGAGGCCCCTTGCTCATTTTCTTGCTGCTCCTGTCCCGACACCTTTGGCAGGCATCCTTTGGGGTTGCGAACCTGTGAGGGCTCGGCAACAGTCTGCTGCTCCTGCAGCTGTGCAGGGGGTGAGACGCCGATCTCAGTTGGGTGGGGACTCTGGTGGGGCTCTGACCGAGGGTTCTGCAGTGGCATGGTTGTGTGAGCGCTTGGAGAGGAGCCCCCACTTCCTTGTTATATGCCACCAACATCCCTCTCATGGGTCAGCCCCACTTCAGAGCTAGCAAGTGGCTGGACAGCACCTTGCTGCACTGCAGGGTGGCCATGAGGACCCGTTTCTGCACTGGAAGTCCTACTCCAGAGGACTTGCATGAAGGTCTGGTTTGTTTGCTCAATAGCTGACCATCGCTCCTCAAGAGATGTCAGTCTATTCTGAACAATTACCATGTTTTCCATACCCTGGTGACTAAGCTCCTCCATGGATGTAGCCATCCTCTCCTCTACGGTAGCCAGTCTTACCATGGAGGTAGCCATCCTTTCCAAGGAGGTTGCCATCCTTTCCATGGTAATGCGTTCATGTGCCAACGCCTCCACAAAGGCTCTGCTCATGTTAGCGATGAACTCCTCCATTCGCTCCACACTTGCAGCGACCCTGGAGACAAAACCTGCCAGAGACTCCTGCATCTGTGCATGGAGTTCCAGCACCGCTCTCCTTCTGGATGGACCTGGAGGCACAGGGTCGACATGCAGCTGAGCTGAGCTGGGAGCATCCTCTCCACTGCGAAGAGAACTCTCCATTGCTGTCCCTGTCTCCACCATCTGCTGATGCTCACTTGTGAGCTGTGGTACACCAGGTGACAACTCTATTCTATGTTCCGAAGGTCCCACCGAGGTGTGAGTGTCTGCACTGGTGCAGGGTGTGCTTAATTCTGGATGGAGCGCCCTCAGAGGTTGCAGCTTCCTCTGATGAGTCTGGAAGCTCAGGCTCTTCCTCCTGGACAGTGGGGATGGGGGCTGTCGATAGTCCTGTGGGGGAGTAAAGGAAAGAGTTAGAGATGTGAGGTAAAGATTGCATGCACATTGATTTGTGCAGATGATCATAAGTCAATCTGTTAGAGCATCAGATTCATTATCAGTCACTTATGGAATGTCAATGAGAGAGATGCCAAACTATTCTGTCACCAGCTTGCTGTGATGTGCCCACCTGTCTGTCTCCCACTTGGGAATCCTCCTCGATCCCGGCAATTTCCAGGGCTGCCTCCTCCCAGGCGGTGAGCTGGGCTACTGAGGGTGGCCCTCCTCCTGTCCTCGCTCTTTCCCTCTTATTGTGGGCTCTCATTTCCTGCAATGAGGGACACAAGTGGAGTTTAATGAGAATGAAGGAGTGAGTGTAGAGAATCCATAGCATAGATGCTTAGAAGGAGACAAAGGGCCCTCCCTGTGTGTTGTAAGTTGTTGTCATTGCATCACAGTGGTAGGGAGTGTGAGGGCTGCATGGTCGAATAGTTAAGTGAATGTGACCATAGAGAGAGAGGGAATGGGTAAGGGTGCAGGGATGTCAGTGTCAAGTGGGTATGGAGGAAGAGGTTGCCAAAGCAGAGTGCTGGTGAGGAGAGGCGATGGGGATGAGATTGAGGGTGATGAGAAAGTCATACTCACTTTTCCTGTGCGGAGTAGGTCATGAAACCTCTTCCTGCACTGCAGCTAGGTTCTGCGGCACATAGAGATGGCATTGACCTCCTGGGCCACTTGCAGCCACACAGCTTTAGCCTGTTGTGGTGGCTTTTTTCTCCCTGAGGAAGGGAAGAGCACCTCCTTATTAGATCTTGCTCCCTGCACCAGAGCTTGGAGGGAGGGCTCATCAAAGCGAGGTGCACACTTTTGCTTGCTGGTGGACATGGTCGGTAAATGAAGTCCTTCATACAATGTCCAAAGCATTTCCAGTCTCCAGAAGAAGCAAGGCTGCTTGCAGGCCTTAAATCCAGCAGCACTGATGACGTCATCAGAGGCGACTTTCAGGATGGAAAGACTAATTGGGCCAGGGGTTCCCACAAGCTGGAAATCAAGTGCCCAATTAGGGGAAAATTGCATCAGAGTCAGGGTCCAGACAGGAAAACCACCTGACACACCCCAGCCCGACCCCAATGGCAAAATCAGGCCCTATTTATCCCTCAACCAATATCAATAAACAGATTACAGGAAACTCTTTGGTATCCGTAACCGACGTACCAGGATGGTGCCGGTCGATTAAAAATTCCGGATGACAGAGAGGGTTATCTACCGAGGCTATTTTTAACAAACAAAAATAAAAAATCAAGAAATGTGCAGTATACAGTAATTGGGTACTCACCTACAGAATGTTGTGTTAAATGGATGGTGAAAGATGCTTGATTAAGTACAGTATTGCCAGTTGAGGGTAATCCATAGCTCTTTAATTACTTAATAGTAAAACAAAACTTATACAGTAAACAGAAAAATGGCAGATTGGAAGAGACTACCGGCAGGGCGGGAGAGTCAGACTCCTGTTATTGAGGTGTTCGGACTTCCGACAGTGCCAAGAAGCTGAGTAGTGGCAGTTTGGAGAACTACCCCCACTGACTAACTTGGCCACCGCGGGAAACTCGGACTCGGACTCGGCAACATTTCCGGTTATTGAGGTGTTGTTTTCAGTGTATGAATTTTGCCGGTTAATAGAGAATTCCGGATATTTAGGTGTCGTTTAAATGAGAGTTTCCTGTATCTGGTTATTATCTTATTGCTGTTTGTGGATCTTTGCTGTGCGCAAGTTGGCTGCCGCGTTTGCTACATTACAACTGTGATGACACTTCAAAAGGTCCTCATTGGTAGTAAAGCACTTTGGGACATCCTGCGGTCATGAAGGGTGCTATATGAATACAATTCTTTCTTTCTTTCTTAATCTTCCTCACTTACCGTTACAATCATGGCACTTTGCTGCATCCCAAAAGATGTCTGTGGGTATCTGTGAATGAGTCGTAAAAGTTCCAATTGAAACAATGCTTGAACAAAAATGACCTTTAATTCATTCTCCATCATGCTGCGATTGAAGAAAGGAAACACTGAAAATACACAGCAGGCCCATGAGTATCTGGCAAGAGAAAATAATGGATTAATATTTCAGATGCAGACCCTTTGTGAGAACTGCTGTGTTAACTGTGTCGCTTCTTGCTGTTTATTGGCAATTATACTTACACATCAATGTATTCAGGCTTGATATACCATTTAAAATCAAATAATAAATATTTCAACCTTCAAATAAAAAAGTAGGCTATCTTTTTCTTTACAACGTACACATTAATCTTTAACCGGCTTAGTCAAAACCCCACAATGCATTTACGGAGTTGCTTACAGGGGGAATAGAAATAAAAAAGAGAAGAACAACTGCAATCACAATCCCTCCTACGTTATACCATCATTAACACCATTGACTTAAACTGCCATTAACACACAGACAAAAGACAAACACTGGGGTTTGAATCAACTTCAATTTAATCTGACTGAACAATATAGCAATGCAGTGCATGTTTTGTTTTGCATGATTACCACGCGACAGTCCATTTAATGTTTTATTTTTTTTAAATGATTTAGTAAATTGATTATGTAAAAGCTGCTACAAACTGCAGTTCAGATAAAATTATGAAGTGATTAATAATGCATTGTGGTATTTTTTTGTCGTGCTGAACAGTTATAACATAATGAGAAACTATAGTGATCATTTGCATATAATAAATATTTTATTTAAAAAACCTAGATTTTTTTTGCAGTTCTTTTCCATTTCATAAAATTTTTCAAACAAAAACAACTGGACATTTTCACTTTCTGCTAACATTTTATTATTGGGAGAGCTCCAGTGTTTCTTGCCACTTCTTTGAACGCAGCAGCACTGACTGACATTCACTGAAGCAGGAGATGCATAAATTTCCCTTTTCAGCACTGTAGGTTCATAAGGAAATAATTTTCAGTGGAGTACGGGAAAATTGATTGTGTTTTGTTCAGAATGACTGGAAGCATTCTAACACAATCTCACGATTCGTAACATGACATAAACTATAACAGTCTTGGCTTAGTGGTCGCACTCTCACCTCTGAGTCAAACAATTGTGGGTTCGAGTGCCACTCCAGAGACTTGAGCACATGATCTAGGCTGACACATCAGTGCTGTACTGAGGGAGTGCTGCACTGTCAGAGGTGCCATCATTTCTTCACTCAAAGGGTAGTGGAAACCTGCAACTCTCTCTCTCTCTCAAAAAGCTGTGCAGGCTAGGTCATAGCCAGAGGTTTTGAGTACAGGAGCAAGGATGTCTTGCTGCAGTTGTACAGGGCCTTGGTGCGACCACACCTTGAGTATTGTGTGCAGTTTTCATCACCTTATCTGAGGAAGGATGTTCTTGCCATGGAGAGAGTGCAGCGAAGATTCACCAGACTAATACCTGGGATGGCAGGAATGACGTATGAAGAGAGATTGGGTCGATTAGGCTTATATTCGCTAGAGTTTAGAAGAATGAGAGGGGATCTCATTGAAACTTATAAAATTCTAACAGGACTAGACAGACTAGATGCAGGAAGGATATTCCCGATGGCGGGGGAGTCCAGAACCAGGGGTCACAGTTTAAGGATAAGGGTTAAGTCATTTAGGACAGAGATGAGGAGGAATTTCTTCATCCAGAGAGTGGTGAACCTGTGGAATTCTTTACCACAGAAGGCAGTTGAGGCCAATTCATTAAATATATTCAAGAAGGAGTTAGATATATTTCTTAAGGCTAAAGGGATCAAGGGATATGGGGAGAAAGCAGGGACAGGGTACTGAATTTGGATGATCAGCCATGATCTAATTAAATGGCGGAACAGGCTCGAGGGGCTGAATGGCCTACTCCTGCTCCTATCTTCTATGTATCTATGTAATTCAAAATTGAGATTGATCGATTTTTATTAGGCAAGGGTATTAAAGGTTATGGAACCAAGGTGGGTAGATGGAATTAAGATATAGATCAGCCATGATCTAATTGGATGGCAGAACAGGCTCGAGGTACTGAATGACCTACCCCTCTTGCCGTGTTCCTAAAACCTGAATGCTTTTGCTTCTTCTATTTTTTTTTTTTTTCTGCCTTTGTCTATTCTCCCGTGAAGGTGCTGACATGTGCTGGGGTACTATTGTACAAGCGCTGGCAGTTGTCTGGCATTTCGGCTAACCGGCCACTCTCTATGTGTGAGCCAGGTGAGTGTCTTCAGTTTATTCAACTGTACTGAGCAGCAAAGCAAATTTTATCCTCACCCTGAGTCCTCACATGTAAACTTCCGAGTAATAGGCCAATTTTACTAAGCTGAGATGTGATTTAGCAAAAGTGGACTGAAAGCAGCTACTTGAAGGTAAATCGGTGTCAGAGCAGTGGGAGGCATTCAAAGAACAAGGGTGGGACTCCCAAATCTAGAATGTCAAGGAGCATACAGGGTAGGATAAGGCAAAAAAAAAGAGAGCTTATGTCAGATACCGAGAGCGAAATATTGCAGAAAGCCGAGAGGAATATAGAAAGTGCAGGGGTGAAATTAAAAAGGAAGTTCAGAAAGCAATGAGAGGGCATGAAAAAATATTGGCAAGGAAAACCCAAAGATGTTTTATAAATACATAAAGAGCAAGAGAATAACTAAAGAAAGAGATGGGCCTATTAGGGACCAAAGAGAAAGTTTGTGTGGCGGTGGAAGACGTGGGTATGGTTCTTAATGAATACTTTGCGTCTGTCTTCTCACAAGAGAGGGACGATGCAGACATTGTAGTTAAGGAGTGTGAAATATTAGATATGATAAACATAGTGAGAGAGGATGTATTAAGGGGTTTACCCTCTTTGAAAGTAGATAAATCGCAAGGCACGGATGAAATGTATCCCAGGCTGTTAAGAGAAGCAAGGTAGGAAATAGCGGAGGCTCTGACCATCATTTTTCAATCCTCTCTGGCTACAGGTGTGGTGCCAGAGGACTGGAGAACTGCTAACATTGTACCTTTGTTTAAAAAGGGAGAAGGGGATAGACCGAGTAATTACAGGCCATCAGTCTAACCTTGGTGGTGGACAAATTGTTGGAAACAATTCTGAGGGACAGGATAAATCATCATTTAGAAAGGCACGGATTAATCAAGGACAGTCAGCATGGATTTGTTAAGGGAAGGTCGTGTCTGACTAAGTTGACTGAATTTTTTGAGGAGGTAACAAGGAGGGTTAATGAGGGTAGTCTACATGGATTCTAGCAAGGCTTTTGACAAGGTCCCACATGGCAGACTGGTCAGAAAAGTAAAAGCCCATGGGATCCAAGAGAAAGTGGCAAGTTGGATCCAAAATTGTCTCAGTGGCAGGAAGCAAAGGGTAATGGTCGAAGAGTGTTTTTGTGACTGGAAAGTTGTTTCCAGTGGGGTTCTGCAGGGCTCAGTATTGGGTTCCTTGCTTTTTGTGGTTTACATCAATGATTTAGCCTTCAATGTAGGGGGCATAATTAAGAAATTTGCAGATGATACAAAAATTGGCTGTGTGGTTGATAGTGAGGAAGAAAACTGTAGACTGCAGGAAGATATCAATGGACTGGTCAGGTGGGCAGAAAAGTGGCAAATGAAATTTAATCCAGAGAAGTGTGAGGTAATGCATTTGGGGAGGGCTAACAAGGCAGGGGAATACATAATGGCCCGTATTTTCCGATTGCAGGCCTCCCACGGGCGGAGGCCTGCGATCTGGAAAAATCTGTGCCCTTACCTGAGGGCTCCCGGGTCGCGCACAATTCCGCTCCTGGGTCTCTCCAAACTTGAAGTGTACAGGGCCCATATATCCAAGAGGCGCATGTAGTTCGCAGCGTCCCTGGGATCACGTGGGCCATGGGGAGCCAATCACAGAAGGGAATCTCCCTTCATACATTTGACAGGAAGACCTGTCAAATATATGAATGGAGATCAATGAAAAAACATAGTAAAACTTTAAATAATTTTTTTTTTAAATCACATTTTTAAAATGACTTGAAACTACAATAAATTAAGTATTTTAAACAAAAATTTAACTTTTTGAAAAAATAATTGAAGTATTTTACGGGGCTAAAAATAAACTGACCTTTTCTTAAAGTATTTTAAAATGATAAATCAGTGAAAAAAAAAATGTTTTCTTTACTTTTTTTCTACTCTTATCCTGGTAAAAGCAGGCCTTATGCCTGCTTTTACAAGGCATAAGAATTGTAAGGGTTTTCTGCAGGCGGAGGATCTCCAAAAAGCAGAACTATCCGCCCACAGAGGCTCTTCTCCAGGGCAGCCGGAGGATCTGTCAAGAGATTTCTTGACAGATCGGAAAAGCCGGTTTTCAGCGTATGCGCTGTGCATGCCTAAAACTGGCATTTCCAATGTCCCTACGGGTGGGTACATAGCACGTACACACCTGTAGGGATCGAAATATCTGGCCCATTGAATGGGAGGATACTGAGAAGTGTAGAGGAACAGAGGGACCTTGGAGTGCATGTCCACAGATCTCTGAAGGTAGCAGGACAGGGGGATAAGGTGGTTAAGAAGGCATACAGAATGTTTTCCTTTATCAGCCGAGCCATAGAATATAAGAGCAGGGAGGTTATGCTTGAACTGTATAAAACACTAGTTAGGCCGTAGCTAGAATACTGTGTACAGTTCTGGTCATCACATTCCAGGAAAGATGTGATTGCACTAGAGAGGGTACAGAGAAGATTTATGAGGATGTTGCCAGGACTGGAGAATTTTAGCTATGAGGATAGATTGGATAGGCTGTCTTGTTTTGCACACTTTGTACAAAACTAATAAATTGTAGGACAACGGAGTATTACAGTTTAAACTATTTTAATGAAGCATCAGGTCTGTGATCGCTCATACAGCACCGTGTGGACCAGATGGAGTCAGGACCACCTGGGTCTTCCAAACAATAGCAGTCCTTACAGATGCCTGCAGGCCAATGATAAATTAATATGCAAATGTTACATCCCCTTTCTTTTAAAAGAAAAATGTAATGCATTACTTTTGAACCTTTCTTCTACATACTGTTCTCAGTAGCATCAACATATAAGTAAACTCAACATTTAACTAGCGCTGAAAACATCTCAACGTTTCAATAACGATGTACATTTTTTTTTAAGGCAGCGATCCGCCTACACCCTTTGACAGTTTACAAGTCAAGGATAACTCTAGGCTTGACCTCTCATCGGAATGATGGTGTTGTTCCTTGGTGTTCAGGAGGTGCCTGCGATTGCGGCGGTACACCTGTCCTTCTGGGGTGCGGACGTGATACGATCGCTCAGTGTCAGCTGGCTGGATGGCGACTGCTGGCTTCCAGTAGTCATGCTCCTGGATTCTGACGGATTCTCCATTGTGCAGCGGCGGCAGTAGTCTAACTGACCTGTCATAGTATCTCTTTTGGTGTCGCTGTCTCTGTACACGTTTTGCATGCACTTGCTTGCAGCTGACGACCTGCCAGGGCCTGTCTGGGATACGGTGAGGTATCATGGGCTCTTTGACATTTGATGGGCAGCGTTCTAGACAAATGGAACATTTTCCAACAATGTCCTCAATGTGTTTGCACATTCCGGGCCAAAACATAATGTCACGTGCTCTTTGTTTGCATTTTTCCATGCCCATATGTCCAGCATGAATTTTTGTCAACATCTCTTCTCTGAGACTGGTAGGAATTATGATTTCCTCCCCTTTGAAGACGATTCTGTTGATTTGTGACAGTTCATCTCTGTGGTTCCAGAATTCAGATATGCTCTGAGGGCATTTCCTCCTTTCCTCAGGCCATCCTTCATGTATGACTTTGCTCAGCAGTGTAAGTTGTGCATCTTTCTCTGTTTCTGCTCGGATCTCCTTCAGTTTTGAGTCACTCACAGGTAAGCTGTTGTACACCATGTGCACCTGCACATCCATGCCTTCACTGAGGCTGCTGTCCTGGTAGCTAAGAGACTTTATGGAGAGCGTGTCTGCAACAGGAATGTCTTTGCCTGGACGGTGAATGATTGTGAAGTCATACTTCTGTAGCTGAAGGATAATTCTCTGTAGCCTTGGTGGGGCTACGGCTAGTGGTTTCCTCATGATTGACTCGAGGGGCTTGTGGTCGGATTTCACAATGATTTGTCAGCCATAGACGCACTGGTGGAAACGCTTACATCCAAACAGAATTGCATATAGCTCTTTCTCGATTTGAACATAGTTGATTTCACTGTCTGAGAGAGATCTGGAAGCGTAGCCGATGGGCTTTCCTTCTTGCAGTAATACTGCGCCTAGTCAGTACTTTGACGCGTCCACTTGTAGTCTGAGCTCTTTGTTGGGGTCGAAGTAGGCAAGAACTGGTCCTGGTTCTCTGGTGATTAGGTCTTTCATTTTCTGAAATGCTGTGTCATGTTGTTTGTCCCACAGGAACTCATTGGATTGTTTGAGCAACTGACGCATGGGTGCGTTGATTTCGGAAAGGCTCAGGGCAAACTTGGCTAAGTAGTTAACCATGCCTAGTACTGTCTCTAGCTCTGCGCAGATCTTCGGTGGCTCCATCTTCTTGATGGCGGAGATTTTCTCTGGATCCAGCTTAATGCCATCAGTTGAGAGGCGATGCCCGAAATACCTGATCTCAGTGGATCCGATTATGCTTTTCTCGGGGTTGAGCCAGATACCTTTCTCCCGTGATCTTTGTAGCATCGCACGGAGGTTCCTGTCATGTTCCTCTCTATTCCTGCCATAGATGAGGATGTCATCTACGATTGTGACTGCTCCATCGAGGCCTTCATAGGTTTCGTCGATCTTCCACTGGAATTCATCCTGAGCTGAGATAAGACCAAATGGTAAACGCAGAAATCGATAGCATCCAAATGGTGTGTTGAACATTGTTAGCTTAGATGACTCTTCTGTGCGCTTGATATTCCAGTATCCTGATCGTTCGTCCATTACACTGAAGTGGCGTGCTCCCACTAGCTTGGGTGTGATGTCATCTAGCATTGGTAGAGGGTAGTGAGGGCATTTGATAGCCTTGTTCAAATCTCTGGGGTCGAGCAGACTCTGAGCTTGCCTGTACGTGGTTTCTCAACCACTACTAACGCGTTGACGCACTCTGTCGGTTCTGTTTCCCAGACGATGATTTCTGTATTCTCCATACTCTGCAGCTCCTCCTTCAGGCGACTACATAGAGCAAGGGGTATCCTTCTCAGTGGGCAAACCACAGGGGTTGCTGCTGGGTCAAGGTGAATAGTGCATTCACCTGGGAATAGTCTGATTCCTTTGAAAACGTCAGCAAACTCTTCCATGACTGTCTGCTTCTCGACTGGTACTGTCAATGATAGCACTAGCTTGACGAGGTCCATGTCTAAACATGCCTTTAGACCTAGCACTGGAGGTGCTTGAGTGTCAATAATGTAAAAGTCCAACATCATGTTGCTTTCTTTGTACTTGCATTTCATCACGCATGTGCCTTTTACAATGAGCTTCTCACCCCCATAGCCGGTCAGTTTGCGTGAGGTGGGCTGTAGCTCACACTCATCCTTCAAGCTGTGATACTCACTCAGAGGAATTACATTAACCTGAGATCCAGTGTCTAGTTTAAACTTAAGCTCTTTGCCCTGTTTTCCTATCTCAATATTGGCAAAAGCTTGCTCAGTCTCTGAAATCTGTTTTTTCTGTGACACAGAATCAATAAACAGTTCCTCTGCATTTGGCTCTCTATCTGGCATTTGGCTGTCACTCACTGTGTGTACTGCTTTTCTGAAAACAGTCTTGCAAACTTTAGCAAAGTGGTTCCATTTACCACATTTAGCACATTGCCTTCCTTTCGCAGGGCAGTGCTCCTTTTCTCCATGCCAGTTGTTTTCACAATAGCCACAGTTTTTGAAGCGTTTTATGTCTGTGTCGCCCATTTTTAGAACTCTCGCTGTTCTTTCTGTTCTGAAACACGCTCTCTGGGCAGTGTTCTTTGCTGTGTATCTATTAACTGCGTGCACTGTCTGCTCACGCGAGCTGTTCATGGCGCCAGTTATGGTTTTCAACTGTGCTTGGGCTATCTCGTGAGGTCTAGCTATGTCTATAGCTTTGTCCAGCGTTAGCCCAGACCCAACATTCAAAAGTTTTTCTCTCACTTTAGCTGAATGTACTCCAAACACGATGCGGTCTCTGACCATCTCACCTTTATCGGCATATTCACAGTCTTTTACCAGCAGTTTTAACTCAGTCATGAACTGTTCAAATGACTCACTAGCTCCTTGTACTTTCTCCTGAAACTTATACCTAGCGAATATCGTATTTGTCTTGGGCATCACATATGCTCCAAAATGGTCAAAATAACTTTTCAGTACCTTTGCTTCATCCGCGGTGAGAGACCATGTGTTAAAAATGTCTCTCCCTTTTTCTTCGATCCACAGGAGTAGGTAGCTGCATTTTTCTTCCTCTCCTTTTCTTTTCAATGGACCCGAGAACATTAATTCCACGTGTTGCTTGAACTTGCACTATTCTCTATGTAAGTTCAAAGATTCCCAATTCATTCGAGGTAAGGGAGCTCCAACGATGTCCATTTCAAATCCCTGTTCTGACACCATGTCTTGTTTTGCACACTTTGTACAAAACTAATAAATTGCAGGACAACGGAGTATTACAGTTTAAACTATTTTAATGAAGCATCAGGTCTGTGATCTCTCATACAGCACCGTGTGGACAAGGTGGAGTCAGGACCCCCTGGGTCTTCCAAACAATAGCAGTCCTTACAGATGCCTGCAGGCCAATGATAAATCAATATGCAAATGTTACATGGGCTCGGGTTGTTTTCTTATGAACAGAGGAAGCTGAGAGGAGACTTGATTGAGGTGCATAAGATTTTGAGAGGCCTAGATAGAGTGGATAGGAAGGACCTATTTCCCTTAGCAATGAGGTCACTAACCAGGGGGCATAGATTTAAAGTAATTGGTAGAAGGATTAGAGGGGAGATGAGGAGAACTTTTTTCATCCAGAGGATGGTGAGGGTCTGGAACTCACTGCTTGAAAGGGTGGTAGATGCAGAAATGCTCATCACATTTAAAAAGTACTTGGATATGCAGTTGAAGTGCCGTAACCTACAAGCTGCGGACCAAGAGCTGGAAAGTGGGATTAGGCTGGATAGCTCTTTTTCGGCCGGCACAGACATGATGGTCAAATGGCCTCCTTCTGTGTTGTAAATTTCTATGATTCTACAGTCACTAGATAGCAATCAAAAACAACAAGCCAACTCTCCGACACCTCCTCCTACCTCCACCTGGACCATGACCCCACTACCGAACATCAAACCACCGTTTCCAAGACTGTCACTGACCTCAACTCCTCTGGAGATCTTCCCCCCACTGCCACCAACCTCATAGTTCCCCAACCCCGCACAGCCTGCTTCTACCTCCTTCCCAAGATCCACAAACAGGACTGCCCTGGTAGACCCATCGTTTCAGCCTGTTCTTGCCCCATGGAACTTATCTCTTCCTATCTTGACTCCATCTTTTCTCCCCTTGTCCAGTCTTTTCCCACCTACATCCGCGACTCTTCGGACGCCCTCCGTCACTTTAACAGTTTCCAGTTTCCTGGCCCCAACCGCTTCCTTTTCACCATGGACGTACAATCCCTCTACACCTCCATCCCCCACCCGGATGGCCTGAGTGCACTCCGCTTCTTCCTTGAACAGAGGCCCGACCAGTCCCCATCCTCCACCACCCTCCTCCGCCTGGCTGACCTTATTCTCACATTGAACAACTTCTCCTTTAACTCCACTCATGTCCTCCAAATCAAAGGTGTTGCCATGGGTACCCGCATGGGTCCTAGCTATGCCTGCCTTTTCATGGGCTATGTGGAACAATCTCTGTTCCAGTCCTACTCGTGTCCCCTCCCTCACCTCTTTTTCCGATACATTGATGACTGTATCGGTGCCGTTTCCTGCTCTCGTCCCGAACTTGACAATTTCATTCACTTTGCCTCCAATTTCCACCCTTCCCTCACCTTCACATGGTCCATCTCTGACTCTTCCCTTCCCTTCCTCAACTTCTCCGTCTCCATCTCTGGAGATAGGAGATCGACCAATATTCACTACAAGCCCACTGACTCCCACAGCTACCTGTACTGCACTTCCTCCCACCCCGCTTCCTGTAAGGACTCTATTCCATTCTCCCAGTTTCTCCATCTCCGCCGTATCTGCTCCGACGATGCCACTTTCCACACCAGTGCTTCAGACATGTCTTCCTTTTTCCGCAACCGAGGATTCCCCTCTACCGTGATTGACACTGCCCTCGACCGTGTCAGTTCTATCTCCTGCACTTCTGCCCTCACCCCTGCCCCTCCCTCCCGGAACCACGATAGGGTTCCCCTTGTCCTCACCTTTCACCCCACCAGCCTCCACATTCAACGGATCATCCTCCGGCATTTCCGCTACCTCCAAAGTGATCCCACCACCAAACGTATCTTCCCCTCCCCTCCCCTTTCAGCATTCCACAGGGACCGCTCCCTCCGAGACACCCTAGCCCACTCCTCTATCACACCAAACAGCCTTTCCCCTTCGCCTGGCACCTTCCCGTGCAAGCAGAGGAGATGTAACACTTGCCCCTATACCTCCCCCCTTCCCACTGTCCAGGGCCCCAAACACCCCTTCCAGGTGAAACAGCGATTTACTTGTACTTCTTGCAATCTAGTATACTGTATTCGCTGCTCACGATGCGGTCTCCTCTACATTGGGGAGACTGTGGTAAACCACTGTTAACCTGTACATGCCTGTGTGGTAAACCACTGTTAACCCTGTACAAGTCCAGGCATGTCTCAGCCCCTGGCTCCACCCCTAAGCCTGGGTATAAAGGTGACTCACCACCCTTCCCCCAGGAGCTCTTAGGATGGATTCACTAGCAGAGGCATGCTCTATTTCTTAGTCAATAAAAGCCTACTTCATTTAAGTCCATCTCGTAGTCTTTGGCATTGTTGATAGCGCATCAATTTTATTGACTAATTTTCAACATGGAGCAAATCTTGAAGCCGGAACGTTTAGACCTGGATCCTCAAGCAGCAGATGCAGCCAATAACTTTGAACACTGGCTGAGCTGTTTCGAAGCCTTCCTGGAGGCCTCCAGCACTACTGTCACTACAGATGACGCGAAACGGCTTGTCTTGAACTCACGGGTGAGCCACCGAGTCTACTCGATCATCCGAGACGCCACTACTTACGCGGCCGCCATCGCGACGCTAAAGGAACAATACGTGAGGCCTGTTAACGAGGTCTATGCCAGACACCTCCTGGCTACCCGAAAACAGCGCCCCGGGGAATCGGGCGCTGAATATTTACTGGCACTGAGAGTCCTCGGCTGGGAATGTAATTGCAAAGCGGTGACGGCCAAGGAATGCACGGAAGACCTGATCCAAGACGCCTACGTAGCCGGCATCAGGTCCAACTATACTCGGCAGAGGCTGCTGGAACAGAGGGGGCTCGACCTGCAGAAGACGGTGGCCCTCGCTAACTCGTTAGACGTGGCCCTCCAGAACATGGACGCCTACCCCCCTGACCAGATGGCCACGTGGATGCCACGGGAGCAGCCATCTTGGGACCCGGTAAGGCCACAAGCCGCCAGCAGCCCAACTACAGCTGCAATGACCAGAGGCCAGAAATGCTACTTCTGCGGCCAGGCCAAGCACCCCAGACAGCAATGCCCAGCAAAGGACGCGACCTGCTCCAAATGCGGCAAGAAAGGCCACTACGCGAGAGTGTGCAAGGCGAAATCGACCCCCAATTCCAGCAGCGCCGCGTGTGAATCGTACAGGCCGCCATTTTGGACCCCACCAACCACGTGTGAGACGTGCGGGCCGCCATTTTGGACACCATCAGCCGAGGGGGAGCCGCCATCTTGGACACCATCTCGGGACCAGGCCCTCGGCGCGGGCGAATACTACAGCGACCCACCGACCTCGACGATGGCCTCCATCACCCTGGACCAATCTAGGCCCCACCAACTAGCCAGGTCCATGATGAACGTAAAGGTAAATGGCCATGCCACAAATTGCCTTTTCGACTGCGGAAGCACGGAGAGCTTCATCCACCCCGACACGGTGCGACGCTACTCCCTATCGGTTATGCGCACACGCCACCAGGTCTTTATGGCCTCAAAGTCCCATACGGCGGACGTCGGCGGCTACTGTGTAGCGACTCTGACAGTGAACGGCGTGGAGTACAGAGAGTTTAAATTCCTCGTCCTGCCACAGCTTTGCGCTCCCGTACTGCTAGGATTAGACTTCCAGTGCCAACTGGAGAGCGTCACGATGGCATATGGCGGGCCCCTGCCCCCACTTACAGTCTGCAGCCAGCAGAATTTAAACACGGCGCCGCGCAAAGTATGCAGCCTGTCCACCCTGAAGGTCAAACCCCCCCCGTTGTTCGCTAACCTCGCCAAAGACTGCAAGCCAATTGCTACTAAAAGCAGGCGGTACAGTGCCGGGGATAGGAGCTTTATTAAATCAGAAGTACAAAGACTCCTGAGGGAAGGGATTATCGAGGGCAGCACCAGCCCATGGTGAGCCCAAGTGATGGTAGTAAAGACCGGCGAAAAACGGCGCCTGGTTATTGATTACAGCCAGACGATCAATCGATACACGCAATTAGATGCATACCCACTTCCCCGCATATCTGACATGGTCAACCAGATAGCACAATACCGGGTATTCTCGACGATTGATCTGAAGTCGGCATACCACCAGCTCCCCATCAGGCCTGAGGACCACCAGTACACGGCCTTCGAGGCTGACGGTCACCTCTACCACTTCCTCCGAGTCCCCTTCGGCGTCACCAACGGGGTCTCGGTCTTCCAAAGAGAGATGGACCGGATGGTTGACCAGAACGCGCTGCAGGCCACCTTCCCCTATCTAGACAACGTCACCATCTGTGGCCATGACCGGCAGGACCACGACGCCAACCTAGAAAAATTCCTCCGTACGGCCCAACGGCTGAATCTGACATAAAAAAGAGAAAAATGTATGTTCCGCACCGCGCGCCTCGCTATTCTTGGCTGCCTGGTGGAAAACGGAGTCATCGGCCCCGACCCCGACCGAATGCGCCCCCTCCTGGAACTACCCCCCCCCCCACTGCCTAAAAGCCCTGAAGAGATGCCTAGGGTTCTTCTTTTACTACGTCCAGTGGGTGCCCAACTATGCGGACAAAGCCCGGCCCCTCATCAAGTCAACCTCCTTCCCCCTGACGGCAGTGGCCCGTGCGGCCTTCACCCTCATAAAAGAGGACATTGCGAAGGCCACAATGCACGCAGTGGATGAGTCCATCCCTTTCCAAGTGGAGAGCGATGCATCCGAATTCGCCCTAGCCGCAACCCTTAACCAGGCGGGGAGACCCATGGCCTTTTTTTCACAGACCCTCCAGGGCCCCGAAATTCGACACTCCTCAGTCGAGAAGGAGGCCCAGGCGATAGTGGAGGCTATACGGCACTGGAGACATTACCTGGCCGGTAAACGTTTCACCCTGCTCACTGACCAACGGTCAGTAGCATTTATGTTTAACAACAGACAAAGGGGGAAAATCAAAAATGATAAGATATTGCGGTGGAGGATCGAGTTATCCACCTACAACTACGATATCTTATACCGGCCCGGGAAACTTAATGAGCCCCCAGACGCCCTATCCCGTGGGACATGTGCCAATGCACAAGTCGATAGGCTACGGACCCTCCACAATGATCTCTGCCACCCGGGGGTCACCAGGTTCTTCCACTTTATTAAAGCTCCCAACCTGCCTTACTCCATCGAGGAGGTCAGGACCATGACCAGGAACTGCCAGGTCTGCGCCGAATGCAAACCGCATTTTTATAGGCCAGACAGGGCACACCTGATTAAAGCCACCCGCCCCTTCGAACGTCTCAGCGTCAATTTCAAGGGGCCCCTTCCCTCCTCTGACCGCAACACGTACTTCCTCAATATTATTGATGAGTACTCCCGTTTCCCCTTCGCCATCCCCTGCCCGGACATGACCAGCGCCACAGTCATCAGGTGCCTCCACGACCTGTTCGCCATATTTGGCTTCCCCAATTACATCCACAGCGACAGGGGCTCGTCGTTCATGAGCGACAAGCTGCGCCAGTACCTGCTCGAGAAGGGCATAGCCACGAGCAGGACTACCAGCTACAACCCCCGGGGTAATGGACAGGTAGAGAGGGAGAATGCAACGGTGTGGAAGACCGCCATGCTCGCCCTAAAATCCAAGGGCCTCCCAATCTCCCACTGGCAAGATGTCCTCCCCGATGCGCTCCACTCCATACGATCACTGCTCTGTACTGCCACAAACGCCACCCCTCACGAGAAGATGTTCGTCTTCCCCAGGAAATTCACCTCGGGGACATCACTACCGCCATGGCTGACGTCTCCGGGACCCGTCCTGCTCAGGAAACGCGTGAGGAGCCATAAGATGGACCCCCTGGTCGAAAAGGTTCACCTCCTCCACGCCAACCCACAGTACGCCTACGTGGCGTATCCTGACAGGCGGAAGGACACAGTCTCAATTCGAGACCTCGCACCCTCAGGTACCACCCGAAACACCATCGATCACCATCCACTACCTCCACCCACCACCACTACCCACGACGCACCACCGGGGTGTCTACCACAAACTGACGACATGCCGGTGCCATCCCTACCCCGAGAGGACGACACGCCAGTGCTCCGTCCCACGCGAGAAGCGGCCGCGGGCAAAGAACTGCCGCAACCGGCACCACGAAGATCATTATGGCAGACAAGACCCCCGGAGAGACTTTCGTATACGAACTTTTGAAACACTTCACCCCGCCGGACACTTTTTTAAACGAGGGGTGAATGTGGTAAACCACTGTTAACCTGTACATGCCTGTGTGGTAAACCACTGTTAACCCTGTACAAGTCCAGGCATGTCTCAGCCCCTGGCTCCACCCCTAAGCCTGGGTATAAAGGTGACTCACCACCCTTCCCCCGGGAGCTCTTAGGATGGATTCACTAGCAGAGGCATGCTCTAGCTCTTAGTCAATAAAAGCCTACTTCATTTAAGTCCATCTCGTAGTCTTTGGTATTGTTGATAGCGCATCAGAGACCAAACGCAGATTGGGTGACCGCTTTGCGGAACACCTCCGTTCAGTCCGCAAGGGTGACCCCGAGCTTCCGGTCGCCTGTCATTTTAATTCAACGCTCCATTCCCACTCGGACCTCAACGTCCTTGGCCTCTTGGATTGTTCCACGGAAGCTCAACGTAAACTCGAGGAACAGCACCTCATCTTCCGATTAGGCACTCTGCAGCCTTCCGGACTCAATATCGAGTTCAACAATTTCAGATCATAACCTCGGCCCCTATTTCATTTTTTCTTGTAATTTTTCCACTCCTTTCCCCCCCTCCTTTCCTTTTGTTTCGCTCTCACACCTGGCAGCTATCCCTTGCCCTGCCAGTACACTTTACACCCAATCTCAGCCTATTACCATCTCGTCTAGCTTCTAACACCTTTTATTGTCTTTTTTACTTCTTTTGTTTCTTTTATTCTTTTGTCTGATCGCAGCTCTGCCTCCGATCTATCTTTTCTTTCCAGTTTTGAAGAAGGGTTCGACCCGAAACGTCAACTCAAATTTCTGTCCACGGATGTTGCCTGACCTGCTGAGTTTTTCCAGCATTTTCTGTTGTTATAACAAATTTCTATAGCTCCGTTAACACAGAAAAATCTCCCAAGATGCTTCACGGAGGCATAATTGGACAAAAATAGATGCTAACACAAAGAAGGAGATACTCGAAGGGCTAACCAATTGTTTGGTCAAAAGGTGGTTTTTAAAGAGGAGTTGGTGAGGTGGAAGGATTTAGGAAGGGAATTCCAAAGCATGGACAATGCAGGAGCAGTTTGAAAGGATGCCATCTATTCCACGGTGCCCAGGATAATCAGGATTCTAATCATAGAACCATAGAAATTAAAGAAGTAGGTTAGTTGACCCATCATGTCGGTGCTAACTCTTTGCTTGAGCAATCCAAAACTAATTCCACGGTTCTCTTACCAAAGTCCTGTAACTTCCACAGCTTCAAATTTTTGTCCAATTTTCCCTTAAAAGATGCCTAGAAATTCGGTGGGCTGTGCCACCAGTTAACGCCCAAAGAGGGCACTTAGTGGCTTTAGCGCCACTGGCCACGCCCCCCGCATAATTTAACGGGGCGCTAATGGCGGCATTAGCCTGTAGCGCTGCGCCGCCACCGATGACGTCATCGGCGTGCACAGCACCCCGCTAATGCCCCAATCGCGATATTGGGTCGCGCCCCCCGCTGTAACGCCGGTCGCAATCTGCGACCGGTTCAGGGGGGCCGACCTGCGGCGGTAGTTGCGCTAATTAAAGGGGAGGTGCGGGGTGGCCATTTTTTTTGCTGGCCGCCTGCCAGCACCTCCTCGCGCTTCCGTCCTCGGCCTCCTGAGCCACATCCCGGGCAGTGCCGGCTGTGTCCCAAGAGCCCGGCACCTCTCCTCGGTGCCAGGCTCTTTTGCCGACACTCGCGATCTCTGATCGAGCTCTTGCAGGCCCCTCTCCTTTAAGAAGGGGAGGAAGGCCTGCAGTACTGCAGTGCGCCGTGCCGCTTCCGTTTGGGGCGCTGAAACTGAATATCGCACTGGCACAATCGGCTCCTTCCGGGGCGGAACTTCCGGCGCCCAGGCGAGCTTGGCGCCCCAAATGGGGCGCCACCGAATTTCTGGGCCGTAATGTTGTTTGCTTCAAGCACTCCCTATGGCAAAGCGTTCCATGCTCTACCAATCTTCTAAGTAAAGACATTTAAGTCTTTAGTAAAGGCCCACAGCCCCGAGACCGGAGGAGCAGCGGACCTGCGCGGAAGCAGCCCGAGGCGGGAGAGCTTAAAGGCTTGAGAGGGAGCAGTCAGAGGCACCGAGGCCCACAGCCCCGAGACCGGAGGAGCAGCGGACCTGCGCGGAAGCAGCCCGAGGCGGGAGAGTTTAAAAGCTCACCTTTCGCGGGCTTTTTCTTTCACAGCTGGTGCAATCAGGAGAGCAGGAGGCCAGTAACTCTTATATAGGTGGAGCTGTTGCTAAACCCGAAACACTACAGTGTAGTGTCTCCCACCCTTCCACCTCCTCTAACCTTTTAGGGGTTAGGGGAAGTTGAAAAGGTAGGTTCAATTTATTTTATTTCAGGAGCCTAACCTAGGTGGAAAAGGTTCCAGGACAGGAGGCGGCAGTGAAAATACAACACCAGAAAACAGGTAGGTGACTGGTTGGTGAGTACTTTCACAAACTTATTCTAAGTAGAATTCAATAATTAAGCTAAATCGTAGTAAATAAAAGGGTATTACAAGGGTTAAGTCATGGAAGGGCAGCTCGGACCCGTGCCATGCTCCTCCTGTGCCATGTGGGAAATCAGGGACACTGTCCCTGACAACTATGTGTGCAGGAAGTGTGTCCAGCTGCAGCTCCTAGCGGACCGCATGGCGGCGCTGGAGCTGCGAATGGACTCACTCTGGAGCATACGCGATGCTGAGGATCTTGTGGATAGCACATTCAGTGAGTTGGTCACACCGCAGGTAAAGGCTAGCTCAGACAGTAAATGGGTGACCAAAAGGCAGGGTAAAGGCAGGAAGGTAGTGCAGGAGTCGCCTGCGGTCATCTCCCTCCAAAACAGGTTTACCGTTTTGGGTACTGTTGGGGGAGATGACTTATCAGGGGAAGGCACCAGCAGCCAGGTTCAGGGCACCATGACTGGCTCTGCTGCACAGAAGGGCGGAAAAAAGAGGGATAGGGCCATAGTGATAGGGGATTCAATTGTAAGGGGGATAGATAGGAGTTTCTGTGGCCGAGACCGAGACTCCAAGATGGTATGTTGCCTCCCTGGTGCAAGGGTCAAGGATGTCTCGGAGCGGGTGCAGAGCATTCTGAAGGGGGAGGGGGATCAGCCAGTTGTCGTGGTACATGTAGGTACCAACGATGTAGGTAAAAAGAGGGAGGAGGTCCTACAAGCTGAATTTAGGGAGTTAGGAGCTAAATTGAAAAGTAGGACCTCAAAGGTAGTAATCTCTGGATTGCTACCAGTGCCACGAGCTAATAAGTTTAGAGAGAGTAAGATAGATAAGCTAAATACGTGGCTTGAGCAGTGGTGCAAGGGAGAGGGATTTAAATTCCTGAGGCATTGGAACCAGTTCTTGGGGAGGAGTGACCTGTACCAAGGGGACGGTCTACACCTGAACTGTGAGGGAGCCGATGTCCTCGGGGTAATATTTTCTAGGGCGGTTCGGGAGGATTTAAACTAATTTGGCAGGGGGATGGGAACCTAGGTAGTGGAAAAGAGGGAAGTCATATGAAGTCAGAAATAGACGGTAGAAAGGTGAGAAGCAATAAGCAAAGGAGAGAAACACAAAGGGCCAAACTAATTCATAATGAGAGTGTGAAAAAAGCAAGCCTGAAGGCTTTGTATCTTAATGCTAGAAGCATTAGGAACAAGGTGGATGAATTAGTTGTGGAAATAGAGGTAAACAAGTATGATTTGATTGGGATTACAGAAACGTGGCTGCAGGGTGGGCAAGGCTGGGAACTTAACATCCAGGGATATACAATATTTAGGAAGGATCGGCAAAAAGGTAGGGGAGGTGGGGTAGCATTGCTGGTAAAGGAGGGGATTAATGCAATGGAAAGGAAGGATATTAACTCGGATGAAACGGAATCTGTATGGGTAGAAATGAGAAATAGCAAGGGGAGGAAAACGTTAGTGGGTGTGATATATAGGCCTCCAAATAGTAATATGGAGGTGAGGGAAGGCATAAAAAGGGAAATTAGAGAAGCGTGCGATAAGAGCACAGCTGTCATCATGGGTGACTTTAATTTACATATTGATTGGACTACCCAAATTAGTAAAAATTCTGAGGAGGAGGAATTCCTGGAATGTTTTCGGGACGGTTATCTGGACCAATATGTCGAGGAGCCGACTCGAGATCAGGCCATTTTAGACTGGGTATTGTGCAATGAGAAGGGACTTATCAGCAATCTTCTTGTACGAGGCCCCTTGGGTCAGAGCGATCATAATATGATCGAGCTCTCAGTCGAGATGGAGAGTGAGGAAATTGAATCAGAGACTAAGGTCCAGAACTTAAATAAAGGGAATTACGAGGGTATGAGACGGGAATTGGGTAAGATTGATTGGGTGGTGTTTCTGGGGGGATTGACAGTGGATAGACAATGGCAAGCATTCAAAGATAGAATGGAAGAATTCCAGAACATGTTTATACCGGTTTGGCATAAAAATAAACCTAAAAAGGTGACTCAACCGTGGATAACGAGGGAAATTAGGGACAGCATAAAATCAAAAAAAAGGGCATATCAACTGGCAAAAAAAAGCACCAGACCGGAAGATTGGGGGCAGTACAGGATACAGCAAAAGAGGACAAAGGGATTAATCAGGAAGGGGAAAATAGAATACGAAAGTAAACTTGCAGCAAACATAAAGACAGACTGCAAAAGCTTTTATCGGTATATCAGGAGGAAAAGACTGGTAAAATCCCAAGTCGGTCCCTTGCAGTCCGATTCGGGAGAATATATAATGGAGAATAAGGAAATGGCAGACCAATTAAACTCATACTTTGGTTCTGTATTCACAAAGGAGGACACAAATAACCTCCCAGGAATATCGGCAAACATAGGGACTAATGAGAGGGAGGAGCTGACAGAAATTAGTATCTCTAGGGATATGGTGTTGGGTAAGTTGAGGGGACTGAAGGCCGACAAATCCCCAGGGCCTGATAAACTACATCCTAGGGTACTTAAGGAGGTGGCCCTGGAGATAGCAGATGCTCTAAGGATCATCTTCCGGAACTCCATTGACTCGGGAACAGTACCCGTGGATTGGAGGCTAGCTAATGTTACCCCAATATTTAAAAAGGGGGGTAGAGAGAAAGCAGGGAATTATAGACCAGTAAGCCTTACATCGGTTGTGGGCAAAATGCTAGAGTCCATTATTAAGGATAAAATAGCGGAGCACTTGACAAATGGGGAAAGGATCGGACAGAGTCAACATGGATTTACAAAGGGTAAATCGTGTTTGACTAATCTGCTGGAATTTTTTGAGGAGGTAACTGGTAGAATAGATGGGGGAGAGCCAGTGGATGTGGTGTACCTTGACTTCCAGAAAGCCTTCGATAAGGTTCCACACAAAAGATTATCATGCAAAATTAAGGCTCATGGGATTGGGGGCAAAGTATTAACGTGGATAGAGAACTGGCTGGCGGATAGAAAACAGAGAGTTGGAATAAACGGCTCGTTTTCGGAGTGGCAGGCAGTGACCAGCGGGGTGCCGCAAGGATCTGTCCTGGGACCCCAGCTGTTCACAATATATATAAATGATCTGGATCAGGGAATTGGATGCAATATTTCCAAATTCGCTGACGACACTAAACTAGGAGGAGGGGTGGGCTCTGATGAGGATGTCAGGAGGCTACAGTGTGATTTGGACAGGTTGGGGGAATGGGCGGATACGTGGCAGATGCACTATAATGTGGATAAATGCGAGGTTATCCACTTTGGGGGTAAAAACAGGAGGGTAGATTATTATCTAAATGGCAATAGATTGGGAGATGGGGAAGTGCAGAGGGACCTGGGTGTTCTTGTGCACCAGTCACTGAAGGAGAGCATGCAGGTGCAACAGGCGATTAAGAAGGCAAATGGTATGTTGGCCTTCATATCAAGGGGGTTCGAGTATAGGAATAGGGATACCTTACTACAGCTGTACAAGGTGCTGGTGAGACCGCATCTGGAGTATTGTGTACAGTTTTGGTCGCCCCATCTGCGGAAGGATGTTCTTGCCATGGAAAGAGTGCAACGGCGATTCACCAGGCTGATACCTGGAATGGCGGGAATGACCTACGAAGAGAGATTAAATAGTTTGGGCTTGTACTCACTGGAGTTTAGAAGATTGAGAGGGGATCTCATCGAAACATATAAAATTATGGCAGGCCTGGACAGGCTGAATTCAGAGAGAATGTTTCCAATGGCCGGGGAGCACAGAACCAGGGGCCACAGTCTAAAAATAGCGGGCAAATCATTTAAAACAGAGATGAGGAAGAATTTCTTCACTCAAAGAGTGGTGAGCCTGTGGAATTCCCTGCCACAGAGGGCTGTGAAGGCTAATTCAATAAATATTTTCAAGAGAGAATTGGATATATTTCTGAAGGCTAAGGGGATTAAGGGTTACGGAGAAAAGGCGGGGACGGGGTACTGAACTGGTAAGATCAGCTATGATCTCAGACGAAGATCAGCCATGATCTCATTGAATGGCGGAGCAGGCTCGAAGGGCCGAATGGCCTACTCCTGTTCCTATCTCTATGTATCTATGTATTTCTTGTGATCTCTCTGCTTACTCTCTTTATGACAATTTTAAATGGATAACTCCTCACTGACTCGCCAACATGTGGAAAGAGTCTTTCTTTATTTACTCTATGAAAACGGTTGGTAAAATATCTATTCAATCTCATTTTAGTCTTCTCTGCCCCAGTGGAAATAGTCCCAGTATGTCAAGTCATTCCTTATCACTACAATGGCCTCTCATATGAAATTCAGGAATTCTCATCCTGTCAAATGAACTTCAGCACTTTTCTACCAATTTCAGCTTGTGAAACTAGAACATTAAGTTCATTGATGTATGATGAGAAATCACTTCAATAAAGTGATGAGGTGAATCATGTGGAGGAATATAATATGAATATATTATGAGCACTTCTTAAAGATTAATATGTTTTCCAATAATGCATTTCTTTTTTTTACCCTAGACACATCAAAATGGCAGCACCAAAAGTCTACAGTCAAAGCTCCCTGTGATATGACAAGATCCTTAAAACGCTTCAAATTGGAGTGTGAAGGTTATAAAGGTAAGGATGAATTGTATGAAACACCAGAGATCTGTTCTGCCAGGACCATTCATTTGTGATCTGTGGAATGTAACTGTCAAGGTTGAATAATGTGGGCTGCCCTGGTCAGATTAATCTCATGAAGTTTCAGCTCCAGTGATGGTGGGGGTTCCTGGAGAAATCGCACAAGTTTACCTTGTTAGAGATTTTACCAGCAGTTAGCTACTTCCCTCAGGGGATTAGATGGGTTGGTTCGTGTCTTTGAATGGGCAGATACAGTAAACTCTTGTTTAAACGGCACTTAATCATCCGGAATTCTTTAATAACTGGCAAAATTGCCTACCTCTCTGTTATCCGGAATTTTCCATCAACCGGCACCATCCCTGTTCCGTAGGTGCCGGATACGAAAGAGTTTACTGTAGCAGGAAAAAGTATTACTGGGCCAAATTGGACATTGGTCACTCCATGTTTGTGCTCTAATTTGTAGACAACACAAAAAATGGGCAGGGCGGTTAACTGTGAAGAGGACTGTAAATTACTTCACGAGGACATAGACAGGTTAATTGATTGGGCACATAGATGTCAGACGACATTTAATGTGGAAAAATGGGAGGTGATTTATTTATGGGAAAGAATATACACTTAATGGTAAAACTTTAAAAGGAGTAAAGGAACAGAAAGATTTAAGGGTTCAGATACACAAGCCCTTAAAAGCATCACGAGAAGTTAATAAAGGTATTTTGATTAAAAAACATGTCTTATTTCCCGACCAGTGATACATACATCTCACTATAACATTCTCTGATATGTCACAACTTTTATTATCAGATTGACAAAGGAGGCCATTGTGTATTCTCAAACTGCCAATGCATTAAGCACAAGTCTGTCGCTGATTTGCTATTCAAGAATTGTTTCTTCAAACCAAAAGACAATTAGCTTATGGTTTGATGTGTAAGGACCCTTCCAATGTATTTCTGTTGACATATGAAAAGTTACTTGAGGGTAAATTTTATGATCAATTGGCATAAAATCATGCAAAGCTATGCACTGAGAGAGCTAAATGTTAAAATTTACCCTTTAAGGTGCAATGGCTCATGCAGCTGTGATTTTCTTCACCTTCTCAACATATTGGCCCAGAAATTCGTGTCGGGGGCTTCCCACGGGTGCAAGCCCCCGACCTACGCTTACCTAGCGCGACGGCAGTTGAAGCCTCGATTCGGTAAGAACTGTCAAACTCATGAAAACTCCGGGCGCTCAAAACAGTACTTAAACTTGAAATCATTTTTTTTTAAATAACACTATTTAAAAAAACTATAAATAACTTTAAATAACTATTTTAAACAATAATTTAAATTTTTGAAAAAAATAATTTTATAAAAAATCAGGGCTAAAAATATACTTACCTTACTGTAAAGTCTTTAAAAATAATAAACTTGTGGAAAAAAAATTCTAATTTTAATTAATAGACCACTTACCTTTTAAAATGAAGTCCTTAAGTCTGCTTTTTTAAAGTGTAAAAAGTGGAGGCCTTCACGCTCGGGCAAACCTGGAAAAAAAAAGGAAGTTCAACGCGCACGTGCAGACTCCTGCGCGCATGCGTTCGACCTCTGAACCCCTTGGTTCAGAGGATCGGAAATGTCGGTTTCCCGCGCATGCGCTGTGCATGCAGAAAACCAGCAATTCCATCGGTCCCACGCGTGAGTACACGGTGCTTACTCACGCGTTGGGACACTAATTTCTGGGCCATTGCCTTTTAGATTCCGTTTAATTTATGTTTCATTCTTTGTGCTGCAGAGCAAAACTTCTCTCAGCCTTCCTTTCAGCACCAATATACATATGGATTCATTTGAATTTTTTAAACATCTACTTGTGATTCTGAGACTGGAGTCTCTGCTCTTGATGATTCTTTTTCATTCTGGCCTCTTTATCTCATAGCTGAAACAGCTCGTTGCCCCATGACACTCAATTGCTATCAGCAGTTAATACGAACATAATAAGCATGCATAATTGGCCATGTGCTTTAACCAATGCATGTGCACTGATCAGTTTACCTTCGAAGAATCCTTTTACACACAGTAATTGAGGAAGAAGAACTTTAAATTCTAAAAAGAACTAATCCAAACAGTGCCAACGCATAATCATTAGACCAGCGACTACACTTTAAAAGTACTTCATTGGCTGTGAAGCGCTTTGGGATGTCCTGAGGTCTTGAAAAACGCTGTAGAAATTCAAGCTCTTTCTTTACTTGCATCACAATATTTACAACAAGACTTCAGTTCTTTTCAAGCAGCTGTTACCCTGTAGGTGTGCCAACAAGTAATTGGTCTACCCAGTGATCAAATAAATGATCCTCCTTTAGAGAAGGTTGACGATAAGGCAAAGGAACCTGTTCAGCAGTGTGGTCAGGTAGGGCATTCCAACACTTGTCACATGCGATTGATCACCTTGTAAAAAGCTGACTGTTAAACAAAAGCTAGTTTCTCCTGTTTTGCCACACCTCCAGCAAGAGCAGCATTTGCAGATACCACATGGGAATCGTGGGCTTGCATCCCACAATTTTCCGTCTGTTAAAATCAATCACTGGAAAAGAGAGGCTGTGCGCCTGGGATTTCCCTCCATGTGCTCCCGGTGACTACCGCTCCCCAGTGGGAGCACAGAAACGGCCCTCTTTGATAGCGAATCCATACTGGGCAAACAAAAATTCCACAGCTTGGATCAGAGGGCTAGCAATTCATTATAGCCCAGGAATGGGCGGTATCATTAGAAAAGTTGGAGAATTAGCGTCAAGCGCTAATGCTTTAGATCGCATGCAAAATTCATGGTTGCTGCTCAAAGAAATGATTGGAGCGCTAATTCAAGTCTTTAAGCCCAAGCTCATTGGCGTTATACTCAAAGGGTGGACCAATCGCAAGTTATAATTGCCACAGGCTTTTTCCAGTTCTTAAAGGGGAGGTTCGTTGATGCTGCAGAACCTCATGGCAGGAATGACGCATGAGGAGAGATTGGGTCGATTCGGCTTATACTCACTGGAGTTTAGAAGAATGAAGGGGATCTCATTGAAACTTATACAATTCTGACAGGACTGGACAGACTAGATGCAGGAAGTGTAAGATTCGAAATTTTCAGGAATTCAATCACGCAACAAAACAGGGTTGATAAGACAGTTTATTGACCAAGAGAAAGCTTGTACAGAAAAACCTTTGATAAAAAGGGGCATACAAAATGGCCGCCGGACCTCGTGATCAGTTTCTGGGACCATTTGATTTCTGTTACTGCAAGCCAGACAGGCTTGTGGATTGAAGACAGTAAGCCCGCGAAAGCCAGTATCGGGAAACCGAAACTCAGGGAACTGAGCATACATATTAATTGGATTCTAAGTACAAGACAGTTTCAGGTAACAGGATGGGGCCCATCAAGAAATGGGCGGACAATTGAATGAACACTTAAACCCATTTACTGTACAAAGGAAAGACCGTTTAACAGCCATCAAGGGCAATCTCCAGACCGATCAATATGCGAACCGAGTTACGGTGACAAAGTAAAAGACATTATCGGCCAGGAAGGCCAGTTAAGCTATCACCAGCTCCCGTTACAAGACAAAGCGCCCCTGCAGAGATTTCTGCCCGCCAAAATTATTACAAAGACTGGACTATGATTTGGCGGGAGATAAGACTGTCCCAAAAAGGTATAACTATGGATTGAAAAGTCCATCAGGATGCTTCGCTTCACGATCCAGGCTTCACGCTTGGGGAACACGATTCAGCAATTGTGATTCAAAAATTCGGGACGGACTCTTCGGTTAAGCACTTCGGCTTCGGAACGTGGTCGGTGTTCGGCCAGACAAGGCTCAGCTACGACAGGAAGACGCAGGAGGGTGGCCCAGGTGCTCTTGTCGGGAGATCATCGACGACCCAGGCCGAAGGAGAAGACACCCTCCAGCGCTGCCTCGAAGGATAATTATGACGGCATAAAGAAAGCAATTCGGTACCAGCGCCCCGTCCCGGGGAAGACCATCAGGAAAACCGACGATCCAGGCCGGAGAAAAAGGACACTCCAGGCCTAGCACTCCCGTGCCTCAACATCCCATTCTCAGCTTCCCAGGAATGGACTTTCCCATGTGCATCCAGTTCTTCAACAACTTTTAACGGATTCAGTCATGACGAGCGCTCATCGAGGCTGTGTCCGCTGCCTCATCGCCTGAGAGAGAGAAAAACAAGCTGCGCCAGAAGTTTCCAAATCCACGCGACGACGGAAAGCTGTGCCAAACGGGCTGCGAACCCCCTCTTTTGCGAATCTGAAAGTGGTGAGCATGATTCCGGGTTCCTCAAGTCGAAACTTAGTCTAGGTCTAGGGGAGGGGGTAAGGGTAATCGTAATGTGTTTCCCCTTTTACGATGTGCCGTGTGTTCCCCATTTCCATAGAGTTAAGTTTATAGATATGTGTATGCTTGTAGTTACATTAATCTGTGCTTATGACATGTATTTCTTAATGCTGCAAACTGTTTAATAATAAAAGCATCCATTTTGTGCTATTCAACCTGGTCTATTGAGTTTTTCTCTGCACTACAGTTTCCTGCACCTAAGTCCAAGGTCTAGAACCGTAGGGGAGAGTGGGTCGAACCACTCAAGGGTAATTATTGCACGAAGCCTGGTAGGAGACCAGAACGAGCAAGAGAAACCCCCTACAGAAGGATGTTCTCGATGGTCAGGGAGGCCAGAACCAGGGGTCACAGTCTAAGGATAAGGGGTAAGCCATTTAGGACAGAAATGAGGAGGAATTTCTTCACCCAGAGAGTGGTGAACCTGTGGAATTCTCTACCACAGAAGGCAGTAGAGGCCAATTCATTAAATATATTCAAGAAGGAGTTGGATATTATTATGTCCGTGTATGATTGAGACACGGACAGCAGGAGTTGAACAAAACAAGTCTTTACTGAAAGGAGTCAATCGGGAAACTGAAACTACAGAGGCTTACTAGCACCTTTTATACAGGGGTGGTGACTGCCGGTACTGCAGACTGAGACCAGTTATTCTCTTAAAGGTACATACACAACAATTCCTCCCCTTTTAGATAAACAGTACATAACATTCATTTAACAACTAAATGATAACTAATTACAATCACAATTACGGTTGCTAGATACATTGGTTAAGTTTAAGCAATTATAAGTTCAGTCTTTGAGGAGGCTTCCTGATTCTGCCTGGATAACGCCTCTTTGGGGTATCAGGTTCCTCTGGCAAGGTTGAGTCGGGATCAATGTCGTTGTTTGGTTCATCTGATTCCAATACCAACGATTCTGCGGTAGCTGCAATTGGTACGTCGATTTCATTACCAGGTGTATCAGATCGTGGTGTGGAGTTGACGTTTTCCAGTGACTCTAGAATCTGGTCAGCATGGCGTCTTACAATGCTCTCTCCAACGTCCACGGTATACATGAGAGGTCCTTGCCGTGTACAAATCGTTCCTGGCTGCCATTTCTCAGTGCGGTAGTCCCGGGCCAAAACTGGTTGACCTATCTTAAAACTCCTGGTCGGCCTTTCATTCATATTCTGAAACTGCCTGTTCTCCACATCTCTTCGGACGTTTGGCTTAACCAAATCCAAGCGGCATCGTAGTCTTCGATAGAAGAACATCATGGCTGGAGTTTGGTTGGTAACCGCATGTGTCGCATTCCGGAGGGCAAACAAGAAGTTGTCCACCTTGTGTTGTAGGGGTATATCTTCATTACACATTGCCTTGATAGCCTTCTTGAATGTTTGAACAAACCTCTCGGCCAATCCATTAGTGGCTGGATGATATGGGGCTGATGTGTAATGCTTAACACCATTGTTCTTTAAGAACCTCCGGAACTCTTCAGACACAAACTGTGGTCCATTGTCAGAGCAAATCTGTTCAGGCAGCCCATTCCTGGCGAATATGGTTCGTAAAACTGTGATACTTTTTTCCGTGGTGGTTGAGGACATTTTTATTACCTCTGGCCACTTTGAATGTGCATCCACCGCAATTAAAAACATCAAGTCCATGAAGCGACCAGCAAAATCAATGTGCACCCTTAGCCATGGAGATGAGGGCCACTCCCATGGATGTAGAGGAGCTTGTGGTGGGGCGTTTTGGACCTTCTGGCATCCTGCACAGCTCTTGGTCACCTCTTCGATTTCTCTATCGATTCCCGACCACCACACAAACGCTCTGGCTAAGTTCTTCATTTTTACCCCACCCAGATGACCCTCATGAAGCTCATTGAGCACTCTATCCATCAACTTAGGTGGAATTACTACTCTGGATCCAGACATCAAGGTTCCTCTGCACACTGACAGCTGTTCTCTTCTCGGCGAGAATGCTGGCAGCAGTGGTTCGCCATGTGCTGGCCATCCCTTCACCGTTAAATCATAGACCCGTGATAGTGTCGGGTCATTCCGTGTTTCCTTTTCTATGTTTGCATTCGTCACAGGGAGGCATTCGACTATGGTCGAGTGGAATAACTCCATTGGATCCACTGCAAGGTCTTCTTCTTCCACTGTCGGCAACGGTACGCGTAACAATCCATCAGCATTCCCATGCTGTTTAGTTCCTTTGTACTCGATGTCATATTGGTGTGCCCCTAGGAAAAGGGACCACGTCTGCAGCCGTTGCACTGTCATTATCGGTACGCCCTTCTGAGGGTTGAAAATGGAGACAAGAGGTTGATGATCGGGTAGTAGAGTAAATTTTTGACCGTGCAGGTAGTGATTGAACTTCTTCACCCCCCACACTAGGCTGAGGGCCTCTCTGTCAATCTGGGCGTAGTTACGCTCGGCAGAAGTTAACGAGCGTGACGCAAAAGCTATCGGCCTCTCTAAACCATCAAGGAATTTATGTGACAGTACCGCCCCAATGCCGTAGGGAGACGCATCACACGCCAGTCTGATCGGCAGTGCTGGGTTGTAGTGAGCCAATACTTCTCTTGAAGTGATTGGAGAATATATACCCGTCTACCTTTAAGAGAACTATTGTATGTAACCGTTCACCTTTAAGAGAACTATTTTAGGTGTGGCACTACTTTGTTTGGCTTCTGTATACTGTAATACCGATGGTGACCACACCAGTATATAAGTGTTGTGCCAGGATTTATTGGGCAGATTCGCCCTGACCTTCGAATAGTAAAGTCCTGTTTTAAGTTACTCTTGGAGTGTGTGTATTAATTAACTAAACAACCCACAGACTTTACAGTGGCGACGAGTCCGATCGTACCCTGCGGCAACAATACTTCCGAAGCAGTTAACGAGCGTCGAGAAGAGGCAACCGCCCTCGTCGTTCTGCTGGGAGAAAACTCGAGGCTGCAGAACTAGAAAGGAGGAAGAATTTAGAGACAAAGGCCTAGAAATTGAGTGCCCTTAGCGCCGATTTTGCGGCGCTAGAGGGCCTAGCGCTGCATTTGGCGCCGGCGCCGAAATTGCCTGGGGCCCTTACGCCACGGTAGACCGGTAGCGCTGCGCCGGCACCGATGACGTCATCGGTGTGCGCAGCGTCCCGGTTGCCATGCCGACGGGCCCCAGCGCCGAAATTCAGTTGCGGCCGCCTCGCCCGTGACAGCCGCAACTAAGACTCTGGCAACAGAGTCTTACGAGTCTTTGCGCCGGCGCATTAAAGGCCCCGCGGCGGCCGGCCGCTTTCCCGCCGGCCGCCTGGCCGCAGCTCCCTCCCCGGACTTCCCCCCCCCCCCCCCCCGGAACAGAAGCAAGCCCGGCACTTGTCCGAGGTGCCGGGCTCATTTTTAAAAAGATTTTCGCGGGCCGCGATCGGGTGCAGGCAGCTCCTCTTTAAGGGAAGGAGGAGGCCTGCACTTCCCGAGCCTGCCGCACCGCATCGGGTGCCGCAGCGCCGGAATTGCGGCGCGAAACGGCAGTTAGCGCCGATTTACCGCCGCAAAGACCCTTCAGTAGCGCCGGCAGCCGTTTGGGCGCGGCCCTGCTGAATTTTTGGCGCGCGCAGGGGGACTTAGCGCTGGCACTAACTTCCGGCGCTAAAGCCCTGGCTAAGCCAAAACTCAATTTCTGGGCCATAGACTTCCATCAGCAACAGGCACTGACTGTCCCTTCTGCCACGGTGAGGAGTGAGCCGATCAGCACGAGAAGCAAGGCGGCCACGGTGACTGTGAGTAAGGGAAAGTAAAAAGAATAACCGGAGGATAAGGGCGGTGCACTCGACCACGGTCGAGGGGGAAAGGAGCCGGACAGAAGTCGGGTCCAGAGGCGCTGAGACTGGGGCAGCGTGGAGCAAGGAAGCCGCGGTACAGACAGGCTGGGGGACGCAACGGCGTCGTGAGACAGCTAGACCGCAACCGGCGAAAAAGGCCGGGCAGCGACCGAAGCCACAAAGCGCTGCGACCGGGAACGTAGGCGCGGGAAGAGATAAACTCAGCCGCAGCCGGGGAGGGAAGCACTGGACTGCGAGAGGGCTGGGAGGCGCGATTGGGAGCCGAGCGAGCGGGAGAGGCAGAGCCGACCAAGGGAGACTGAGCGAGAGCCAGTCCAGCGGCTGAAACTGTTCTCCGTCAACGGGGTGTACCCAGCGCCGGTACAGCCGAGCGAGCGGGAGAGAGACAGAGCCCGAGCAAGGGAGACTGAGCGAGAGCCAGTCCAGCAGCTGAAACTGTTCGCCGTCAACGGGGTGTACCCAGCGCCGGTTGCCCTGCCGAGAAGAGGGAAAGCACTGAAGCCGACGCGCAGGCTGTGAACCTGAAAGCCAGCGGCCGTCGCCCGTGGGGAAAGTGTACCCCTCCCGCCAGGGAAGAAACGCGGGAAGCCGCCATTAGGCGGGGAAGAAGACAGAAGCGGGAAACCGCCATTGAAGTGGGCGGGGAGAGAAGATAAGCGCGGGAAACCGCCATTTTCGCGGGAACCGCCATCTTGGAAAAAAAAAATAAAAGAAAATTTAAAGAAATAATTCGTGGTGTTATCGGGAAGAGAGGAAGATGCCTAAGCGTGGTAACATCAACGATTTTAATTCCGAGGTAGAAGACTGGGCCACGTATGTGGAACGCATTGAGATCTATTGTGAGGCCAATAAAATAGAAGAAGATGACAAAGCTATAACCTTGCTAAACTCGATGGGCGCGAAGACATACGGGCTCTTGAAGCATCTACTAGCACCAGCTAAACCGACGGATCAGACTTTCGATGATATTGTGACTGTTCTGAAGGATCACTTGAACCCCACACCATTGATGTTGGCGGAACGATTCAAATTCTATGCGAGAACGCAACGGAAAGACGAAAGCAACGCAGAATACTTGGTCGAACTGCCTAGACTAGCGAAATACTGCCAGTTTGGAGGGAATCTGACAGAGGCATTGCGAGACAAGTTCGTGTGCGGATTGGCAAAGGAAGGAACGCAAAAGCGACTACTCGAAGAGAACGACCTTACACTTGACAGGGCTGTCCTTATTGCAGCATCGCACGAAGCCGCAGCGAAGGGAACTGCGGAAATGCAGCTAAAGACAGCGGCACTCAGTGTGGATCAAATTACCTCGACAACAACAAAATGTTATCGTTGTGGGAAGACAACACACGACCAGAACCAATGCTGGTTTAAGAACCAGGAATGTAGGAAATGTGGCAAACTGGGTCACATAGCTAAGGTATGCCGGTCAGGGAAGAAGACCAACAACCAAAGGACCAACAACCAAAGGAAGCCATCACAGGAAAAGTACAACAAGGTACACAAGGTGTGGTAAACCACTGTTTGTATTCCTGTTTGTCCTGTTTGTATTCCACTGTGTACATGCCTGGACATGCCTCGGCTGACTCCTCCCACAGGTCCTAGTATAAAGGTGACTGCTCCCCAGCCCTTGTATCCTGGACCGGTCGACCACTCGAGGCAGACCTCCATTCTGTTGTTAATAAAAGCCTTTGGTTACTCTTCTAACTCTCAGTCTTTTATGAGTAATTGATAGCGCATCAATTTTATTAACAACATTTTTATAATGGAGAAGATCCTCACACCAGCATGCCTGGACTTAGATCATCGGGAGGCGGACTCATCCACCAAGTTTACTCACTGGCTTAAGTGTTTCGAAAAATTCCTGACCGCCTCCGAAGCAATCAAATCGGACGAGGACAAACTGGATGTCCTGACCTCCAAAGTGAACCACCGAGTGTACTCGGTCATCCAAGACGCGACCTCGTACGTGGACGCTATCAAGCTCCTCAAGGACCAGTACACGCGCCCAGTGAACGAAGTGTACGCCAGGCACCTCCTGGGGAGCCGTAAACAACAACCTGGGGAATCGACCGTGGAATACCTTCAGGCACTGTCTGTGCTTGGCCGGGCCTGTGGTTGTAAGGATGTAAAGGCCGCCGTGTACACAGAGGAACTTATCCGGGACGCTTTTGTAGCGGGCCACAGATCCAATTACACCCGACAGTGACTGTTGGAGCAGAGTAACCTCGACCTCAACAAGGCCTCTGAACTCGCACTATTGTTGGATGCAGCCTACCAGGGCATGGATGCCTACTCCTCTGCACCGTGGACGCCGCGGGGAATGACAGCCTGGGACACGGTAGGACCGCCTCATAGCGCCGTGCCACCCCAGCCACACCCCAACAACGGCCCAACTACCACAGCAGTGTCCCAAGGCCAGACAGCAGTGCCCCAAGGCCAGAAATGCTACTTCTGTGGCCAGGCAAAACACCCCAGAGCGCGCTGCCCGGCGAAAAATACGATCTGCTCGGGCTGCGGGAAGAAGGGACACTACGCTAGCGTCTGCAGGGCCAAAGCCACCCCGAACCCCAGCAGCGCCGCGTGTGGGCCATGCGGGCCGCCATCTTGGACCTCCCCGGCCATGTGCGAATCACCGGTACAGCAGCCATTTTGGACGCCTCCAGCCACATGGGGATCATGGACGCCGCCATCTTGGACGACAGCCGGGACGCAGCAGGCCCCCGACACCGCCTCATCTGATACCCGCAGCGACACACCGACCCCTACGCTGGCATCCGTTACACTGGACCAAGCGAGACCGCACCAACTGGCCAGTTCCACAATGGACATTAAGGTAAATGGTCACGATACAATCTGCCTTTTTGACTCTGGGAGCACGGAGAGCTTCATCCACCCCGACACGGTGCGGCGTTGCTCTCTCCCAGTCCTGCCTGCGCAACAGCGGATTTCTATGGCCTCCGAGTCCCAGTCGGCGGACATCGGCGGCTACTGCGTGGTGACACTCGTAGTAGACGGGACCGTGTACGATCATTTTAAACTTCTGGTCCTGCCTGACCTCTGCGCTGCCGTCCTGCTGGGGTTAGATTTTCAGTGCCACCTTAAAAGTGTTACGATGGCGTACGGTGGACCCCTACCCCCACTCACAGTCCGCAGCCAGCAGCTTCCAAACTGCCCGCCGCGCACCAGGTGCAACCTCTCCACACTCAGAGTCACCCCCCCCCAACTGTTTGCTAACCTCACCCCCGACTGTAAGCCCATCGCCACAAAGAGCAGGCGATACAGTGCCGGGGACAGGGTTTTCATTAAAACCGAAGTGGAGCGGCTCCTGAAAGGAGGGATTATTGAGGGCAGCACCAGCCCCTGGCGAGCCCAGGTTGTGGTCGTTAAGACCGGCGAGAAGCAGCGCCTGGTCATCGACTACAGCCAGACAATAAATCGTTACACCCTGCTGGACGCCTACCCACTCCCCCGTGTAGCTGATATGGTCAACCAGATCGCGCAGTACCGCGTCTTCTCGACCATTGACCTGAAATCAGCATACCACCAGCTCCCCATCCGCCCTGAGGACCGCCAGTGCACTGCCTTTGAGGCAAACGGCCGCCTCTATCACTTCCTTAGGGTTCCCTTTGGCGTCACCAACGGGGTCTCCGTCTTCCAAAGGGAGATGGACCGGATGGTAGATCAAAATGCGTTGCAGGCCACTTTCCCATATCTGGACAATGTGACCATCTGCGGCCGTGACTTGCAGGACCATGACGCAAACCTCGAAAAATTCCTCCGCACCGCCCAACTCCTAAACCTGACATATAACAAGGAGAAGTGCATATTCCGCACAAACCGCCTCGCCATCCTTGGCTGTGTTGTGGAACACGGAGTCATCGGCCCCGACCCCGACCGGATGCGTCCCCTTATGGAACTTCCACTGCCCCACTGCCTCAAGGCCCTGAAGAGGTGCCTAGGGTTTTTCTCCTATTACGCCCAGTGGGTCCCCTACTATGCGGACAAGGCCCGTCCGCTGATCAAGTCCACCTCTTTTCCCTTGACGGCAGAGGCCCGCTTAGCCTTCCACCGTATCAAGGAGGACATTGCCAAATCCACCATGCACGCAGTGGACGAATCCATCCCCTTCCAGGTGGAAAGCGACGCGTCTGACTTTGCCCTGGCCGCTACCCTCAATCAGGCGAGGAGACCCGTGGCCTTCTTTTCACGAACCCTCCAAGGCCCGGAGACCAGACACTCCGCTGTTGAGAAGGAGGCCCAGGCGATTGTGGAGGCTGTGCGTCATTGGAGGCACTACCTGGCCGGAAAACGATTTACCCTGCTCACTGACCAGCGTTCAGTTGCTTTTATGTTTAACAACAAGCAGAGGGGCAAAATCAAAAATGACAAGATCTTGAGGTGGAGAATCGAACTTTCCACCTACAACTACGAGATCTTGTACCGGCCCGGGAAGCTAAATGAACCCCCGGATGCGCTATCGCGTGGCACCTGCGCCAGCGCGCAGATCGATAGACTGCGGGCCCTCCACAATGACCTCTGCCACCCGGGGGTCACCAGGTTCTTCCACTTCATCAAGGCCCGCAACCTGCCTTACTCTATTGAGGAGGTCAGGACCATGACCAGGAACTGCCAAGTCTGCGCTGAGTGCAAACCGCACTTTTATAGACCAGACAGGGCCCACCTGATAAAAGCCACTCGCCCCTTCGAGCGCCTGAGCGTCGATTTTAAAGGGCCTCTCCCCTCCTCCGACCGCAATGTGTACTTCCTCAATATTATTGATGAGTACTCCCGTTTCCCGTTCGCCTTCCCCTGCCCGGACATGACCAGTGCCACGGTCATTAAATGTCTGAACAACCTCTTCACCCTGTTCGGCTTCCCCAGCTATATCCATAGCGACCGGGGCTCATCGTTTATGAGCGACGAACTCCGTCAGTACCTGCTAACTAGGGGTATTGCCACAAGCAGGACCACCAGTTACAACCCCCGGGGGAACGGACAGGTGGAAAGAGAAAATGCGACAGTTTGGAAGGCCGTCCTGCTAGCCTTAAAGTCTAGGGGCCTTCCAACCTCCCGCTGGCAGGATGTGCTCCCCGATGCGCTCCACTCTATTCGGTCACTGCTCTGCACTGCCACTAACGCCACCCCTCATGAGAAAATGTTTGTCTTCCCAAGGAAGTCCACATCGGGGACATCGCTACCGCCATGGCTGACGTCCCCAGGGCCGGTCCTACTGAGAAGACACGTGAGGACCCATAAAACGGACCCCCTGGTCGAGAGGGTCGACCTCCTCCACGCCAACCCCCAGTATGCTTACATCGCATACCCGGACGGGCGGGAGGACACAGTCTCCATAAGAGACCTTGCACCCTCGGGGGCCGCAGTAACCCACTACCCACTACCACCCCCCCCCACGATCCGATATCCAGCCCCAGCAGACGGCAGGCCTGGGCCCCGCGACCCGCTCGACATCTACGAGGACGACACGCCTGTGCCACAGCCTACGCTGGACTCGACGCCGGAAACTTCACTACCCCTGCCGTCGCCACGCAGATCACAGCGGCAGACAAGACCTCCGGAGAGACTCCAATACACTAACTTTTAATACACTTCACCCCGCCGGACTCAATTTTAAACAAGGGGTGAATGTGGTAAACCACTGTTTGTATTCCTGTTTGTCCTGTTTGTATTCCACTGTGTACATGCCTGGACATGCCTCGGCTGACTCCTCCCACAGGTCCTAGTATAAAGGTGACTGCTCCCCAGCCCTTGTATCCTGGACCGGTCGACCACTCGAGGCAGACCTCCATTCTGTTGTTAATAAAAGCCTTTGGTTACTCTTCTAACTCTCAGTCTTTTATGAGTAATTGATAGCGCATCACAAGGTGGCTGAGAAGAGTTCAGACGAACAGAATTTGGACTCAGACCCAAACGGCCAGGAGCTGGGTAGTCTGAGAATTCACAATGTGAGTAAGGAAGCTGACCTACAAACTATCTGGGTCATGCTAAAAATAGCTGGAGTCCAAGTGAAAATGGAGTTGGACACTGGATCAGCTCTATCAGTCATAAATCGAAGGGATTACCACCAGCTATTCTCACATATACCCTTAAGAGATACCAAGTTCGTATTGCAGACATACACGGGGCATAAAGTATACCCCATGGGAAAGATAAGAGTCAAGGTGAGAGATAGGGGTAAAGAACACCCAAGAATGAACTTATACGTACTACCTGAGGGAGGACCACCACTTCTAGGATGGGAGTGGATCAAGAAAATAGACATGGAATGGCCCTATCTAAAAGCCATAACGAGTGAGGACTCGGTGCAGACAATCAGCTCAGATTCTGAATCGGATGACGATAAGACCAACCCAAATGTGAAAGACAAGGCTAAAATGGACTTGCCGACTAAGGTTGGAAAAATGAAGGCATGCAGAAAGGCTTATGCTCCAGAGAAGAACAAAGTTTCAGAACAGATCTCCACCGAACAACGACAACATAGTTTGACAGAGAATTCTGAGTCTGTTCAGTTTAAGGACATATCCATGACGGAAGAACACCGAGCTCGGACTCAACTTTATTTCAAATTACGACAACAATTAGAACAATTGAGTTACCGTCTCGTACAAGAGATGAAAACAATGAAAAAGTTCTATGACACCGAATGGGAGAATCTGGAAAGACAACAGAAGCAGCTAGCTCAAGCAGAGAGCGACCATAGAGCCATCGTGACCAATCACCGATCACATCTCCCTTATGATGTTCAGGAGTTAGAATATTTGCAGAAAGAAGCAAATGAAGAGGAATCTTCAGGAAGCCAGGATTTTATTCCAGTTCTTCTCTACGACTCCTTACAAGCAGAGTTTGAGAAGTTGAAGGAACAGTATGAACAGGCCCAGGCTACAATCCTGGAGGGGGTTAACTCGGCAACCTCCGAAAAGCTAGTTTCAGTGGAAGCTTATGAGCAACTAAAGGTTGAACATGAGCAAGAAGTCCAAAGGCTGCAGGAAATTCTTGATGAGCTCAAGGCCAAGACAGACTCATCGGTAGAAGTTCCATCCATAGATGAGAAATTAGAGGTGAAAGACATGGCAGAACATGAAAGTCAAGATGTCCAAGAACTCATAAAAATATTGAAGGAAACCCAAGACAAATATGAGGCGGCAATGACTGAGGTTCAACAACTTGAAGAACAGATTCAACTGGGAATTCTTTCAGTGAAAGAAAAGGCAACTGTAAGAAACACAGAGACTGTAAGAATGGCCCCTGAACATGAGCTAGAGAGCATCAAGGCGCAACTTCTCCGAGCGCTTAAAGCCAAAGCACAAGAGGAAAAAAAGGTGGAAGCATTGGAGGAAAAGGTGGATGAAATGGAGAAGACTCTGATCCACAGGGTCCCCGTGGAAGAGTTAACGGTCAGCCAACTCCTTCATATGCTGAGAGACAAGACTCTGCAATGGGAACCATTTGAACACGAGCTTCAATCTTCAAAGGGAAGGGGTTCGGAGCTCTCAAAAGTTTGGGGAATAGTTGAGGTTGCAACACAGATTTTACGGGGCTGCCGAAAGTACGCTGAATCACGTCAATGTGAACTACAGAATGTTGAAACAGCTGCTCCAGTAGAAGGATTGAATAGCCCAATCAATCAATCCCCGATGGAAGGGGAAGTATTGGAATCACAAATGAGGTCATTAGTGAAGGATTGGCAGGAAACCCAGGAAGAGCGGGATGAATATGAACGCATGAAGAAGTCTCTTCAGGAAAGATGTCTAGGGAGGGAACAACAGTCGGCTAACGTCCAGTTGGGTAAGGAAGAAGTAGCAGGCCCTCTCGCTAGACTAGCTCAGGATGACACCGAATATTACCATGACCTGTTGAGTGACACGGAATATTACGATGACTTGGTCTGCCCAGCTTGTGATGAAAACTCCCAAAGTGTAGAAATCAGGATGAAGCACTTAAAGTCTAAGGAACATAGGGAGATGGTGGCGCTACAGCTGGCAGTGGATAAGGGAGCCCCGAGAGTCTCCAAGAAGCAGAAAAGAAAAAGACGAAGCAGAAGACGATAACCATCTAAATCATTATCACTTCTATCAGATCATGCACGTGGGCCCTACGAAGGGGACCAAATCAGTTGGAAAGTAGGAAAAATTACCAAGGCAGTCCAGCTGTTTGTAAAAGTCAGCACTGCTGGTTCAGCAGGACGGAAGTTCAAGCTGTTAAGCCAAGGGAAAGACTATTGGATGAGTCACGCTAGAAATGTGAACCGGCTACACCACAGAGATGTTGTTCGGACCGAGTCAAGACCAGAGACTGAATCTGTGAACTGTTCCCGCAGAGACTGAATCTGTGAACTGTTTCCCGCAGAGACTATATCTGTGAATTGTTTTACATGAAGTTGATTATATGTTATGTTTAATGGGGAATAAGTATGTTGTAAGCTAAAAAGGGAGGATTGTAGTGTATGTACCCGTCTACCTTTAAGAGAACTATTGTATGTAACCGTTCACCTTTAAGAGAACTATTTTAGGTGTGGCACTACTTTGTTTGGCTTCTGTATACTGTAATACCGACGGTGACCACACCAGTATATAAGTGTTGTGCCAGGATTTATTGGGCAGATTCGCCCTGACCTTCGAATAGTAAAGTCCTGTTTTAAGTTACTCTTGGAGTCTGTGTATTAATTAACTAAACAACCCACAGACTTTACAGTGATTAAGTCCTTACTCTTCTGAAAGGCCCGCTTACAGTCATTGCTCCATTTCCATGCTACTCCCGTTCGTAACAGGGCGTTCAGTGGGTACAGGATTGTCGACAAGTTCGGCAAAAACTTATGGTAGTGCTTCACCAATCCGAGGCATGACCTCAGTTGCGACACATTTTCAGGCGCTGGATGCCTTAACAAGCGCTTCAATTTTGTCAGGGGACTTATGTAACCCCTCTTCATCAATGACGTGGCCACAATACGATATCTGTTTCTTAAAAAACTCGCACTTGGGGCGGTTGGCTCGTAGCCCATGTTCCCATAGTCTAGTGAGCACCTGTTCTAGGTTGTTAAGGTGTTCACTGTCATCTTCACCTGTCACAAGGATATCGTCCAAGTAACACTGAGTCCCCGGAATCCCTTGCAGGACTTGTTCCATCGCTCTTTGCCATATCGCCGGAGCCGATGCTACTCCGAATACCAATCGATGATACTGGTAAAGACCTTTGTGAGTGTTTATCGTGAGATACTTCCAAGAGGATTCTTCAACCTCCATCTGCAAATATGCTTGTGCTAGGTCAATTTTTGTAAAACGCGTCCCTCCAGACAGTGAGGCGAAGATGTCTTCTATCCTTGGAAGAGGATATTGTACTGTGTGAAGGACTGGGTTCACCGTCGCTTTGAAATCCCCACAGATGCGAACCTTCCTTGGCTCCTCAGACTTATTGCTTAACGTTTTCTTCATGACAGGAACGATGGGTGTCGCCCACTCGCTCCAGTCGACCTTAGACAACATGCCTGCCTTCTCCAGATTCTCCAGCTCTGCCTCGACGGCTGGGCGAATTGCATATGGTACCGGTCCTGCTTTGAAAAACTTGGGAATTGCATTCTCTTCTATTTTTATCGAGGCGGTTACGCCTTTAAGAGTGCCCAGTTCTTGTTGAAATACCTCTTTGGCGTTAGCTAAGATTGTTGACAATCGTCCAGGAGTGACGTCTTCATCTTTTTTACCATCCACCGTCATTGCATGAATGTAGTGCCAATCTAAGCTTATCTTCCTGATCCATTCACGTCCCAATAACGGTGGTCCACCATTTTGCAGTATGTAGAGATACAATTTCCGTATTTTCTTGCCGTTGTATTCGACAGGCACCCTTATTTTTCCTCTGGGGTATACTTTTTGCCCCGTTTACGTCGTCAAGACGATGGATGTCTCTCTCAAGGGTATGTGTGAGAATAGCCGCTCATAGTCTTGTCGATTCATGACGGTTAGTGCTGATCCTGTATCCAATTCCATTTTAACTTGGGACCCTGCTATCGTGAGGGTGACCCAAATGGTTCGGTGATCCTCTTTTGCGATTACATTGTGAAGTTTGAGACAGCTTAGTCTCCTGTTCCCGGATTCACTATCGCTCATCTGGTCTTCGGAACTACTGTCCGTCATCTTTTGTACTTTCTTGTACGGTTCCTTAGTAGCCTTTTTGTTGTCGCTGGTCTTCTTCCCAGACCTGCAAACTCGTGCAATGTGTCCCATCTTTCTGCATTGTCTGCATATTTTGTCCTTGGACCAGCAGTCCTTCTGGTCATGGTTAGTTCTGCTGCAGCGATAACATTTTGCAAATCCTCGTGTCATTTCGTGGGTGCCGTATTCCTGTGGCTTTTGTTGAATTTCCGCAGCTCCCCTGGCTGCTGCTTCATACGATACTGCCATGCTGAAAGCCTTATCTAGCGTCAGCTCTTTCTCTGAGAGTAACTTCTTCTGTGTTCCTTCACTCAGGAGTCCACAGACAAATTTGTCCCGTAGTGTATCTGCCAGTCCTGCTCCGAACTGGCAGTGCTTTGATAGCTTGCGCAGTTCCGTAAGGTACTCAGCATTGCTCTCATCTTTATGCTGAGTTCTCCTGTGGAATTTAAATCTTTCGACTATCAACAGTGGTGCAGGGTTTAGGTGTTCCTGTAGGACAGCAACAATTTCGTTAAAACTCTTCGCCTTCAGTTTGGCTGGAGTAATCAGGTCCCGCAATAGGCCGTACGTTCTAGCGCCCATTAAGTTTAACAATACCGATGCCTTTTTCTCATCGGCTATTTTGTTTGCCTCGCAATATACCTCGACTCTTTCCACATACGTGGTCCAGTCCTCTATTGTATTATCAAAGGCAGTGATACAGCCAGTCTTCGGCATCTTGAAAATCTAAAATGGCGCCTCCCGTGCTTTGCCTTCTTCCCCGATTTAACAAAATGGCGCCTCCCGCGCTTTGCCTTCTTCCCCGCTGATTAAGATGGCGCCTCCCGCGCTTTTGCCTTCTTCCCCGCTGCTGCTAGCGCTGCTTTCCGCAGTTTCCATTGCAACCTGCAGCTCCTCGCGGTTTCCTGCGCATTTAATATTTCTTTTTTTTAAATTATTTTCCCGTCGTGGAACAACCCTGTGGGACTCTTGCCTCCCTCTTCTCGGGTCTATACGCAGCCCGGCTTCGTATAGAGAGTGCTCCACCCTCTCTCTCTCCTCTTCCCGACAACGCTGCTTGGCCCCGTTGCAAGCCACCCGCTCGAGTTCGCGACCGCCGCAGCCCAGGAAGGATCAGTGTACTACCTGCCACCAGCCTGATTAGCTGAAGCACCGTCGACAGGAACCAGGCCCCGCTTTCGACAGCTTCTCCAGCAATCTTCAACTCCGCTAACACAGGGGCGGATGCCCATGGTCGACGCCCATTTCTACTGCTTCTTTCTTCCTTCTGGCCTCGACCTCTGCTCACTTCGCTGCAGGAATGGATCCTAGGAGGTGGTGCAGACTGTAGGTAAGTTCGTATCTGCTCGTCGCCAGTATTATGTCCGTGTATGATTGAGACACGGACAGCAGGAGTTGAACAAAACAAGTCTTTACTGAAAGGAGTCAATCGGGAAACTGAAACTACAGAGGCTTACTAGCGCCTTTTATTCAGGGGTGGTCACTGCCGGTACTGCAGTCTGAGACCAGTTATTCTCTTAAAGGTACATACACAACAGATATATTTCTTGAGGCTAAAGGGATCAAGGGATATGGGGAGAAAGCAGGGACAGGGTACTGAATTTGGATGATCAGCCATGATCACATTGAATGGCGGAGCAGGCTCGAGGGGCCGAATGGCCTACTCCTGCTCCTATCTTCTATGTTTCTATTCTCAACATTGCTGGCTGTGCAGCTGCCTCAGCAAGCAGCAGCAGATCAAGGAGAAGGAGCCGGATGACTCAAGCATCTGTACTCATGGCAGATCTACGCCCCAGGGAGAGAGCCCGCAGATTCAACGATCAAGCACTGGAGGTGTTGGTGTTCACTGTGGAGAAATGGAGGGCGGTGCTGTACCTGACAAGCGGCAGGAGGCCCTTGCCGGAAATCTTCAGCACCATGTGGAGGGAGGTAGCACAGCATGTCTCAGGCAGCACTGTTGTCCACAGGACCCAGACACAATGCAGGAAGAAATTTAACGACCTCACTGGGGTGGTCAAGGTAAGTGAATGCTTCAACAAATGCTAAATACCACCATCTGAACCTCAGTCTTCACACACTGCCCAAAGCACCACACCCCCAGCACCCACCCACTCAACCATCTTGACCTAAGAACACTCACTCCCACATCTCACAGCTTACACACAATGAAAGCTATTCAACTATGGCAGGCACATCACCCAAACACATTGCTCCACACTCACTCACCCATTTTCCTTTCTCTAGCAGGCCAAGGTGGCTCACAACAGGAGGGAGCAGGAGTGCACAGGTGGGGGACAAGTTGATACCCAACCACTGCCTGAGCTGGAGAATCGAGTGCTGCAGATTATTGGGGCCAGGTGGTGGGCGCCATGGCCACCAGTGATGTTGACCCCCTTGGTGACAACAATGGTATGTTCATCCCTACTCCTTCTTCTCACAGCCCATTTCCCCCTTACCCAACAAGTGTTTTGCACTTTCCAGCTAATCATGCTGTCTGCATGCATTTCTCCCTTCCTGCCCCCCTCCCCTCACCTTAACCCGACTCTTGTGTCTTTATGCCTTCCGATAATGAGCAAGCACCTGAGCAGCCTGTCCCTGAGGGCACCGTAGAGAGCGAGGCGGGAGAAGAGGAGGAGGAAGAACACACCGAGTCACTGCATGTCTCACCCACAGACACCAGCTCAGATACTGGCACTACGCATTCTTAGAGGCTAGTATAGTAGCAGGATCTGCACAGGGTGAGACACCTGGGGCGAGTGAACTGCAGCAAGGTCAGGGGGAAAGGGTAGCTTGGGGGCCAGCTCCCTGGAGGGCGAATTCGCACGTGAGTTCTGCTGCACAGGACTCAGATGAGGACCTCGATGGGGAGGTGTTTAGGAGAAGGATGATGAGCATGCACACAGAGATGATAGGTGCAATGCCAAGGGTGCCCGAGAGCCTCATGGAAATGATAAGGAGCATGGAGGAGTCCGCCTCTAACATTGCACAAGGCTCTGTGCACACCTGATGCCATGTGGGATGGGCGATCTGGCAGCTTCCATTGCAGCACAGGCAGAAGTGACGTAACGTCTTTGTGCTGTAATGCAGTCTCAGCTAGGTGGCATCCAAGCTCTGAATGCTGCCCTCAATAGCTGGGTCTACTACCGTCGACCGGGTCATTCACTGTGTTGCAGCAGGCCAGCAGCCTGTGCTCCAACAGATTGCTACAATGCTGAGGTGTTGCCCTTGGGCAGTGGGTCAGTGGAGCAGGAAACTGCTGTCCTCTCTCAGGATGACAGCATTCCTGCTTTCACCACTCCACCATCGCCCTTGTCATCCAGCCAGTCCAGTCTGCTGCCACCCATGCTGAGGTGGTGCAGTCTACAGCTGGTCGAGGATGTCCTCCTACAAGGCCATCTGAAGTCTCCAGCAGCCTTCCACCAGCCCTGCTGCAGCCACTGGGCCAACACGTCGCAGGAGCACTAGAGCAGGCAAAGACATAGTAATGACCGGCACGAAGGGATTGCACAATGGTGAATAGTTAATATTCTTGTTGTAAATACGTGTTCACTGATTTTTGATCAATTTATTAATTCAGTCTCTGACCAGCCAGCCATGAGCTTGATGTGCTAGCTGGAAGAGTGCTGGCACACCAGTCTGGCTCAAGATGAAGGCATCATGGCTGCAGCCAGGCTAGCAGGCAATGACTGAAGATTTGCTGTCTGTGGTCGCATAACAACTGCACATTTTTAAAATGAATGTAGCTACTTTTTAGTTGCCACAACAATCCTGATGTGAAATAACATTGAAATTACAGAATGAGACTGTTGCACTATGTGAAACTGACAAGAAAGCACTGAAACTGCACTAACCTACAGCTGCGACTCATTACTGATGATCCCTTTAAATAACTTCCCTGGAGACGGCTTCCTGTTGCTTCAGTCCTGCTCATGCACATCGACCTCTGAACCCCTGCTTTCAGGGGAACAGAAGTGTCGGTTTCCCGCGCATGCGCAGTGCATGCAGGAAACTGGCACTTCCATTGGGCTTACGAGTGAGTACCCCGTGCGTACTCACCCGTGGAGACACGAATTTCTGGGCCAATATATATTTATACAGGATAATTTATTTGGTCCTTTCGATTTCGGCCCCATTTCGATTCTCGTTTTGGTTCATTTGCAAGTATCACTGTTTGCAAGAAATGCATTGTTCTTACAGCCTGTCTCAATATTAATGTGTCTCATTTGTCAATAGATTCCTATATTTTGAAACTGCATTTGTGCGTATTTTACAAAGCTTTAAATAAAAAGTTGAAAGAGAAAAAAAAAAGTTTGATAATGGGATCTTTATTGCATTTCAAATATTTCCTGTATGTGGGAATGAGTGGAAGATGGGAACCATGTACTCTGAGTTACAGTATTTAGAGCCACCACAGAGAACCAATCATTTCTCAGCAGTTTGGCCTAAGTTTTCCTCCTGTTGGAACTGATTTCACCCACCCTCCTGAATACCACCTGAAAACAAACAGTAAAGGAGAAGAAAATTCAGCTGCTTTTCTTTCAAGTATTACATTGAGAGCAGAGAGGAATATTCATGCTACACTTGTTTACACAACAAATACTTGCATCATATAGTACTTTTAACATAATAAAATGTCCCAAGGTGCTTCGCAGGAGAGTTATCAAACAAAATTTGACACCGAGCCACATAAAGAAATATTAGGACAGGTGACTGAAAGCTTGGTCAAAGAGGTTGGTTTTAAGGAGTTTTTCAAAGGAAGAGAATGAGGTAGAGAGGCAGAGAGTTTTAGGGAGGGAATTCTAACGCTTAGTGCCTCGGCAGCTGAAAACACATCTGCCAATAGTGGAGCAATAGAAATCGGGAATGCACAGGAGGCCAGAATTGGAGGAATGCAGAGATCTCACAGGCTTGAGGGCTAGAGGAGGTTACAGAGATAGGGAGCGGTGAGGGATTTGAAAACAAGGAAGAGAATTTTAAAATTGACGAACCGGGAGACAATGTAGGTCCGTGAGCACAGGGGTGATGGATGAACAGGACTTGGTGCGATATATAAATAGTTCTTAAGTTATAATTCCATATAACGAAAGACCCAACAAAACCTGCTAAAATATTTTGAGACTGTCCACTGAAGTGAAGAAATCATTGGCCCAGATTTTGTGGCCAGCGAAGAAGGAATTCACGTGCCATTCATTACACTTATAGCTGCCCACAGACTTTTTGTGGGCTTTTGCTGGCCAACTTGTGGTAATTAGAGACCCATTTCAGCACGGCGCCCTCTACAGGGGATCTGTGGTGTGTGTGAGCAGGCAAAGCCACAGCGTATCTCTTCAACCAATCAGACTGAGGAATCCTTACTGAGACACGCGGGGCTCAATTTTAATAACGAAGGCGGGTTGAGGGCGGGCCCGCTGCTCAGCAGCTTTCGGACCCACATCCGGCTGCCGCCTCCCAACACTTCCGATTTTGGCTTCATTGGCCTCGTTACGGCCGACGTGCGGGTCCCTCCAGGCAATTGCTTGATGACGCGTTGTTTGTTTGAAAATATAAAGAGGCCATGTCCCCATTGCATACAAATGTCATTGGGATTTCTTGGTGCTGCATTATCTAGAAAGGGGAGTTGACAGCGTCTGTTCTGAGCAAAATTTAATGAATGATATTGCTGGTCATATTATCCCAGAAAGAGATTCATGATTTTTTGATATATTACTTTATTATCTGACTATGAAATGAAAAAGATGTCAGATGTGTTCCAATCATTTGCTTAGTAATATTAATGCTTTTTTCTCTGAAAGGTGCTGGGAGCTGCAGGAATGGCAGCCCCAAAACCTAAGGCTGCACCCAGGTTCAACGTTCTTGTTGAGGGAGTTAGAGGACGTCAGGAGCTTCTCTTCCCTGGAAATAGAAGGAGGAGGCTTCTATGAAAATAGGATTATCAAGGCAGTTAACAGGCTCTTAACTGCCTTAACTACCTGTCCCACCAGTTGGAGTTGGGTCAGTTTGGGAGCGGCTGAACAGACACTCACGAAAATCGCATGGGGGGCGGGATAGAGGCGGGTTGGGTGTCTGAAGCCATTTTTTCCGATTTTCGTTGCCGACCCACCTCCAAACCCGTCTCCTCAGGGCTATTAACATCGAGCCCCAGGAGTCCAAACCAGGAAGTGTAATTTAGAATATTTTCAATGTAAAATGATGTACAGAAAGCAAAATAAAGAGGGAAAGAAGGATGAGATTAAGAAAGAGAGATAAAAGAGACAGAAAGTAAGAAAATAATTTTAATTTTATTCAAATCCCCAACAATAATTAAAATCTGAAGGAATGAGACTCCACACTTGCAAAAGTTAATTTTCAGTGTCAGAGAGGTTGTTTGGCAGTAATTAAGGCGTATCACGGCGTTAAAAATTCACCTACACTTGAGTGGACAACTGTAGTGTCCGAGTATAAATAATACACGGACTGCAGGAGAACAATAATAACAACAGGTATTTACTGAACAGAGGGTACTCTTTTATTTGGACCCAAAAAAAAACAATTCGACTGTAAATAAACAAAAGTTCAACTAAAGCTTAACAAATCAAATTAAAATTTGGTTTTCCATGTTGATGATGCACTCCAGTCCCCGCGGCGCCCACCGGTCGCGGAAATACTCAAGCGCACCGGCGGACACCGCGTGCTCCATCTCCAGGGCCACCCGGGCGCGAACATGGCCGCGGAAGAGAGGCAGGCAATCCGGCTGGACGACCCCCTCGACCGCCCGCTGCCTGGACCAATTGATGGCCCTTTTAGCCAGGCCCAGGAGCAGGCCCACAAGGAGGTCCTCCAACCTGTCCGCTCCCCTCCGCACCGGGTGACCGTAGATCAAGAGCGTGGGACTGAAGTGCAACCAAAAATCGAGGAGCAGCCCCTTCAAGTAATGAAAGAGGGGCTGCAACCTCTCACACTCCATATAAATGTGAAACACGGACTCCTCCAGGCCGCAAAAAATGCAGGCGGCCTGGGAGTCCGTGAACCTACTTAAATCCTTATTGCACGGGACCGCTCCGTGCAACACCCTCCAGGCCAAGTCCCTGATGGAACAAGGGAGGACTCCCGCGTAGAGAGCCCTCCATTGGGGACCTCCGCCACCACCAGTCGAAAAGACGCCACGCCAAGGCGTGTCCAGACGGTAGACGAAGATGGCAAAGTGGAGAGTGTGCAGGAGCAGCCCGTACAGGAAACCCCTCCACGCAGAATGAAAAGGCACGGAGGGTATTTCCTTGAGACGGCTCAAGTTGTGAGGCGCTGGTTCCCGAGGGGAGTTTCGGGGCCGGGCGCCGATGAGGAATTCCGTCCGAACGGGGGTAAGCTCGGACGGGATCGCCCCACGTGCTTGAGCCGCCTCGATACACCTAGTGGAGTCGGGGCCCAGTGCCGCTTTCACCGATTCGATGGCTTCGACCGCGAGCCGGACGTTGGCCCAGGACAGGCGCCGCGCCAGCTTCTCCGGCGCCATCCAGCCCGCTCCTCCGCCATCGAGCAGGTCCCCGACTCTGGTCACCTTGCCAGCCACAGCCCTACCCTCCGCCAGCCGCCCGAACCCGTGTTCGTGGAGGTGCGGATTCCTGAGCAGCGGCTCCCGAAGGAGAGCCGCCGCTCCTGACGGGGGAGAGCTCCGCCTGGAAGCGACGTCGTTCCAAACCCATAATAGTTCCTGGTAGAAGACAGGCAGCTCCCGCAGGCCGGCACGCCTGCTGCCCACTTTCGCAAACAGGAGCTGCGTGTTGTAATTGAGGCCGTGCAGCTGGCGGAAGAAAAACGTCGCCAGCGCACACCATCTCGGAGGATTTTTCGACGTACAGGTATCTCTGCAGCGTCTGAAGACGGAAAGTCGCAGCCTGGGTGCGAAGGCACACCAGCGCCTGACCGCCTCCCTAAGCGGGAGACACAGAACCGCAGCAGAGACACATTGCTTCCTTTTGTCCCAGAAGAAGTCGATGAGCTTCTTCTGTATCTTGGCGAGAAACGCAGGGGGAGGGATCAAAGTGACCAACCGGTACCACAACATGGCGGCCACCAGCTGGTTTATGACCAGCGCTCGACCCCTGTAGGACAACACTCGGAGCAGTCCTGTCCAGCGTCCCAGGCGAGCGGTGACTTTGGCCTCCAGCTCTTGCCAGTTCGCCGGCCAGGCGTCCTCGGCAGGGCTAAGGTAGACTCCCAAATAGAGGAGGTGCGTGGTGCTCCAGGCGAAAGGCCTGAACTCCTCCGGCAGGGAGTCCACCCGCCACTGATCCACCAGGAGTCCGGAACATTTCTCCCAGTTGATCTTGGCGGAGGATGCGTCCGAGTAAATCTGCTCGCATTCCCGCATCCTCCGCAAGTCAGCGGGATCCGTGACCGTGAGGAGCACGTCATCGGCGTAAGCCGAGAGGACCACCTCCATGCCCGGCCCTTGCAGAGCCAGTCCCGTCAACCTCTTCTGCAAGAGGCGCAGGAATGGCTCCACGCAAGCGGCGTATAACTGACCGGATATGGGGCATCCCTGACGCACCCCCCTCCCGAAGCGAAGGGGCGCCATCAAGGACCCGTTAACTTTAATCAGACACTCTGCGGCGGCGTACAGAAGTCGGATCCGGGCGACGAAATGCGTCCTGAACCCGAATGCGCGCAGAGTCCCAAAGAGATACTCGTGATCCACCCTGTCGAACGCCTTGCCCTGATCCAGGGAAAGGAAGGCGACCGACAGACCAGCCCTCTGGGAGTGGTGGACCAGGTCCCGGACCAGATGGATGTTATCGTGGATGGTCTGGCCCGGGACCGTGTAGGACTGGTCGGGGTGGATCATGTGGGCCAGCACGGTGCCAAGGTGAGCAGACATGGCCCTGGCAAAGATTTTATAGTCCGTGCTGAGGAGGGAGACCGGGCGCCAGTTCTTAAGGAGGCGGAGATGGCCCTTCTTGGGCAGCAGGACAATGACCGCCCTGCGCCAAGAGAGGGGCATCTCCCCGGTCGCCAAACCTTCCCCCAGGACCCGCGCGTAGTCGCCCCCCAAAACGTCCCAGAACATCCTGTGGAACTCCATGGTCAGCCCGTCCAGCCCTGGGGACTTTCCCCTAGAGAGCTGGCGGAGGGCGCCGGTCAGCTCCGCCAGGCTTAGCGGAGCGTCCAATTTTTCGGCGCCCTCCGGGCTGACCTTCAGCAGGTCCTCCCACAAAACTCTGCGCGCATCCTTGCTGGACGGATCCAGAGAGAACAGAGCCCCGTAGTAGCCATGGGTCTCTGCACTAATTCCCTCCGGATCCGAGACCAGAGATCCGTCGTCGGCCAGCAGCCCCAAGAGCTGCTTACGGACCCCCCGTCTTTTTTCCAGCGAGTAGAAGAAGGGGGAGCCGCGGTCCAGGTCCCACAGGAGCTGGATCCGCGACCTCACGTACGCGACTCGTGACCCGACGAGCTGCAGGTCATTCAGCACGCCCTTCTTCTCTTCGTACACCTTCCGCAGGGCCGGGTCCTCGACGACCTGACCGAGACAGGACTCCAGGTCGAGCACCTCCTCTCCAATCGCCCGACCCGGGCCTCCCGCCTCTTGGTCGACCCCTTCGCGTACTCCTGACAGAAGAGACGGATGTGAGCCTTGCCCACATCCCACCATAGCCTCAAGGAGGGGAAGCCCCCCTGCTTCCTTCTCCAGTCGGCCCAGAACCGACAAAACGAATCCCGGAACCGCGCGTCCTCCAGAAGCAGGTTGTTAAAATGCCAGTACGCGGACCCCCCACCGCGCGCGCAGCGGAGCGAGCTCCGCCCACACCAGCTGGTGGTCCATGCACGGCACCGGCCGCATGGAAGCCGCCGGAACGCAGGAGACGTACGCCCGGGAAATGTAAAGGCGGTCGATTCTGGACCTTCCTCCCCCAGACCTCACGCTAGTGAAGGCGCTGGAGTCGGGGTGGAGATTTCGCCAGACGTCCACCAAGTCGA